>NC_089986.1:30867774-31167774 GCF_036417845.1 Apteryx mantelli | reverse complement strand
AGGAAAGTAAACCACCACTTTTTACTACAGAATTCTTGAAACATAAGTTCCAAACGAGCGCCTCAAGTAACTCTAACTGATCATCAGCTTCAAGATAAACTTAGTGATCTGGAGCTTCTTGAAGCTTCTTGAACTCATAAAACTGTGGCATTTGGATAAATTGTCAGAGCTGAGTGACAAAGGTCTCTTTTTTTCCACCCCCACACTGATTTGGAACTTTAATTTGTAAGAAATCACCAGCTATTTCATACATTCAAAATTCCCAAGGAAAGGCACATCATGAGTAAGTTAACCAAAAGAGACTTGTAAGATGTTGGACAAGAAGATTGTCTGGAAGATTACCTCCTTTCAAGTTAAATCCTGCTGCAAACAACCATACTCATCAGCTCAGGAGGAGGAGGAGGAGGAGGAGGAGAAGGCTTTGTAAAGAAGTCTTTGCCACCCTCCCAAAACACAACAGCTAGTGAGCCAGAGCTTTCTACACGAAACTACTGCATCACAATCTCTTTTCAACATCAGCTGATTCATGAAGTTTAAAGAATTTTAAAAGATTTTAAAGAATTTTTTAAAAAGTTTGAATACTTTGTCAGATCTATCCCCCTTCTTTTTTCTAGAAGAAATCTGAATAAGTAAACTAATTTTAGACATTGATTTTTTTTTTTCTCCCGTCACTGGTAAGCTGTATATTTTGTTCTAGTTAGAATATGAGAAAACCTATCCCGCATTTGCAGGTGAGCAATGTTCCCAACAAGTTTGTGTAATCTAAAAACAATTTATTGTTTCCTACAGTGTTTGTACACGTAACATAATTCAATGGAGCCCAAATGGTGATTCCTGTAAAATCTGAGAGTTACACATGCCAAATGTTTCTTATTATAACATCTATACAAGGCCAGCACAACAGATCACCACTCAAGCCCAGTAATGCCCCTGCCACAGTTTAAATTCCAAATATAATTCCTAGTCTGGGGTGGACACAAAGTTCCCATGCAAAGGCAAGCCAAAATCGATGTTATGCAGAATTAAGATTTTCTTTTTTACGTTCTTATTCTCCTGAAAGCTAATCGTAGACTACAAGTGCTGATTTCAGATACAAAATGGCATTAACTCACATAATCAGAGCTTCCCACTCAAAGAAGTTCTCTTCATTCATAGGACCTATAGGGAAAAAAACAAAACAATGTTTAAAGCTACCAGCAGGTAAGGCTACAACTCCACAGTGCACAAACTCTGTTCGGTTCCTCACCTGCTACTATCCCTTCTGGTGGATTCAAGGTCAGTTCTGTAAAAAAAAAAACACGGGGAGGGTTAACATGAAGGCACCTCCAAGTCTGAAAGTTTCAGCCGGCGCTTGGATCGCCGCAGCTCAGCACCAAGGCTCTAGGAGCAGACACCCATGGAAGAAAGCTTGAGAACACTGTGGGCAGAATGCCTTGCCGTGTTTTACTGGGCAAGATTTAAAAACCAGAAGGCCTAGTTTCCCACTGCTGACAATTTAACTTTTTCATGCAAGACTTAAGTTTCTAAACAAAATTGTTTGTGGTCTTGTGATTTTTCAGGCTCTTAAAATGAGTTTTCCAGGGGGCAACAATTTGAAACTGGGAGGAAGGCAAGAACAACTCTCTTTCCACAAAGCATGGGAAACATGCTTCTCCTAGAGCACTGCCCGGCATCCGGAGGTGCAAACTCAACAACCTGGAGAGAAAGAGATTTGTATTCTGTAAGCATTTTGCATTGATTCATCCTTGACAGCATCTTAATTCAAAACACAAAATGCAACACAAAAATGTGTAGGAGCAGAAGAGAGATTTGACAAGCACCTGTGCTCCTTGGATCTAATCTGACTCCCTCTGCCTGGCTTGGAAAATGCAAGAAAAAAAGAGACCAAACAAACAAAGCAGTCATGACCATACACAGCAAGTTTCAATTAATCTATCCTCAGTTTCTGCGGGAAGCTGATACAATTCCCAAATCATCAGCTACCATCAGCTTCAGCATCAGTACCTCCCTCCCAGCCTGCTGAAGCACAGCATCCTGCATGCAGATGAAATAACTTTTTTTTTTCTACTATCTAGGGTAACGAGGATCAACTTTCCTTACTGCCAGTCTCTGGAGTCACTTGGGGTGGTAGTGTTCGTAAGGTGAAGTTCAGCTGGGCACAGGCACACCAAAGATTTGGGGGCTGAACACTAGTTAGACAGCTCTGAGCTGGAGCAGGGCAGCCCGCAGGCGAGGTGTGAGCAGGCAGAGGTCCAAGGGTGTCAGATCAGAGGAGGTGACAGTAATTAGGCCAACTTAAGTAAGGGCTCAGAAGCGCTTATCCGGAACAGTGTTTCCCAATCGATCGCTTGTGGTCAGGCAGTGACCCAAAACACACAAAAAGCAATCACAGAAAACACCACGCACATCCCCATGTGTGTAAACAAGCATGAACACATAACCAGGGAAAATGAAAAAAGATCAGGAACCAATGAGTGAGACGCTTACCCTAACGCTTATTTGGTTACAAATGAAAACTGCGGGTAACGCTGCACAAAACTGTGCACAGATTCTTGTCTCAAAATAGTTAAGGGATTTTTGGTTTTAGAAAGCACTGAGATACGCTGACAGGAGAGAGCGCAAAACTCTTCAGTTCATTCAGATCGCAATTAACTTTGGCACAAACCTCTCCTCATTTAAGTTCAGAAGCACAGCAACGGATTGAAGCTCAGTATCATGGTTTCAGACTACATCCCAAATATGAGAATAATGACATTAAAGAGCAGCTTTTTTCAGCTGGATAGCTGGGTCTCTTGAACAGCTTTTCTCATACATGTTTTTCAAAAAGAAATAGGGAGATGTTAAACTTGGGAGCTCCTGGAACTATTTTGCTCCATCTTGTGGCTGTCTCTATAAAATAATCCCTCTGATATATCACACGATTTCACTCGAAAACCTAAGGAGCATCATCATTTCAGACCCGGCACTGGCAGAGCTATGAAGCAGCCTTCTCTGTTGCCTGACAATATCCTCTCTTCGTCACCTGCAGTTGAAAGCTAGACCAAGGGTCTTCTTTACGGTTCTCCTCCCCTGAAGGAAACCAGAGCAATAGGAAGCAAGAGTGAAATCCCACTGAGCAAAGAGGTTTTAGGAAGACGGAGGTTCAATTCTCCACCTCACCTTGCTCATCTCTCCCCTCCAAGATAAGCAAAAGCGGTTGGCATCCTTGAGGATCAGACAAAGCAGTAACTGGGAAGTGAAGGGGCACATTAGCTCTGATTTTGAGTAGTTGCTAGGATACCTAGTCATTTAGGAAGGAAAAACTCCTTTTACAGGTGCATGGTCACATCCTACCCTGTGTGTGATCAGCCTAGAACAATTCAAATTGCAAGCACAGCTTTCAAGAGCTACAAAGCACAAATTGCTAGTAGTTGGCAAGGTATTAGCTGCTTTAGTCTCACCAGAGCTTCCAAAATAGAAGTCAAAATGAGGCAATTTTCAAGGAATGTTGAGGAGAATTCCAATTTTTTTAAGCAAGCAACAACAGGCACATGATCAGAGCATTTGTTTTATCCTTTCACTGCAGGAAGATTTTAGCTAGTCAGCTAAGGCCAAAGAGCTTCCTGCTCCGTTCCCAGGCTCTTCAGACATCCAGTCCCTCTACAGCTTCTCAGCAAGTAATAGGGCACAACAGGAGCAGATCAGCAGACCTAATAGTCCTCCCTTCCCCACTATATCCGGTCCAGGTTAATGTCATGTCAGCTTTAGTTTAGCCTTCTGGACTGAAGGTCCCCACTACATGCATGGTTTAAAACGTTCTCAGGGAAAGCTATTCCCCTGTAGCAAATGCCAGGCCATGCTGTCCTCTTACCTGTCTCACTCATGACAGCAGCATGTCAGTGTCAGCCACCACCACCTAAATGACTCCCACACTGACACTTCATTTCTGTTCTTTCTTGTGCCATTTCTGGGTAACACCCAGGACCAGCTGCCTGACCTCTCTCCCCATGCTGAGAGTGGATAACATCTGCCACAAGGAGCTGTAGGGGAAAATGAGAGGGGATCCTGAAGCTACAACAGAAAGATGGCCTGAACAAACTGAGAACCACCTCCTCAGATCCCCTTTTCTCCAAGGAGCAAGACTTTGCAGGAGCCCTTGGTGCTGCAGCTCCTTGCCCATGGTTGACTGGTGACTGTAGGTCCAGGAGAAAAACCTCAGATGAGTGGAACCTCATGATCCTTGGGACAACTGGATCTGAGCTTTCAGACACAGGGGGCACTGGAAAGGCCCTCCTGCCATGAGCTGGCACCACAACTGTCATCCTCACCTGAAACTTTGGGACCCCACAAGGATCAAGGGAGCAGCTATCATCCTGCAGAGCATCACAACTCCCCCACCTGCTACCATCAGGTGGTTAACCTGTTTCTGCCACCACCTTCCCATGCTTGAATTTTACATAGCACTAATCACCAGTGTCACAATCAACAGGATCCATGAGATTAACAGCCTCCTGATACCACCCTTTGATTATCCTACACCACCAGGCAAGCTTTCAGGCTTCTCATGGAACTGGTTTGTCATCAGCAATGTCCTCTTAAGGACCTTTGAGAGGCTGAAGGACTAGCAGACAATATGGACAAAGGTTCAAATGGAAAGACTGAAAAGGGATCTAAAAAAAAAAAAAAGGGGGTTGAAAAGGTTAAGGGAAAAGCTATCACGAGAAAAAAAGTCTCTGTGGAATACAAAGGAGCAACAGAGTCACACGCAGGAGCTGCAGTTGGCAGAAAGGAAGGCAGATAATGCACTAGGCCATGTATAAATACATGATGAAAATCACTTCAGGGTGTCACTGGGAATTTGGGGATTGCAGAGCTTTCTACTCAGATGTGTGTGTTAGGTGCATGCTGGAGGAGCCCGCATGGATTTGGAATGTCTCTGTTAAGCACTGCAGAGCTTTTGGAGCAGAGCTTCCAGTTTCCCATCCTCCACAAGGCATCTCGTTTGGATTCGTTTGGTTTGCAGGATGGTTTTGCTGCATGTCGTCAGGGGATTTGCTTCCAAACCCAAACACAACGAAGTCTCAGCCTGTAAGACAGGAGCTACAGTTTAAAGTAAAGCTTTGCTTTTACACTGAGTCTGAACGAAATAGAGAACCGACAGTACTGTAGTGCTGCTATCAGGAACTCAATACAGCTTTGGGTGCACACACAGTCAATGCCACCCTTTCATTTCATTGCTCACTATGGAGTCATTACAGATCAACTGCATCTTGGCGAAAAGGAGAGAATTGAAAACATGTCCTCTTGTTAAAGGGGTTAATTAAAAAGACTGATCATATTCTTAAAAGAGAAGTTCAACAGTATGCATTTAAAAACTGTAACAGTCTGGCACATCTCCAAGGTGATAAAATGCACAAGACTCAGGAAATACTAGGGGCACATACTCGCATCAGTACCTGACAGGGTCTGGACTAAGATGCTGAAAACCACAATTTTTTCTTCCTACTCTGCACGAAATTCCCAGTTTTATTCCCTCTTCTCTGACTCAGCATTTCATTGTCAGAACAGACAATGACACCTAAGGTAATGTGACCTTACACAGAAGTGTATGCACAGGGGAGCGCTCCCCTCCGTCCTCAGCTAGGCACTCCTGCCACATCCCTCACATCTGACCTAGCAACCATATAGGCAAAGGGATAAATGCTTCAGCAGAAAAAGTCACAGAAAAACTGCTGACTGGCTCACTGAACCGGGTTACCCCGCACAGGCTCAGTCTGCTGGATCTGACTGCGGAAAACTGGCTCAGCTGCGCGCTCTGTTTATTGGAATTAGCATTTGTAAGTGAACCCTCTGTTTTAAATCCTATTTTTTACAGCCTGCTTTCATAGACTTCATGATTTACTTTATTTGGTGTTGAATTTCAGAGACATTTCCTAAATGCTATGTTTAGGGGAAAAAAGAGCATTTTCAAAGCAGTGGTTTAGCAGTGACAGCTGCAGAGTCCTACTATAAACTTTCATCACTCCCCCCCCCCCCAAGAGAGAGGAGCTAATCACCCTCCACCCAGCTGGAGCTTTCTTCTAGCTCCACACGAGCCCTCTCCCAACGATAGGAACAAGAAGCACTGACTGAAGCACCAGACTTGCTCTGTAGAAGGAAGGTGTCCGTGCCTTCTCAGTAATTTTTTTTTTTAATTCTGACTGTTCTTTGCCATACTTAAATCTGATATTATTGAGAGCACAGAAGGACTAAAAGTATCTGTTAGCACTATGTCCCACAGCTCAAACACCTCTTTCCTTGTACCAGAAAGGAAATATTTTTCTATATAGTGCACAGAACTGTAATTCTTGCATATCTATAAATTTGACTTAATGTTTTCAAAGTGTCTGTATTTCAAATTTTACAAATTTACTGAGTGACAAGATACCTTCAAGATCATGCAGCAAGCCAGTGGCAAAGGTAAAAAGAGGGTTTCCATCTCTTAACTCTCCTAAGTATAAGCTCCTATTGAGAGACTAATTTCAGATTTTAACACTATTAATTATTCTAAATTTAGAATTAATAACCAAAATGTATGCCCTAATATGAGTTAAGTCCGGGTTTCTTATTTTTGAACGCTTTACCTAAATTAGTTCTGGCAGTGTATAAAAATAGACATGAGACAGCAAAAAAAATCAACACACTCCAAAAACATGAATAAAGATCTAAACAAGGACAAAAGATTAATCTATCTCCACTGGCTACCCACAGCCTTTTACCCATCTTCCTTTCCTTCTCCACAAGGAAGAGAAAATAGAGTGATTTCACAGCATCTCCCCAAAGGAAATAATACATTTGGGCTCCAACAGGTTGAAACTCCTCATAAAGTAAAGCATCTTTCACAGAAGGTAAGACTAAACAGATCTAAACACAGACACACGCACACACAGAAAATCAAAGGCCAAAACTAAAACCAAATAAATAAGGAAAGAATTAGAGAACTGGTAATCAAAATACACCTATCAGCAAGGCATTGATTGCCAACCTATTTCTGTCACAACTAGGAATAACTAAAGGGAAGAGGTAGGGAAGGAGAGAAAGAAAAAAAAATAAAGAAAATAATTGTGGGGACACACGCACACACACATATATATATGTAAACACATCTGTTTTTAAAGTCTTCTCCAACACTGATGCTGCTTAATCTCAGGCTGCAGTTTCACATGCACTTTAAACCAACCGATCAGCAATGCCGTCAATGGAAGCAACTCCTTCTCTTGCCTGAAGCCTGTCTCCTCTGCAGGCAAAAACTTTTGTGAAGCTGCGCAGTGAAACAGAACACAGATTTCATCTAACATGGGAGGCAGGGAGGAAGGGGTCACTTTAAGCTACCTCGGTTTCCCCACGCCCTTTTGCCACTGGCCACACTATACGTACATAAGCACAAGGAACAAGCATCTTGAGGAAGGCAGTTGAAATGTCATGCAAAGCCAAGTCTCAGTCTATGGTCCTGTTGCCTCGTAATTAGTATAGAGAAAAGCAAAAAGAGGTAGAATTATCTACTTAAGACTAGGAAACATTTTTATTTTTTCAAAATATTTGCACTGAAAATCTCTACAAGGTAGGACAACTTCTAAAGAGCTACAACTGGTCTTTTGTAGGATACTAGGAAAGGGTTATACCTGAGGTTTGATTCTGTGTTTTGTAGCACAGTTTGACAAAACACCCATTAAAAGAACATAACGTAATCCTGGAAGTGCACACATAACACAGGGTATTCCAGACAGCAGCAGAAACTGAACATTTAGGTTTACTCTACTTCCCTAACTCAAGTCTCCAGAAGTATTGTACAGTTAGTCATTGTGGGTTACATTCATTTTTCGTAGCAGTATATTTGATTAAAGTTGGGAAATTATAAAACAAGATCACAAACAAGATGTTATCTCAGTTCATGATAAGAGTTACACCAGCAACTATTCAGGGATGATTCATGTAATGCCTTCCTCTAACATTAAGTCCAATTCTTTTTGATGCTACATCCCTGAACAATTCATTCATATGTGACATTCCAATAAGATCTCAGAGCTGCTCGACAACAGAGGATCAAAAATGCTTTTGGGGACAGAGGGGGTTTCTTGAAGAGAACAGATAAAAGCAGGGCCAGGTCTTTTTGCTGCTGGCTTTTAGGTCAGTGCTTCTGGATGGTGATAGAAAAATGCAGGTTTCTAGGACACAGTGTCAGCACAAGCTTAACCCGTACAATGGCACCAACAGGGCTTGCTCATTCCCATGAGCAACAGCAGTCCGTGTGGCTGTGATCCCATGCTGGCCCTGATCCCCCCAAATGCCTGTGCGATGGTAACTTTAGAGACATGTGCACTGCAGAATGGGCTGAGAAGACCCACACTGCTGTGTCAGGAAGCACACATCTAGAAAAACACCCGGCTGCCTTTCACAGACCGAAGATAATTCTTCCTCCAAATGATGGTACCATGGGAAACAATTCTTCATCCCTGGCCAACCTCGGAAGCCCTGAAAATAATCTTCACTGAACCATGAAGCAGAAGACCAATCCTCACAGCCAAATGCCATCTTTCACCTAGCAAAAACACTACCTCACAACCTGTTTTTTCTTTTCTTTTCTTTTTTTTTCCCTGTTCTGCTTCCTTGCCTTATATAAAAGCCATAATTTCAAAACCTGAAAACGACTAGGTAAACAAAAAAGAACTGCCTCTCTTGCAAAAGGAAGTCGCCTTCAGACACCTTGCAAGCGCACAGGTAAGGAGATCATCCGTATTGGCCTTGCAGCAATCAGACGAGTCCCTGTAGTGCTACATTGCCCAGAGAAGCAGGAAAATGAAACAGCCTTATTGCTCCCTCTGGTGGGACTGGCAGGAAGAATACCAGTCACTTGGCACAGCAAATTTCTCCAGCTGGGGCTCTATCAGCAAGTCACATCTCAAACAGACTTTTAACAAACAAACAAGTCTATGTCATTCATCGCCGAATTCTAGCTTAAATGCTTTTCCTAACTGCAGCAATTCCATTAAGCTCTCAACCAAGCATCTAATTATCTCCCAGGTAACAAAACTATGAGACAGAGGCTTCTCCGGCTGCATTTTGTTCCACCTGGAAAATACAACTTGACAAAAATAAAAGAATTTGGCTAGTTGCCCAGGATTTCCAGACCTCCACCATGACTAAGCTCCCTATACCAAGAAATTCCAGGCACATGTCAACCGTGCCTAAACTACCTCTCAGTTTCATAGCTTAAACAGCTAACACATATGCCAGCCAAGCCAAACACGGTGTGTTGGCACTACCATTCACACACAGATTCATTGCTCGGGATAGTCTCCCACATCTGCCTGTGATTTGCAGAAATAGAAAAGAGCAAGAACAACTTGCACGTGGCTGAAAACACCAAAAAAAAAAAACCACTCAAAGAGGAAAGATGTTTTATTCATTCTTCACTTCCCTCTTTCACACTCACATTTCGGAGATTTCAGCACCATTTAATCCCCCTGCCCCACCACGGCATGTGCATAAAGGTTGCAGGCAGAGCCCTGCTGATCCAGCAGGGCAGCTGACAGGAGGCTGGCAAAGCATTGGCCGGGCACAGAGAGGTGCCCCCCGGGCCACCGGACGGACAGAGGGACAGAGCCTGCGCCCCGCTCAGACCACAGCACAGCCCTGCCCGGCTCTCTGCTTCACCTGCGCCTCATCGCCCTCTCCTCAGCAGCCAGGTCCCCAAACCTACCCGGGCTCGGGAGGGAGGTTCTGCACGCTGTTTCCCTTTTGGTTTGAAGCAGGATCGTGCCAGAAGGGGCCGCAGGGAGGTTGGGGCCAGGACTGAGGTGGCCCCAAGGCCCAGCACTACCCCTCAGCGCTGTCCTCACCCCACGGGGCTGTCTCCCTCCCTCGAGCCATCCCCCCACCCTGGGTTGTTCTCCCCAAGTCCCCTCCGCTCGCCTCAGCCACCTTCCAGGGCTGCCCCTGCCCCACAGCCAGAGGCAAGGGCTGTCCCCGCCTCACAGCCGCCCCCCAACACACAGCTAAACGCAAGGGTTGCTCCTGCCCCACGGCCAGCCCCCACCCAAGGCTGTCCCCCACCCCACAGCCACCCCCTACCCCACAGCAGAGCTGCTCCTGCCCCTCAGCCACAGCCCCCCCTGACGGCTGCCCCCGCCCCACAGGCACCGGCCACCCCACAGACACTCCCTCCCCCCCCCGGGGTGCTCCTGCCCCACAGTCACCCTCCCAGAGGTACTTCTGACCCCCCCCGGGCTGCTCCCGCTCCGCAGCCACCCTCCCCGGGACTGCTGCTGCCCCACAGCCACTCCCCACACCCAGCCAACCCCCCAGGGCTGCCCCCCCCCTCCACAGCCTGCCCCGGGCGGTCTCGGCCCCCCAGCCCCCCCCGCGCCCAGCCGCCGGCAGGGGGCAGTACGGCCCGGCCCCCGCCGCTCTCCCGACTCCCGGAGCCGGGGCTTTGCGGCGCAGCCCGAGTCTCGCGAAAGCAGCCCGGCGCCGCCGAGCCCCGTCCCCGCCGCACTCACGCTTGTACTCAGCCATCAGCCGCTTGAGCGCCGTCCCCGCCATGGTGGCGCCCGCCGCCGCGCTCCCCGCCTCGGGCCGACCGCAGCGTCCCGGCCCCGCCCAGCCCCGCGCTCTTCCGGCAGGCGCCTAGAGAGGCCGGCAGCCTGCCGCTCCTCCTCTATGGTGCGGGCCGAGTCCTCCCCGCGGCCGGGGCGGGGCCGCGGCGGCCGCGCAGGCGCAGAGCGGCGGCCGGGCGCGCGCCGCTGCCCCCTGCCGCCCGCTCGGGTTTGGGCAGCGCTCGAGGCCGCTGCCGTCCCCGGACCGTTACAGCCTCAAACCGACAGGGTCCCTCTCCCCCTCGGATACACCTAGGGGGGGTTAAGGCAGTGAAGATTGACTGACGTGGAGATAAGGCACAAAGGTAGCGCCTCTTTTAAAAGTGCCCGTGCTCCTTCCTGGCCTTTCTCCTCGTGTGTCTCGTCCTCCTCAGTGCCAACTACTCTGTTCACCACCACTAAAAATGTTTCCAAAAAGCAGATTAGGCACATAAAAGCCAAGGGTAGGTTGCACTGACCTGACTAAAGACAACAAAGCAGTCCACATGGAATAACTTCTGCCAGAAGTCACCAAGTAAACTTCTCTCAGAGTAGAAAACAGCACACAGGATTTTTTCTTCAGATGCCTGTCCAGGTTGTATGATTTTTTTTAGAAAAGACACTGCAGGCAGGAAAAGAGGCAAAAAAGCACAGCTGCTTCACGGGGAAGGGAGGGGAGAGACAAAAAAAAAAGTTCAAACAGTTTTATTGCACAGAAAAAAGCCTCAGTAAGCCTGGAATTTTGTTGCTAATGGAGTTGTTTAGTAAACACTCAAGTGATTTATCCCTAGCTGTGTATTTTTTTTCTTTAATCTTAAGAAAGTTTCCAAAGCTGATCTTTGAAGAACCCAAATATACCACTGCTGTGTAAACAGCCCTATTCAATTGATATTCCTCCTCAGTAGGCAGTAATACACCTTGAATGATCATCTGAAGGAGATGTTCCTTTACATTAATCCTACCCATCCTGGACATATGCATATTATGAACTGCACAACCACACTCAGCATAATTGTATTATAAGCGTAAGGCTTTCAAGATACACAGGGAGAAAACAACAGCACTTCAGCAGCCCAATAGCAAGTAAAGGCAACTGGAACACAGCAGTATTAAGCGTAAACCAAGAGACAGAGTACCAAACTATATTTACTGTATACAATAGTAAAGGACAAGAAATAATGTACAAATTGGTGAATAAACAATGAGATCTACAGGATATCCCACCCTAACCCACATACAATAAAATGAAAAAGGAAATAAGGACCTTTTCAGCGAGATTTCAAGCGAGCAGGAGATGATCTAACATTGTCAAATTGGTCAGGTAAATATAAAAGGCAGATAATGACCTCATCAAGCAGCAATGGACAACCTATTGAAGGATAATAGGATGGCCTTTTTAAACATTCACTTGAAATAGATTTCACACTTCATAAGGAGCTCAAACTCATCACACAAATGCATTTAAAATTCCATACATTTTGGGAAGGAGTAGAGCAGAAATTTGTTGCAAGATTTTTTTTATATATATATATATACACACACACGCACACACGCACGCACACACACACATATACATGTATTCCTTGCTTACCAGGCTCTTGACAGCTTTTCTGCACATACAGCTTGGTGACACTAAAAGTGTATTTTTTTCTCATTTATAGATCAAGTTTATCTACTAAAGACAAGTATTAAAAAGAAACCTGAGGCCGCATATTTCTAGTACCAACTGAGAAATAAAGATACAGTTTCTGGAGTCATACTAAAGGGAGCAGAGGAAAGTTACAAATTCATCTTAATAAGTTGGTAAGGTTGCAGTGACGGGCTTCTTTTTTATAGACTTACAGAACACAAAATACTGCTGCTCTATCATGAGCATTAGATTTGGACCAGCTGCTCTGATAAATCCATTTCCAACAATAATTCAGGAGAATTCTCATTTCTGCATGAAAAAAGTACATTTCAGTCAACTTTATCATATTATGACAAAGCACATGTAAATTTGCAATATTTCAAACTAACTCTATACTAAGCATTGTATCTGCATATACAGGCCTTGTGTCATAGGCTTAAGAGTTCTGAACTAACTGTGTTTGCAACACATAGTAAAATTTTTAAGTCAGCTGCTCTTTTCCTCCTCTTAGACACATTTTAAGAGGAAACTTTTAAGCTCACAATTGGCATGAAAATATACTGAATTATTTACATGATTTGTGGGGCAAGAACAACAAGAGCCAGGAATGAACACTCCACACCCTAAAATGTGGATGAATATTTAGGCCACAGGTGTAAAATAAAAAAAATAAAATAACAGCAGATAGACAACGCATATTACTTAATCTGAACTTAAATCAAATTGGCCCAATTTAAGATATAATCCCTGCAGATAATGTTTTGACTTGCACACGCAGTACGTCAAAGACAAGAAAGCAATTTTGGTAAATGTCCTCTTAAGTTTTAGAAGAATCCTGTGTGATTGGCATGTTCATTTACTATTTAATAGCAAATCCAAGGACAGATGAGGGAGTGAGGTGTGATGAGGATCCTTAAATTCCTCTTCTCAAAAGGACGGCATTTCTTAATACACTCCACCCGTCTGCTGTTGAAACACATCAATAGTGTCTTCATCTTCCATCTCCAGCTGTTAGATTAATATACAAAATATAAAACTTGAAATATACAGCTGTATAGTTACAAAAGCATTTAATTCTCTATTCCTAAACAGTACCAATAACTAAGCACTTAGTGTGCAAATTTAATGCTGTACTAAACCCTTTCCATCACTCACTCCAGAGAGGGCATCACCTCTGTAAGCCTAGAAAGCTAAGCACTTTTAGCAAGCAGTCCAAGGACGCACTTCAGCCAGCTGCATGCAGAACATAATCCCATAACCTCCTCTGTCTTCATCAGAGTATCACCAAGACTGAAACAGGTTTTAGAAGCACACTTGTCAGTCAGACCAAACTCAGCAATTTAGCATCTTCTACAATAAAGAACCTCAGCCAAGCGTGTTTCTTCTATTCTTGCTACAGGCCTTGTCAATGCAAGAAATTCCCCAAATTCTCAGTGTTACCAGTGCTGACAGCAGCAGCAGCCTTTAGGGGCAATAACTGCTCAAATCAGGCTGAAGCAGAAGTAGGAAGACAGAGCTCCAGCACTATTCAGGGGCCCTATTCACAATGGCACTCAGGTACCAGCTATTTCAGCAACAATGCCGCCACCATCAGTAGTGAAAAAATTCAAAGGAAAAATATCCCAGCCTAGACAAATTATTTGGAATGCTCTAAGTTTATGACAACAGTTTTATAATCAAAATGAGGCTGAAATACTTTGACTCTATGTGCAGACATCAAAACATTTTTATAGCAATCTGCAATAAAACTGAAGGTTTTTTGTCATACCTGTGCAGGTGTGTCTGCTTCATTAATTGGTTGTCCATCAAATCTGAATCTAATCTGCCTCATTGACAAGCCCTGCAAGTTTAAAGTAATTAACTTGAGATACCACATTTTTGTTATTGAATGCAAACAAAACATTTACCCCATTACTGCCAGAACAAATACTCACAAAATTAAGGTTCAAAAGATTTAAATAGACAGGAACCTTACACCTCTATCTTACTATATAAATTAAGGAAGCAGAGCTATTTAGATTGATTTCCCAAGGCAACTATTGCCACAGCAAGGACACTATATGAAATAACAGGTGTTTGTTTGGCACCTGGTTCTGATCTAAATTCTGGCACCTGCTCCGCAAGGTACAAATATCAAAAGTCAATTACAAGCAAGAGAGCAACATTTAAGTTCAAGGAAGGCAGAAAGGAAGAAAGAGTAAAGTCAAGGAAAAAAAAATATTAACAGGAAGAGATATAAAAGAGATCAATCAGAACACAATTCCATAAAGTCTCAGAGGGCAGGACAGAAAAGAATGGCAATTGTTTCTTATGCAGTCAGAAAAGTAACAGTATTTTAAGTTCATTTGACAGAAAAGACTTCCAAAAAACTGTAACAGTTACCTTTCTATGTAACTATCTATCAACACTGACTACCCATATTTAAGTCACAAGACTTTGATTCATGCCAGGCATCCTCTCCCGGTTCTAGTTTTTTAATTTTCTGATAAAGAAAAGGAAACACGAAGCAAAGATTGTCTGAGGAAAAAAGAACTTGCAGGCCTTTATGCAGATTTTTACTTAGAAAAGTCATCGGAAAAAACACTAGGGTTTTTAAGTGTTAGACTTAAGTTAATGAGTTAATGTTGCCCTTAAAACCTTTGTTGAATTCACAAGGGAATCATATTATGACAGTGTTTAATCACATGATACAGTCTTTATTCTCTGCCTCAGTGATCTAAGTCTTTGTTTCACCCTCTAAAATCCTTTGAAATCCCTGTGCTACTCGGACTTGTTTCCAATCACACATAATGCCATCACACAGATGAAAAACTCCCCATACATCTTTTAAGATGATACTGTATTTAGTTCTTGTAGCATAATGTCCCTCAGGTTGGGAACATCAGGCATGAGAGACGGGGCAGAACACAGCGCTCAGGTGAGCAAAGAAAGAATCCCACATATATTGGATACAGAGTGATGCCTGCAAACAAAATTTCACTTCACTTCTGGAAGCCATTCACATTCCTATCCTTCCTTTTTCTGTGCCGCCTAATACAGCGCAGAAGTAGTTCAACCATTTAGAACTACAGACTCAAGAATGGGGCTGTCAGGGTAAATCACTCTTCCATATAACTGAGGATGGCACCAAAGAATAGACTCCTACACAGAGCAGCTTCCTGCCACCTGTAGGATACAGCAATCATAACTGTGGAGCAGGCAGTGGAAGACAGGTGAAGGGAGGAGAAAAAAATTTGTAAACAAAAAGAGTCACAACACGTTACAATTTGTTTTCCTGCCATTTTCTAAACTGAAAACACAGACTGTATAAAGTCAATAAAGATTTTACAGATGATAAAACTGAGGGTTATGAAGCTAAAGATTCCTACTGTCACACAGTAAATTAATCTCAGAGCCAAGAGGAGAACTCAAGAAATTCTGACTCCTGGTATCATTGTCACAGGAATATTTTAGAAATCTAGAAGCATGCAATGAGGAAGGGGTAATTTTCATCAACTTAAACATTAAAATCTTTTTTGTCAGTTAAGTTTGGGAGTCTAGACTTAGCATCCTAAATCTTTACTCTCCTATGCTTCTGTACAAACAGGCATATTCACTCTCAGATACACTGATATTTATAGTGTTCCAGAAAGAAAAACAGTGGAATTTCCATACTGCCAAGGACTCTTCCTTATGAAAAGATAAGGGTCACAAGCAGCACAAAGAACCCTCTGCAGAACCAAGCCATAACATCTGATGTACGTACCTGCCTCTCACAATAAGCCTTCATCAGCTTGCTTAAAGGGGTGTGCCTTTTTATTTTGAACTGGACCACAGAACCATCCTGGCCAGCAACTTTTAGATTGATGTGATCATTCTCTGTTTTTACTCCTTCCTGAACAAAAATAGACAAAGAGGCAGAATACAGTGAGCTAAGCAGTACTTTGAATAAAAGTGATCTAAAGACTCCATTAAAAACAGCAACAAAGCTCTCAACCATCAGAAACTTTTCTTCCTGGTTATAAAGGGAGGATGTACTCCACAGCATATGGGCGGGGGGACCCTCGCAGTTTTGCAGCTATCAATTCAGGCAATAGAGGAAAAGTAAAAAACTTCAGAACGAGTTTAAGCACAGAACAAATCTCAGCATATCTACATAGCTCTTTAGGTAATAGAGATTACTTCTATTACCTGGATGCCACCTGAAAATAAACTGCAGAGACATGCAGCCGTGCAAACTCTACTCACTCTCCCTTCAGTTTTTCCCTATTTACGAACTATGCACGCTCCTAGCATTACAAAGATGAGAATGACCATATTGCTAAATAATTTCTCTCAGGAAAGCCGCCGATTTTGCAGTTTCCACTCAGCGACGAAGTTCAAGGGACTTCCACAGGACCCCGCTTCCCCGACGCTGCCTCTAGCACGGGACGCCCCCACTCAGCCCTCCATCTTGGCCCTGCCTGACACCCCGTGTGTATGTGTGGGGGGACCGGTCGCGGGGCAGGGCAGTCTCCTCACCAGGGGACCCTGCCCCTCCGTCCTGGCAGCCCCCGCCGAAAAGGCCTCCCCCTCCGGCGGCCTCGGGCCTCGCCCCGCCGCGGCCCACCGGGACAGCGGGGAGGAAGCCGGGTCCACCGCGCCTCACCTTGGGCTTCTCCTCCGACATGGCGGCGGGGACGGGACGGGGGGAAGGGGGGAGGGGAGGGAAAGGCGGCGCGCGCGCTGAGGGGAACGGCCCGCGCGCCCGGCTCCCGCCGCCGCCGCCAACCGCCCGCGAGCGCGCGCCCCGCCTCGCCCCCTCCCCCCGCCGCCGCTGCCGCCGCGCGAGCAGCCCCGGGCGCCGATTGGCCGCCGCTCGGGGTCACGTGGGAGGCGGTGCGCGCGCGCGACGAGAGAAGGCGGCCCGTCGGCGGAGGGGGGGGGAAGGGGGCGGGGGCAGCTCTAGAAAGTGCGTCACGGGGACCCGGAAGCGCGGGGGAGGGGCGGGGGCAGTGCGGCCGCCCCCCCCCCCCCCCCCGGGACAGGCCGGGGCCCAGGGAGTCCTTCCCCCCAGCCGAGTGGTTTGGTTCGGGGGGACGGGGGAATAACTTTTTTTTTGCCGGGGTATTTGCACCCCAGCCCGTTTGCACTGCCCCGCCACGAGCGGCAAAGACCTCGCAAACGCAGGCAAACAGGCATCTTGCTGTCACTGCCACAGCAGCGTGGAGCTGCTTCCCTTGGCTTTCCGCTTTCACAGCGGCGTTACAGGGCCTGCAGGTGCCCAAGCCACTCACAGATGCATTTTTGGACTGGGTAGGACCAGCTGCATTTCAACCCAAACCCCCAGGTAGGGGGAGGTGCCCGAGTGTGCCCCTGCTCCCTCCAGACCTGCTGCAGAGGAACCAGTGCTGAGCAGAGAGCGAGCAGCTGGAGAGCGAGGGGGGTAGCAGGGAAGGAGAGAGGAAAAAGCTTCCCAACCACAGCCCCTTCCCCCTCCTCCCAAGGGGACAGCACTGCTTGTCCAGCAGTGCAGGAGCTTTCCATCTCCCTCGCTTGATTTGTGCCCCATCCCAGCAGTTACTGCCTGGAGAGGGGAATGTGGCACCTGCACTGGTTATATGTGCAAAGAGACCATTTCAAGCCTCTTGAGCAGTTTCTCCTGCCCACAGCCCAGACGATGCAGGCACAGAGTGGGGAAGTGCCACTCCTGACCACACATGCCCTGTGTGTCACTGCAGAGCTTCACTTTCAGCAGCCAGCCACAACTCACCTGTCCCTCAGTCACCAGACTCATGGAGCTGGAATTTACCTATGGCCCAGATTTTATCTGCATATTTAATTTCTTTCAGGAAGTTGTTTATCCCTTCCAGTACCCACCTCTCCTATTAAATAGGAGAGCAGTCCAGGTAGAGGCAGCCCCCATCTCTTCCAGAGCCACCCTTTGCTTGCTGGCCACAGCTGCCCACTCCAGCATGCTTCAGCACCACCAGCCCCAGACCTGCTCAGCCATGCCCTGCTCTGAAAATCAGCCCAGCACCAGCTTCACCCTGCATATTTCCTTCTGCAGGGCAGTCCTGTAGGCAGCAATCACAGCACTGCGTAGGTATGACTGTCCCTTGGCTCAAAGCCAGGTTCCCCCTTGCACCCTTTTAATCCCTTCCTGTTTTTTCATGCATTCTCCAAGTGCACGTCATCCTTGGCCATGCACGCTGTGCTTAGTGAAGCAAGCTCTCGAGAGTCATCGGCTATGCCACCCGGTGAACTGCCATCCCCATCCACACAGATGTCTCCCCCAGCCCCAGAGCAGAGGCCTCCATACAGGGACTCATTAATCCTCATAAAGGCTCTTTCCCAGACACCAGGCTCCACTCCCCATAGCCCAAACTTTGCATCTCCTACTTGCAAAGCACCACAATTAGGAGACACTTTCCCAGACAAATGGATCTGATTCTGCTAGTCCCTTCTCCTTTACAGATGCAGACAAGAGCAAGATGGGTATTTTGTCTTCCAGTGGCTTTGGAGCAAAGGAGAAGATGGCTTTAGTTACACTTGGGAGAGCAAATTGACTGAAGCATGCCCTAACTCCTCCATTCCACATCCCCTCCCCACATCCAGCTGACAATTCACATGCTCCTGCCAGGGCGGTTAGTGTGGGCATATTTCCTTCTCCAGACTTGGGCAGGCAGCCCAGAGCAGCACAAGAGCCCAGCTTCACCTCTTCACCCTCAACCATCTGAGTCAAAGGGGTTGCCAACTTTTCAGTCTCATGTCAGCCATGTGATACGAGCACAAGAACAATCAGAAAAATTAACAGAAGCTCCATCACATGCTATTAGAGAGAGAAAGCCTCCAGGTGAGAGATGCTGGAGCCCAGTATGAGCACAGAGGACAGTGCTTCTGCCCAGCTGCACTCAGACAGGACAGGGATAACCAGTGCTCTCCTGGCAGCATGTCATGCTGTCTGCTTGTAAACACCTGCAATCCTAGAAAGCAGTTATGCTTCATCTGTGCAGGGAAATGGTTCCCATGAAAGGCAGTTCCCTCTGCCCCGGTTAAGCAGATGAGGACAGAGCAGGTAATGCATGGGGAGAGGACTATGCCTAGAGAGGGGAGCCTGGCTGTAAGGATCCTCTAACCCTGCTGTTTTCCAAGGCACCACCATCAGGTGCCAGGAACCATGGTGGAGGGGGCAGCATCAGTTGAAGTGCTCAGGTAGCCCGAAGGGCTCCACTTTACTGCAGATCAACAGGGATTATACTGGTCCCAGTCTTCAGGGATCTTACCTGCCTCCCCCCCCCACCCAGCAGAAACTGCTTGGCTTGGCAGAAAGGGACACAGCCCATCGCAGCCTGGGAGAGGTAAAGGCAGGAGGTGCAAACCTTGCGCTCACCACCCACAGCGTTAACACAGCTATACAGTCCAGCACCAGCTGCCTCCATACATTGCTCATTATGAAACAGAACAAAGCACCAGTTGGGCCCTCCATATGTTCAGTCAGCTGGGGGACCAAAGCCCATCCAGGTCAGCATACCCAATTAAACACAAGTGACAATCATGATCTTCACTGTTTTCACTTGCCCTTGCCAGACTCAATGCTTAGTTTTCCATGAGCATGAGACAGGTTGTACAAGGAGTTCTCAAATCAAGTGCAGGGTGTGTGTGTGGGGGGCTCTTAAAGCATCATTTCCCACACATACACAATTGGATACACTTTGTCACCTCCTCCCACCTCAGCTCTTGGAGCATTTATGGCTCTTAAGCTCTCCCAGGCTTGACCAAGAGAGGCTGAGCAAGCAGGAGCCTTGCAGCCTCCACCAAGGGCAAGACTGGGAGAACTGCCTGTATCACCCCCAGGACATGGCAGCTGTCAGCCATGGCACCCACTGCCTCATACCCAGTCAGTCCAATGGACTAGGACAGAAGACAAGGAGAAAGCACCCATAAGAGCTTGGCAACCCCAACTCTACTCTTTGCAGCCCTCCTTCTGGTGCTGCACTCTGAAGCCGAGTTCGTAGTAACAAGAACCCAGATTACATACCAAGTTTCATTCAGCATTGGCCAAGTCATTCATTTATTGTTTCTGTCATCTGAAGCTGAGTATCTTTTGGCAGCAGATACAAAGACAGACAAGATTAAAAGTTACCTGCAAGTCTTACATCTCTGTCCAGTCCTGGACAAAGCAAGTCAGATTCTTGCACCTACTGAAGAGCTCTACACAGTCACAGCACAGGAACAGCAGCAAGGTTTCACGGATGGTTTAGTTTTTAAAAGTCCAGAGTTCAGCTCAAACTGTTTTCTACAAGACCAGAGGGCTGCAAGTTCAGCAATTCAAATCAAGCATTTTAGGCAAGTCTCAGGAGAGAGGGGAGGATCTTAACATTTTCCCATGTTACTCCTGTCAGCAGTGTTATGAGACACTCCAAGCTCCCTCAGAAAGACTAACTCATTTCATAGAGAGCAGCTCATCTACCCTCACCCAACTTTTCCACAACACTCCTAATAACTATACATCTTGGTGAACTGACTTCTAGTCTCAGGCCCAGAGAACCAAGTTCAAGAAAGAGTGCAGTAGCAAGTCTATCAGCCAGCCTAGCAGGGCAAGACTGCCATAGCCAGGGCAGTGTAACATAGTGAAGACTCCCATTGAATAGTTATCAACAGCGTCTGCCAAGCTATACTTCATGTGAAGCAGAATTAAATTCTTTCAGACTTGAGTAGTAAACAAATCAATTTAATACATAGCCAACATATTACAATTGCATCTGAATCCTACGGTATTGCTATCAGCCTTGGCTGTCAGAAGCCCAGGAGAAGATCTGGAAAGGCACACAGAGGTAGAAGAGTTGTAGAGTTCCCCCAGATTAGCTCCAAGTGAGAATGTGCAAGCAGGACCTTCTCACGAAGGCCCAAGATAATCAGAAGTTTGTGCTTTTTGAAAGGAATGCTAGTGTACATAGATAAGCACAGGCACTTGGAGTAACAGCTAAGGCTGTTCTGACCAACCCATCAAGTAACCCTTGCTAGCTTTTGCCTATGCTAGGAGGGGAAAAAAGAGGGAGACAGAAAAAGTCTCACTCAGTGTGAAAGATATTCAGTGAGGAAGAAGCAAAGAAGATGCACAAGGTTGCTTCTGCCCTTGGCAGGGGATAAAGACGGTTATTTGCATTGTTTTGGACTCAATTAGCATCCCAGGGGTGAGTGAGAAGAAATATTCATGTGTTTAGTTCTCCAATATTGCCACCAAGTTTTCCTGCACAAATCTTCAGAAGGTGCTCCAGACACTGCAATGGAAAAGAGGGCACGGCTAGTTTTTTCAGTTTGATCTTGCTACTACAGCAAAGCACTGGAGCGAATTGAGTATCCAGAGTGGGGATAACTGTCACCAAGCATTTGGCCCATCTTTTATGGCAAGTGAAGCAGGAAGTGGCACCACAGTGATTTGCTTTTGGTAGGTGAAATCCAGAGTCCTTGTGGCTCTGTGCAGGAGGGCACGGAGCATCTGTGCTGGGCAGATCAGGAGATGCTGTTAATTCTCAAATTTAGCATAAGGGTTCTCTTCCTTAAACAGGCCTAGAAGAGAAGAGAGATTCATTCAGACATCCAGGAGCTTACTAGGTATTCCAGTCTCATCAGCAGAGAGTCTAGTACTTGATAACAATTCTGTTATTCATGCTTCATCTAACCTCCTGTCTTTTGAGGCTGCATGTACTGGTGTCCTTCTAAAAGCCAAAACCTGTTCTTATTTGAGCTGTGCATGCAGTCAGCTGCATCCAACACAGCCCATACTTTACTCTCTTCCTCTGCACAGGAGAGATCCATTAAGTTCTGCCTGACAGCAAATTCCTTTCACAGCAGTCCATGTAAAGCAGCACTACTGTTCTTTTAAAGCATCCCTTCTGCATGCTCTACCTGTTGGACTGGACATGGAAGCGAGAGCCCCAAACCCATCACAAATCAAATTAAAGCCATTCCAAGAAGTGATTCCCTGCTCACACATTCTCAGAGTGGGAGAGAGCAGAGCAAGGAACACAAGTCTGACTTGAGCCATAGTAACAAGCCTCTGTCACCAAGCCACTCTGCTGACTGCTTTCCCAGCCCCAACACCTTTGAGGAAGAACAGCCAGAAGGGGAGAGATTTCTGGGATGCAAATTCTGTGGACAGGCTGCAGCAAGACAAAGCCTTGGCATGGCAAGGCAGTACTGCAGCATGGCTCTTCCATTTTCAAGAGTAGGCTCAAGAGTAGGAGAGGACTTCAAGGAGAAGTCCTCCTTAGGGCACAGCTTTGCCTGCTCTGCCTCCCACCACAGAAGCCAGCCTAGCCAGAGGCCCCTCTGAATTCTTCTACCCAACCTGGCTCTGCAGCAGGCAGCAGTTACAGACGGAGATAAGGTTTACAGCTTTTCCTCTGCAGACCCCCACAGTCAGAGACCACCACATTCACTGCGCACAAGTCAGACTACTCTGCACTCAGTCACACACACAGCACACTGGGAGTGTGCTTGGCAGCTCTCTAGTAAACAGACCCAGATGGCCAGGCAGTAGAGACACCGCCATCTGCTCTGGAGTGATGCCTGAAGGATAGTCCAATCCCATAAGTCTACACACTCCCCCAAAACTCAGGGTGGACTAAACTACCTTCACAGGAATTCTCTGCTTGCAGAGACTTCCTCTCCAAGCTCAGAAGGCCAGGTACTTGCCTAACCCTGCTGTGTGTTAGAGTTGTAGGACACCACAAGCTCTGATCTACCCCCTACCCCATACTGTTTGCTCCCTGACTGCTTGGTGAACACAGGACTGCAGAAAGGCCATTCTTGAAGGACAGCAGCTTATGGCTAGTGCTACATGTATCAGCTTCTGCTTTTCCCCTCCTGTCACACCCACCAGTTTCTCTCATTCAGTGTTTTGGAAGGACACAGGTTCCATGGAGCATTAAACAGTCCCTCTTTCCTGCCCCACAAAGCAAGCAGTACTTGTGTCAGATCACAAGCCATAACCAGAGCATCTCTAGACTTGCTCCCAGAGGACACCAGAGCAACTCAGCAAGATGTGGGAGACGAAGTTGTTTTCCCTGCTGGCCAAGCATCCCAGGTAGCTGTAACCATAGCAAGGAATACAAAATTACTGAGGTTGCTAGGTCTAAAGCTTAGTTTGAATTGCTAGCATAAGCCACTGTACCATATTTTCTTCGTATTTCATCATGTCTTGATTTCATCTCTGCTCTCCTGGAAAAAAACAAAAACAAAATCATTAACACATCATTGGTGATTGTTAAGACAAAACCAAGCAACAGCAACTACCTCTCCCTGCTTCCTCCCAAATGAGTAAGCTCCAGGTTAACAGGTGTGCTTGGCATCAGGACCCACACAGTTCTTGGCCTCCTTGCAGGCCACCTCCCTGCCTCCAAAAGGTACAGGAGAGCCAGCACACCTGAGCAGCCTCAGGGAATTTTCACTGGATATGCACAGTTGTAATGCTGTATCCACAAATCATAGCAGAAGGATTTTGCTCATGAGGCTTACACTCATGCTGAGGCTGAATTAGCCACTTACTGTACATGTCAGGCCAAACATCCCTTCTTGACATGGCATTTGAAACAGCATAGACAAGAGTCAAGCTGTTCTGCAGCTTGATGCAGTGTTGGATTCGCTAACACAGGAATAGCTGCTCCAGCAGAACCTCACCTCTCCTCTTGCCGCACCCTCCTCTTCTCTCGCTCTCTAGCGGCTCTCTCATCATCCTTGTCTGGCCTGACAGACAGAACAGCACAGCCTGTTAGGTGCATTTGACACTCAGTTTCTGCAACAGTATGTGGTTGCATCTTAGCTACTCTTTGGGAAAGAGAGGGAGCGGCTTTAATACTTGCTTTTTGCTCTTCTTCCTACAACAGCAGCAGCAGCAGACACCCAACATAATAAGGATCATTCCTCCCACCACAGACATCGCAATGATCAGGGCTTCGAAGTTCACTACAGGATTCAACAAAAAACAGCACACAAACATATGGCTGTCTGGAAGTTAAAACATTTACAACCACACAGCTACTGTCAACAGCAGCTTCAGTTACCGGACTCAGGACATGCATTAGAAGAGTCTGGGCCTCCTGTAGAAAGCAAAATGGAAATTGTATCTACAGTTACACTAGGTGTTGGCACTGGCGTGTATGCATCAATCCATTGTATATAGCTGCTAACCATAGCACTCAGTTACCAGCTATGAAGACAATGGCAAGAACAAATGCCCTCAGGTCAAACTATTCCTGTGAAAAGTTACAAGCGAAGGATTGCTGCAGTTTGCGCTTCCTGACTTTGGTTACTGCTACATTCCAGGTCACAGCAGATGTGAATTCCCAAGCCTGTGCCAAGCTGGAGGACAGAGTGCTTGAGCAGCTGTGAGGAAGGAGCAAAGATATCTTAATCACTAATCCGAAGGGCTAGTAACTCATCAAAAACCCCCCTGGGGATTTCAGTACTGAGCTATAGCTTGCACTGGACTTACTGTCCATATGGACCAGCCTCAAAAGTCACCTTAGACAAGGCAATCAGTGAGTTAGAGGCACTTACGGATTTCAGAGTCCCTGGGCTAGTGACAAAGTGAGGCAGGATTTGTTGGGTTTTATCGGTTTGGGTCCAGCAGTGCTGTGATTGCAGGACCAGCTCTGATTTGGCATCCACATGGCTGCTCCACATGCTGCACAGCACCAGTTCTACCCTGGGGTACTCAGGAGGGCTGGTCAGTCATGCAGAGCATTAAACCCATGGGGAACCCAGGTGTTAGCTGGGACACAGCAGCAAATAAGTGGTTTCAAGTCCTGGGCCCAGGGAATCAGTAGTTCTACTCAATTCTTGCAGTAACAGTAGTAGAGACTACAGCTGGAATAGACATTATCTAGATGCTACCCTGAAATCCTTTCCAGTGAAGGACAGGTTTCTTCCAAGCATGATTCAGACTGTTCAGAGAAGTCCTGCCTGGAAATAATTGCTTAAGGAGCCCCTGCACCTGCAGTAGCCAAGTTTCAGAACTCCTAGTACATCCTGAATCTGTTAAAAGCACTGCTCAGCACCTTTCCTTCTCTGTGCAGCTCAGACAGCGAGCACAGCAGAAAATCTTGAGCACCATACTGCATATCTGTAACAGGGCCTTCTGTAACAGGAAGATGCCTGCCTGTCCCCTCACCTTCGAGGCTCAGCAATAGCAGGCTTATCGGGGTGCTCTGCTCTGAGCTGACGCCACCACTGAAGTTGCTTTTGAAACCTCCAGCACCTGCCCACAAGGGAGAGCACCACTGGCAACAATGGAGTTATCTGGCTCTCAGCAACCTAGTTCCAGATATCCACTGCAGACAGCTGCTGTGGCCTAGCAGGCCACCAGGGACCAGCAAAATCAGAAGTCTGAAAGCCACCAGCTTGCAAACACTCAAGCCTGTCCCCTCAGGTGCACAGGCCCTGTAAGCCAGTCAATAGGCTGTTGTTGTCATGCACAGGTTCTCTAGCAGTCACTCAGGAGCACATGGAGGGTCTGCAGGCCAGTGCACTAGATACTGGCTTTTCAAAGCTGTATTTGAGAAAGATTGTCAAAGCTTCACACCCCTCATACAGTGTCATTATCTGGCTAGCTACACTGCAACAGATCTATGGAGTCTTTCAGGAGAGAGCTCAAAATCCAAGTGTTAGGAATCAGTGTTGGGCAAGACAAAACAGTAAATAGGCTCTTCATCTTAAAAGGGAAGTTTTCCAACAGCACAGCTCTGTACTGGTGCTTCTGAAACATCTGGCTTCCCAGAGTGAGCCTGGGGTTCAGCTCATCCCCTCCCCATGGGCAGAGGTTTGTGACTGAGCACTGTGCACCCCTCCACCTGATAAAGACTTCGGAATTCACACACCATAAACGCACTCATTTAAGAGCTAATCACCCACCAAGTAATCTCCTCTAAAGCTAGTTTTGCAAGTTAAAGAATGTGTCCTTCTACAATGAAGTCTTTTGTGAATCTACTCAAATACAAACTAGTATTTCAAGGTCTTACAAAAGCTTCAGGAAAACATACAGTATTGCTCAAAGAGGAGATTTGGCCTCCATGAGAAAGGGGAGCAATTTGTGCTCTGCTGCAGGTGGAGAAGACAGCCCAGTCTCAAGAACAACATATAGTTGGGACCACAGTTCAACTCCAATCGAGGGTAGCGAGACAGTGGAGAGAAACAGAGAGCCACCTCTTGCCTCCTAACTCACCCTCCTACTCCACCCTCTAAAGCTGGGCCTTGTCCAAGTATGAGCATGCACTAATTCTAGTCTAAACAAGACACTATTTTCTCCAGAATAACACCAAGGAACAGAGCAACCAAGCAGGAAACAGCACAGCCAATATTCAGCTATCAGCCAGAAAAATCACCTCAAGATAACTTGGCTCCAAATAGCTACTTCTACCAGTTTATACAGTGTTAGTTTTGGAAGAGGAGAATTTGCATGCCCAGCACTAGAATAAAACCCACAAAGGACTCTAGAGAAGTCATCTCACTAGTACCTCAGATAGCTTCAGTGAATTTTAAGAAACTGCCTGGGAAAGTAGCCATACAGCTAAAGTCAAAAAGACAAAAGCAGTGCAAGGAATGATGAGAGTTGCAGCTGTTGCAGGGAAGTCGGTTACTGGTATGCACAATTTGAGCATTGGAAAGGGTTGCATGGGCAGCTGCCAGCTGTCTGCAGCAGGCCTCAGTTCTTGTGGCTAGCACCTAGTAACATTTGGAAGCTTTCATCACATTAAAGCATGAGGAACCTATTTAGAGTAACTAAAGCCACATGGGTCATTCTTTCCAGAAGACAGGGTATTGTTCACACTTAGTTTTCTCACCCACACTTCAGGAAGCTTGCAGAATCCCAATCTACTTAAGCAAGTCATTACTATAACACAAGCAAGGCAAGCAGGCAGGGGAAATCTCCCATTAACACCAGCGCAAGCAGCAAGCCGTACTGTTTAGCAACAGCCACTAAAGCCAGACATTCCTTAAGTGAGATCCACTTACCCCAGCAGACTCCCCAGCGTGCCGAGCGTAGCTCACAGAGGTCAGTCGGGGGAAGGATTCTTCGAACAGGGTACTCCATGCACTTCTGACTGCTGACACACCACAGGCACTGAGACACAAGACAGAGTCGTGCATTACTGCTGTGCAGCAATACTGCTAGTTAGCTTTGCCCTGCTTCGTTAGCTATGGCAACAAAGCCACTGCAGCCCAAGTCCTGGAGTTACCTAGCAGCAAAGTGAAAAGCTATGTAACCCCTACCGACTGAACAGAACTGTTATGCCAGGTTTGCCTACACCAGAAGAGAGAGGCAAGGGGAACGCAGACTTCTGCGGCAAGTAAGGATTTGAGAACGCTTCTCCTGGCTTGCAGGAAGGCAGTAATCACTAGATCCTTGGTATTTATTTTGGGCAGCATTTCTGGGACAGGAACAAAGCCTTTAAGACAAGCCATTTGAAACAGAACTGCTGAATAGAAGGCATTTGTGTGGGCCCTCACTAGTCTTTCCCAGTGAGATCAAACGCAGCAGCCTACACAGTCTGCTTCATCCCCTCCTGGTGGCTACAACCCCTAGAGCCAGAGTTTAGTTGAGTTTGACCAAACTGGCTCTAGCTAAGCCAGCTATGA
Organism: Apteryx mantelli; assembly: GCF_036417845.1. Lineage (NCBI taxonomy): Eukaryota > Metazoa > Chordata > Aves > Apterygiformes > Apterygidae > Apteryx > Apteryx mantelli. Next base: position 31,139,952 of record NC_089986.1, on the reverse strand, counting down.
GATCTGACTCAAGTTTGTCTGCCAATATAAAAGGAAGAAGTGATTCACAGGACACCAATATGCATCCTACATCCATTCAGTACAGTATTCAGACTGGTGGAGAGGCAGCTTGACCAGCCAGTCCTACCCCCCAGCTAGTTCACTGTGTGCATCCCCATGACAGTGGGGTTTCTTAAAGCATCTAGCTGGCTGTATACTAAGTGAGGAAATCAAGAAAAAAGCCAACTGTTTCACAGGAAGATTTGAGTGGGAATCCAATCCCCTGCTAGATGCAAGGCTACATTCAGAGCTGGATCAAAGTCACTCAATTATTAGCACGCATTTTCAATGCCAGAACATTGTGCCCTGTGGTTAAGTCTCCCTGCACTCCTAAGACTCATCTGACCACAAGAAGTGTCCCAAATGCTTGATGAGGAGCTTAGCAATTCAATTACTTGAGTCAAGAAGCATACAGCAAGAGCTGAGCAAAGTTTCTAGAAGCCTATTTATTCCTAGAGCACTGAGGTGTTTGCCCTCTCACTGCCATGGGTGGGTGGTATTTGTAGCTTGTTCAAGACAGCTACAGAAGGGAGCACCCACCAGCTCCAGGAGAGGAAACTGCTCCTTTAACAGCCCTGAAAAAGCACACACTGGGTTTTCAGGCATTTGGGAGGCTAGAGTTTTACTTCTGCTACTTACGGTGACATTTTTCAGACACTCTTCACAGCTCCTGTTTGTATACTGGTGACAAGCTGCAAAAAGAAACAGAGACACCTCAGTACTTTTAAAAGCATCTTGGTGCTTTAAAAATGCAGTGTTCCTCAGGGTCTGCTCCTGCTTGCCCCTTGCTTTGCAAGGAGTCAGAAGCACTCCTGAAGGCTGTTATTCCCATGATACCAGCTGTAATGGAGTTTAACACTGCTGTAAAAGCTGTCAGCACTTCCAGGTTCAATATGCGTTCAGTGTCACAGTAAGTCACTGTGTGCTGTTCTCTGCCTCAGGGTGCTCAGATTTACAGCCCAAGCCCACAGGAATGTGCCAAGGGCAGGCAGGCTGGCCCCTGGGCTCTGCTGCCTGCAGGGCTCTTTACCCCAAGTCAGATGCAGGCATCAGAGATGATTACATTTTTGGACCCCTCATGCTGCTCCCTTCTTCCTTGAGCCCTGCAGTAGGATTTGCTGTGGGGTGGAGCAGAGCCTTCAGAGTCACCTCCCTTATGCACATACAGCTTTTCCCCTGTAAAAGGGCAGACTGACTTGTCCCGAACCACTCCTTACGAAGACAACCTGAACAGCTTTGTTCACTGCTTTCCTCCTCCTCCCTCCAACATTTAAGGAACCAGCTTCTTTTGCCTACCTTAGACGGGTACATGACTACTCCCTCCCCTGCATACACCATCCCTTCTGCCCTACTCAAAACAGCTACCCCAGAAGTGACTGTCACCAACTGATCTGCCCATTTACAACACACAAATCTACCGAGCAGAAAGCACAAAAGTACAGATACAAGATAAAGAACAAAGCTATTCAAGCTGGAGGTTAAGGACTCAAGCCATCAGCATGCAATTACTGAACAGATACCTGGAGAGCAGAGACAAGTAAAGGGTATGGGCAGCCCCTCTTGCTTGCAGGGCTAACAGCATCCAAAAGCCAGCTAAGTGGCAGCAGCCACCATCACCTCTGACCTGCAGCTGCTGCAGATCTACACACCCAATTCACATAACCAAGCTAATATTCAGGGCAATTGCACACTAACAAAGCAGCGGGCCAAAAGACAGCTCATTTCTAGTGAGCACAGCTTGCAGCAGATTGGTCTCACTGAAGCATTTCACTTACAAACCTGACCAGGTTCCCTGACATGAGGTGTTCTGACAAAGCGCCTGCTGTTCGATCAGCATCTGCGGCAGTGATCCACAGACGTGGGGGGTCAAACACTGCCCCTCAGCCTGCCTCACCCACTGAATAAGCCATCTGGGCTCCAGCAGGTTTGAAAAGGAAAGTCAAGGTTTACCTGCTACAATGAGATTTCCAAGGGAGACCTACAGACAAATCAATGCAAGTCATCTGCTGTGGCCACACTGCAACAAAGCCCTGAGCTGTGAACTCCTTTGCCTGGGTCTTCCCTAAAAAAAGAGAGCATCTGCTGTGGCAAGCATGCTATGGGACAGCTGGGGGGACACAGTTGGGGTCAGCCCAGAGGGACCCTGCTGGGACAAGGAGAAGCAATGGGACAGGCTATGTAAGCACACGTCACCGGATGAGATCAATTCACACAAACTGCAAATAAGGAAGTCGCTACAAGGAAAAGCGGAAGCAAAAAAAAGTACAACAGGAGATGACACATGACAACTAGCTATATCCAGGCAGGAACGTGCATTCTCCCAAGCTGCATACAAGAAGAGAAGTGTTACACAATTCAGCCGCCTTCCTGGGTAGCAGGGTCTGTCTGCAGCTTGCTGCAGTGTTTGGTCTTTGGGAAAGTCTTGCTATGGGTAACTTGCTTGCTTTTTCACTGCTCCTTTCCTGGTGTCAGCAGTCCCAAGGAGTGCTTTGTGCTCTCCCAGACCCTCAGGTAGGGATATTTGCCAGCCCTTGAGGATCAGCCATTTAAACTTCAGACCTGCCAAAAATAACCTAAGCATTAGCCTATTTGACTTTGGTTTTGCTGGGATGTTTTTCCTGTTTTGTGTTAAGCAATTTGCTTGAATACTCAATGATTGGTGGAATAAGGATCACTACCTTGTAGCATCTTAATCAGGAGAAAACTTAGTTCCAGAGGTGCCTGCTCTCCAGAGTTGCTTTCCACACTTGCAAGCAGCAAAGTTGCATTTACTCTTTCCAGCTGAAAGGAAGCCTCAGCTGCGATCCACCATCAACAGTCAGTCACATGCTCTGCACAGCCCTTGAAACAAGTCAGCAATTTATTAACATAGCTCAGATAAGTGTGTTTACTCACCACTAAGAGAGGGCTGAGATTGCACACTTCCGACCAGATTTGAAGCGGTGTCTGGGAAGCTCCATCCTCACTGCTTCTCTGACCATGGCCGCAAAGACATCACAGCAACTGTGCAGCCCCTTGGACTGCTTGCTTACAAGGAGTTATGAAAGAGCCCTTTCACACACCAGAAGGCAATCGGGAAGGAAAACCTGCAATTCTAATGGGATTTCCTACCAGCACCCTGCATTCTCCTGAGGGATGTCTTCCCTTTTCTGGCACCTATATCTGCAATTCAGTCTCAGACTTGTCAACTAAAAGCCAGCCTCTTAGGGCTATACAGGAACAGCCCCTTTCTAGGATCTTACAGCCTTTCAAGGCACTGGTTTTTGAAAGTACAGCTTCAGAAGACAGCACAGGTACAACCCATCACATCCAGGAGCTACAGTCAATGCAGAGTTAGGAGAGAGGCTGTTGCACCCTAAGCACGCCACTGCAACAGGGCTATCCTCAAGCCCCAGAGCATGTCTACACCAGGCCAAGAGCCCTTGAACCCAGGCTAACATTCCCCTGCTTTGAATGCTGGTTATCCCAGGGATAGTTAACATTAAGTACCAACTCCCACAGCCAGTCTAGCCAGACTTAATGCCAATCCTTGGCATGAAACACTAATTGGCTACACACACACAAACACACACACACCCAAGCCAACTCAGCCCAGCACTTGCCTAAGTCAGGGATAAGAGTTTTCTCAACTGCTGATGGTCTCATCATTTACACACCATCTCTTTCTGTCTGAGCTGCTATTAAAAGCCTTCTGTATAATGCTTGACACTTCACTACAACAGAACAGAAGCTAGTGGCTTGAAGCAGAAGGAAGAGATGAAAAAGCATATTGCCTCCTTGCTCTCTCCCTAATCAGAGCCACCACACATCTTGCAGGGGTCAGGCCACTGTGCAGAGGAGAGCCAGCAAATCTTCACTCAAAAGATAGGAAGATTTCTTTGGGACACCTCTGAATAGAGCCATCCTCACCCCTTGCTCTTGCCTTTTCTGTAAATGGCACAACACCCACCAAGCTAACCTGTATCCGTCACCCATAAAGATCAAGCAATTGGCCCTGCACTGCTCCTTGGTATAACACGACGTTGATCAGATCCCCCCTGGTTGAAGGCTCTCAGCTTGAGGCTCCCCCAGTAAGTCTCCTCCGTCCTGAGCAAGGATTTTCTCCAAATGGGATTCTGTTGGGTTCTGGCTGCTTCAATGAATGCGCCCAGCCCAGGACACTTACCCAAGTCACGCCCGAGCTCTGGCCAAGCTGTTGACATCCCTAAACGCACGGTTGCACTGCAGGAGCTGCTAGAACACCTGCAAGCAAAGCCCCGCGCGCACTGAAGCATCTCTTCCAGGGCCCCGTCCTTCGACCCTCGGAAAGGAGCCGCGGCCGACACGCCGCGTGGGAAGGCACCCGGCAGCGCCTCGCTCCCGGGAGGCGGCGGGCACCTGCCCTCGCACCTCGCCCCGGGCAGCTCCCGGGCCGGGCGCGCGCAGGACCCCGGCTCGCGGCCACCTCGCCGGGCAGCCCCGGCGGCGGCCCTGGAGCGGGGCCCCTCGGTGCGACGGCCCGGGCCCGGGCCCGCTCGCGCTTCCCCGAACGCCCCGCTGCCGGAGGCGTTTCTCCGCCGCGGCCCCGAGGCGTCGCGGCGCTCCAGGCCCCGAGAAGCGGCGCCGCGGCAGGCGGGGGGAGCCCCAGGCTGGCGGCCTCGGCTCTGCCCCGCCGACCGGGGCGCTGGGAGCCGCCGCGGGGCTCCGCGGCCGCGCACGCAGCACCGCCCTATCGCCGGCTCTGTCGCGACAAACCGCCGCCGTTACCCCCCCCCCCCCGCCGCGACCCCCCCCGGGCAGCACCTACCTCCCGCCGCCTCCTCCTGCGCGGCGGCCGCGGGCAGCGGCAGCAGCAGCGCCAGGGCCAGGGCGGCGCCGAGCCGGAGCGCCGCGGCCGGGAGCGGGAGCGGAGCCGCGACCGGGGGGGCGGCCGGGGCCATGGCGAGGCCGGGCCGGGCTGGGAGGGCGGCGCCGCCGCCGCCGCGCTATGTAGGGCCGGCAGCGGGGCGGGGCGGGGCGGGCTCCGCCGCCGCGGGGCGCCCGGGGGGCGGCGCGGTGCCGGTGCCGGTGGCGGCCGCGGGGCCTCGCGGGGCGGCGGCTCGAGCGGCGCCTCCCGCCCGCAACCGGCAGCTCGCTGGGGCCGGGCCGCGCTGCCGGGCAGCCGCACCTCGTCACTTTGGGGGGGGGGGGCTGCTTTTCGGTATTTTTTTCCTGAACGGGCCAAAACCCGCGGGACCCTGCCGTGGCGCGGGGAGGCCCGCCATGGCCACGGAAGGGAGCAGCGAAGAAACACCGTCTTGGGGGAGCTGGTCTCCAGGCGTGTTACCCCGGGAAATTCTCCTGGGTCCGCGGGTCTCCGGAGGGCTCCTGAGCTCTGCCTTGGGTCACCCACTCCCCCCCCCCCCCCGCGCTTCCTGGGGACCTGGCACGCACAAGTCACCCAGGCCAAGGCTGCGGGGTTTGTCGGGGCTCCCACGTCCCCGCTGGTAAAATCTCTCTCGGTGGTGGCACAGCAGTGTTGTGACAACAGCTAGCCCCGAGGTTGCATGAAGCTGCAGGAAGGCTCCCAAGATTCATCCGCACAGCGAGCAGTCGGCAACTCAGTGCAGGGAGCATACCGGGCCCCTCCGGACTCTTCGATTTAGGAGTCAGATTGCTTACATTTACTGCTTCAGTAAATGGAACAATCGCATTCCCCAAATATATTTATTTTTCCTTGCAGTCACTTGTAGGAATGGTCAGCCAGTGCAGCTGGAAGGAAGGGTAATACTGGGAGCGTTTGCTTCTGGAGAGAGGAGGAGACTAGCAGAAAGCGTCTGCTCAGCATCTCTCTGTCCAGCGCTGACACATCCTCAGCACCCACCCAAAACAGCTGTGCTCGCACCCAACGCACAACGCTGCCTTCTCTGCAGTGACACCAGCAGGAGCAGAAGGCACTTCTCACACCCGTCCTGCTCCTCCACCTGCCCTGCCGCTGGACTGGATGTCTCCCTGGAGACACGGGTGCAGATGTGGACTCGTGTTGTGGTGGCACACTGGTGCCGGCGAGGTGGAACGGCCACAGGATGGTGCCAAAACCTCGACGCAAGAGCAAGCTTTGGGAGAGGGCTCTGGATTGCCGGGACAGCCTCTGACTTCTGCAAAGGGGAAGCAGAGGGGTCCATCAGCTGAAGGTTGGGCTGAGGGAGGAGAAGTTAGGGATGAAGGGGAAAGTCTTGTAAAAGGAGAGCTGGCTTGGCATGAAGTGTCTGAGTGATGCAAAAGCTTCTTGGCTACCAAATTAGCATATCTGAGGGCACCTGCTTTCCTGGCAAATGGATTGCACCTTCTTTTGCATGTGAATTTGAATAGCTCCAGCCTGAAATGGAGGTCCTCCTGCGCCACGCTCCAGCTTAGCACACTGAACCCCCAAACTGCCCCAGGGCATTGGGGTCTCACCCCAGGGCCAAGCAAGAAGGCTGCTGGTCTTAATCCCACAAGGCATGGCATGCATTCAATTTTGAACATGTGAGAAGTTGCATTGGTATAACTGGGCTTTTCACATGCTGTAGGTCAAGAATATACTTAAGTGTTTTCCTGTGCTGGAGCCAAAGAGCTCTGCACTGCTTGATTCACGTGCAGTAAAGCAGAGAGTCCAAAAGCTTCCTGCTGTCACTGTGAGGAGGGTTGAAAAGCTGCTTGTGCGTGAGGGGTGACGTGGCTGCTTTGTGACCCAGTCACTCCTATTTTACCCCAAATCCTTCAGGTAAGAGCATCACTACATGGACTCAGGCTTCTTGACAGCACCAGGGCAAAACTGCTGTTCCCACTAGCGCACCCAGCCCTGCTTGAAATCCTGCTTCTTAGGATGGGTGGGTAACGTGGGTTACCGTGTCCGCACTGGGAGCTGCTCTTGTGCTGTCGCAGGGATGGCTGAAACCACAGTCTTAAGAAGCTGTTTTGACATCAGGGCTCACATGCAAAGTCAAGCCCTCAGGCCAGGCTAATTCCGAACACAACCAGTCTTTTTCAGCCAGATGGGTGGCTGCAAATCCCTGGGCAGTGTCACATGCTGAGCCTCCTCAGTCTGTCCTTATCTCACCCCGAAACGCCCCTTGTGCCTCCACGAGGCACGTGAGCAGTGCCGACATGGGACTGCTCTTCTCCAGGGAGACATGAGGTACCTGAGCTCCAGCACTGAGCCTTGATGCACAGTTGGGATGATGTGGAGGGACAGAGGGCTGCGTGGCTGTTTCTCCATGGCAAAACAGCAGTTGTTCCTAGCTGAATTATTATGGCCATGGGTGATCTGGGGATGCTCTAGCTGGATCTGCTGAACGAAAAGCAATGTGGGACTGTGGCATGCCACCCGTCTTGGGGTTGGAGCAGAGCAGCTTTCCCCAGGTGTTGTGGAGAGGTCCAGAGACATTAAACAAGCACAGAGCAGAATGGGGATTTTAATGTTTTCTTCCCATATGACAACCCAAGGAGCAGAGGGCAAACAGCTCCCTGACAGCTCTGTGAGCAGAAATGTATGCAGTGGGATGTGTGGAGACCACTTCGTTGGGCCAGTGCAGGGAGGAGAGGTAGCAGCATAGCAAAGGGGAGAGAAGAGTGTGGAGTGAGAGGAGGAGACGAGGCACAAGCCAGGCAAAAACAGCCTGAGAGTCCTTGTGTGCGGGGAGGAAGGAGCAGACCAGAGCTCACTGCTTGGGAACAGGCACGCCAGCAGCGGTGGTGCGAGGGACCAGTGCGGGCAGGGAGGCAGGAGTCTGGGCAGGAGGGACGTGGGCAGACAGCAGCGTCTCAGCACAGAAGATGAACTACAGAGATGAGCCTGGGTGCAGAGGGCAGAGAGCTCTGGCTTAGTGAATAACTGACTTTCCAGTGTGGAGGCAGTTCTGGGAGAAGGAAGAAAATGTTTTTTGGATTGACCTAAAACAAATTAAGAAGACGACTAATATTTTTTGAGCAAACCAGAAGACAAAAATCTGAAAAAATGATCCTGTAGTTTGAACACACAACATAGCTGGCTGTACCTGCCACTGACAGCTTCATTTTGGAGCTCATGGTCTGTCTGTTCTGAAAGCTTCATATTCCTTGACATATTCCTTGTGTCCTTGAGAGCCAGATGGCCAAGAAGCTGGTGACAGAGTTCCTGCAGACTTGGACAGTGAACGAATGTTAGCATTAGGTCAACTAAACCATGGGACCTGGGGAATGATCCACGCAGGAGGCAAATGATGCAGAGGAGGGGATGGCCCTCTGCTAATTTTGCCAGCCCAAGTGAGTGATCTGACGCCAGCAGGCAGTCCTGGCAGGAGGTTCAGATTTTGACAACATCTTGGGAGAAACCAGGAGCTCGTTGCACATAGGGGCTGTCAAAAAGGCATGGGACCTGTGTGTCCCCGTGAAAGCAGGCCCCATGCGGCTGGGGAGGCATGGGTGGCCCTCAGCAGTTAGCTGGCACCTGGAAGCATTGCTGCAGCCACTTGACATTGCAAGCTCTGGATCCAGCGACGGATGAGGTTGCTTGTGGGTCTCCAGCAGAGACAACCTCTTACACTAGCGAAGAGCCAGCAGGAGGATTTCTGCAGAGATGTCTGGTCAGGTGCTGGCTGGGGAAGGTGGCCTGCCAAAGCCTTGTGGGTGTAAGGCACCGGTTCGTCCGTGTTTCCAGCGGCACCGGGGCTGCGCGCGCCCCTCTGCCTGTCCCCCCAGCGCCGCCCGGCCCGGCCCCCTCTTGCCCTGCTGCGAGGCCGTCTTGCCCCACCGCGGTGCACGCAGGTGGGCGCCGCCGGGCCGAGGGCGCCCGCCAGGACGGGCGAGGTGCGAACGGAGCGAGCTGGCTGGAGGGGAGAGGAAAAAGCCGCCGCGAGGGGCAGCGCAGGGTGCTAGTGGGGCCTTGCGGCGCGCTCTCCTTATTTGTCTATGAAGGGTATTTTCAAATGGTTCAAGATGGCCTCAAGTGGTTACCAAGGCGACAGTGCTAAAGTCATCACTGCCATGGAAACCCTCTCTTTGGCATAATATAAATATTTTCCTTGAAGAAGGAGGCTGGATGAGTGGGCGATGTGCTATTTTCTAGCACTCGCTGGCTGCAACAGGACAATCTCCAGGAGATGGGGGGGGGGGGCCCACAGAGGATAAAATTAGCTCGGCACGCCGGCCGGCGGTGGCAAGGGGAGGCAGCTGGGCTCCCAGCACAAAGCCTGTGGCTTGTTTTTGTCGGGGGGGACCCAGCTGAGAAAGATTTGCTCTGACACAGAAAAAAAGAAAAAAGAAAAAAATATATATATATATATGTAAGGTCAAAACTGGTTGCTTTTTCTTGTCTTTCTTCAAAGGTTTCCCTTCAATCCCAAGCCCAGGTTCTCCCAAGCCGTTCAGATGCCAGCGCCGGCAGCCACGGGCCCTGCCTGCACCCTCGGTGCCCGCCTGGAGAAAGCCCGAGCGAGCTTCTCTTGGGCGCACACAGGTCCGGGTCGCTTCATTTCGCTTTTCGTTGCCTCCTTAGCTCGCGGCTTCCTCGCAGACACCTCCCCTCGCGTGCGGAGCGAGGCGCCTGCTTTGCCGGGCCGCCCCGCAAACCGAGCTAGGCCAAAGACGCGTGGCCCCAGGCGCCACCCGGGGCGCTCGGGACCGGCGGTGCCCTCCCGCGCGGCTTTCGCTGCTGGGGACGAGGGCCGGCCCAGCACCGCGCGTCGGGGCTCCGCGTGGCACGGGCTCGAGCAGCCGGCCGCGAGGCCCCAGAACTGGGGAAAGGCGCCGGAAAGGGGCCGCGTTTTGGGGTGACGCCGGAGCGGGCCCCCCGGCCTCCTCCGGCGCGCGGCTCTCGCTGCTGCCACCGCCGTCCCGCCGCGCTGGCTGGTGTCAGCCGCGGGCGAGAGGGGGAATTTCCAAGCCGCCGCGGGAGATCCCGGGGCGGCGGAGAGAGTGTTTTTCTAAACGGACACCGCTGCATTAATCATTGGGGCCGGGCAGAGCCGCGGTCGCCGCAGCACGACGGGAGCGGAGGGAAGAGGCTGCGCGGAGAGCCCGTCTCTGCCCTGGCTGGCGCGCAGAGGTGTAAACACCGCCTTTCCCCCCGGAGCAGATGGCTCCTCTCACTTCCCCGCGCGAGGCAGATACCAAAGGGCTTTCCTAACAAATAAAACCCCCACCAAAGCCGGCTGCGTTCCCAGGGCCCAGAGCAGCATTTCTCACTTTCCTGGAAAAAGGCAACGATCTCCCCTCGCCGGACCAGGCGGGCTATTTTTAAATCGCTGTAGCAACGAGAGGAGCGGGAGACGGGGCTCATCCTGCGGCCGTGGCCTGAGAGGGCTTGGAAAAACCCCCCTGCTCCTGCTGCACCGATCACCACCCTCCAAAAGGGGCTGGAGGCACCAGCGGATGCCAGGGGTTCGCCCTGAAAAATCCCGCCCCGCACCGGACCCAAAAGTGCCCCCACGAGGGTAAAAAGCCATGCCGAGGCCCGCGGAGGCCAGCCCCGCCGGGCAGCTTGCCGGGGGCACGTGTGTCCCCAGCTGGATTAGAAATGGGGGGACCCTCTCGACGCCCTCGTGCCCGAGAGCTGCTCTGGGGCCCTGGGGGCGCTTTTGGCCCCCAAACACGGCAGCGAGTGCTGCTCTGCCCTGGGCCCCAGCGTTTTAACATCTTCCTCCTGCTCTTCCTGTTGTTTCTCCCCTTGCCATGAATCACTGCGGAGGGTGTCAGGAGGCCGGCAGGGTCCGAGCCGAGCACCTGCTTTCTTTTTTCCCCTTTCCAGAAAAACAAACCCCGCAACAAACAATTAAAATGTTCCAGCTGCTTGCGTGGAGCAGCGATCCCAGATAAAACCCCAAGGATCTGCTGGCTAAATATAGCCCGAGCCCCATAAATTAAACAAAAGTTTTTCCCTGGGCTTTTAGAAAGCTGATTCCAGCAGTGGTTTTATCTATGTAAGGTATAACTCTGGCACTATTTGTTATTATTAGCCATACCACCCCCCCCCGTTGCTGACCTCCCCAATGCCGTTGTTTAGGAACATTAATTTTGCAGAGCCAGACTTCTCCCTCCAAGCAGCTCCTCGTTTCTGCGGAGGGATTCACACCTCGGGCTGCTTTTCTGCCTTTTTTATAAGAATTTACAAGCACCCCTATCCCCAGTTCCAACACCGGAGCTAAAGGTTTTTTTCTTTTGGACAACTTTTGATTGTTCAGTACTTCCCGCTCTCAAAAGTCCGCTGTTCTCTAGGGCTGCCCTCATTTTAGGCCTGTGTCAGGCACGTGGTTAATTTATACTCCTATCATCTGTCATAGAAACTGCGAACCCTTCAGTAAAATATTGCCTGCAATGCAAAGGTGTGAGAAAGCTCTTGTGGGTATTGTGCAAGACAACACACACGCAGGAAGCTTGCCTCACGTCCCTTTTCTCATTAAATTTATTGACAATATAGCAGATTTTGGCGTCTTGCTTTCTCTTTGCTGGGAATCTTCTCTGCCAACTCTTTAACCAAGTTTCAGTGTCCTATTGCCTCCGGCAAAAGTGGCTGGCTCATGAGTAATGGTGATCCTGTTTGTGTTTCGAGCTACGAGTTCACTCAACTTTCTCTTGAACGCTTCCTCCAAGCAGTTCTTCATTTGCACTGCAGCACTCAGCATGAAGAGTACATCCGACAACCGCTTTCCTGTCCCAGATATTTATGTTTTGTTTCTTTTTCTACGGGCTTTTGTAAAATCGTTCACTTCCTGCGAATAGAGTTGCTCCGGCCAAAAGCAAGAGTGCCGAGGGCTCGGTTTGCTGATGTTGCAGTCGGACCATTGCGTCGCTTGTGCAGAGCCTCCGCAAATCCATCACTTGGCATTTTGCAGGCTCTGTCTTGGCATTGGTCTTTGATTTTGTTCCTGCATTCGCCAGCGGGTCTACGGCTGAGTAATGCAGCCCACATCTCAAAAATGTGTGATCCGGACCGGCAGCCCAGCAAATCCAAATCGCCTTTTTTAAGTTAAAACACCATCTTCTGGCAGGCTTGTTCTCCGTCTCCAATCCCCGCTGCGGTCTGGTTTCTAATTCCAGCTCTCAGCAGCCTCTGAATGTGACAAGTTCTGCTGAAATCGCCCTGAAAAGTTTCTTCTTTTTAACTTGTTATGTGAGAATGAGTCCCCTTGAAAGCTTCATCCTTTCTGCAGGTGCTGTATTCCTCACCTTTCTTGGCACCCATTGACTTCCTCTTCCTTGGCTGGTTGGAGGCTGCCAGTCACAGCAAGCACCACCGGCCCAGGAATGTTAAACGTTAAAAAACAGGTGAATCTTTCTCATCTTCCCGCACAGCCACAGCCCTGCTTCCATCCTCCACAGTGGCCTACTGCATTTCTTGAGAGCTTTAGCCATGCGGCTGGGCAAAGCTGCTCCTCCTGAGCCACCTGTTTTTTTCCTTCTTTCCTCACTATTTTTTGGTTCCTTGCCATGCTGTTTGCTTTTTGGGCAGAAACTCCCTTCCCTGAGCAGGGCATGAGGAAGAAGCGGCCAGAACTGGCTTTCCTGGGGTTGGGGAGGAGGGAGGCAGGTTGGTGGCAGCACAGACAAACCTGGATTAACCTTCAGTGAAAGTCCTGGTTATTTCTTATGGCTAGTTACGACCCCACAGAGTCTACCATAAACTTCTCTTTTGGTCTGCAAGGACAGGGGGGCCTGGGAGTGCCTGGATGAATATCCTCCAAAAATACTGCTTCGGCAAAGCCACCGTTTATGTCGGTCTGCCTCACTTTATGCAGGGTTGAAAGGAAGCCCTGGGGCCTTCCTCCTCCTCCTCTTCATTGCGTGGCAGAGGCAGCCCAGGAGGGACAAACTGCACCCTCTGCCCCTCCCGTGGTGGGAGAGCATCTCGGGGCGGATGGAAGAAAAGGGTGAGAACCCCCATCCCACCAACTCGTTTTGCTTGTACCTCCATTTGTAAACATGCCTTTACCTGCCTCCTCACTGAAAGGGCAAAAACCCGCTGCTGGGCTATTTTAAGTGAACTCAACAACAACAAAAAAGTCAACTCTGAGACTGTCATGGCTATATTTAGTTGGAACTTTTCTGTCCAGGATTCAGACTCTATTTGGAAACCTTGTACCTTGGAGTGCAGCCAAGCATCTCGTTTTTATACAGTAATCCCTCAGCATATGGCAAATGTTTCTCATCTCCCAGTGGCTGCTACACTAGCCCAGGCAGCCTGACGGCAGAGGTTTTTAAGCTGAAACTGAGACAAGCTGGCTGGCTGCGGTTGTGGATTCGCATCTTAGACCCAGAAGGTCTTTTAATAGAAATATACTCTTTATGTAGCTTTAAAAACCTCTGTGAGTGTCAGAGCTGCCCCGGCCTCTGGCTTTTGGCCACTGTTTTTAGGGTGCAGACCTCAGAGCATCTTCCATTGGTCAGTCGCCCACCTCTCTTTCGCAGTTGTCCCTTGCGAGCCTTGTGGTGAGCAGGAGAATTTGGGGGCACACCAAATGATTCCCCCTAAGTCGCCCCAACTTGTTCAGTAATACCCAAACGTTGTCAAGGTGGGAACCAGCTTCTGGCCTACTTTCTGCCTCTCTCTCTCCACTGAAAATGTCATTAAAATTCCCCTGTTTCACGTGCTGGGAGTTATGGATTTGACACAACGATTGCCCAGAGCACGGTGTAAATCCCAGCAATGTGACTGAGGTTTGGTGCCAACAATTTTGTCCTGGCAGTCTGAGTGTATCTGACTGATGCTCAGGAAACCACCATCCATGCACGCTGTGGCCCTGCAAACTCACGGCTTCCCCTCGGGCTACGCACCACATGCTGTCTCAGCTCCTCTCCCACACAGGGCCTGATGCCATCGCAGGCAGGCTGGGCCAAAGTGTTTTCCTCTTAACCCATCCCATGTTTGCGCAGGCAGGGCTAGGGAGCAATCTGTTCAGTCCACCGATCTGTGCCCCACGCTGGTCACCCCACCCCAACTCTTCTGGTAGCAGTGATCCATCACTGGGGGCACCCACCAGGCCAGCTGGCTCCTGCAGCCTGGTGGAGACTGCACGAAAGCCTTGCCATTGGTGTGCCAGCAATGCTGGGTGGGGGGAAGATGGATCGGCTATTTTCGGAGAGCTCCTTGCAAATGCTGTGCTATTCCCGAGGAACTGTGTGACGTTGCAGGGAAGGTCAGGACTTGAATCAGATTTTGCAGGAGGACAGGTGCTCTAAGACCAGAACTGCCTTCTCCAATAATCAAGGAAAAATGGATATGCACGTACACACACACACATCTAAAATGAGGTTCAAAACAGATCACTACTGCAGTGGACATACGCCCCAGTAGCACCAGGACAACATCAGCAGAACAGGCTTCTGTAGAACGTCATGACCTAGCATGATTCAAACCCAGGTTATTAGGGCAACTGCATCCAGCCTGTGAGAGAAGTCTTGAAGGAGGTCCACAGACTTCTTTGTAGGGCATTTTGGCAAAACAGGACTAAATGCACCCCCATGTGTACTTCATTTCCATTCATTCAATGAGAACATTTTCTGCAACATGGCAACACCATCAACCTAAAGCAAAGAGCAGCCACTGACGCAAAACTGCAGAGACGCAGCAGGCGATCTGCAGTGACCAAACCGACCCACAAAAATCTTCAGCGCAAGTCAGAGGATAACTAACTTCAAAATTTGCAAGGGGAAATTTTGATGGTAGACAGATGTCATTGATCAGAGGCAATCAAGGGCTGCAGTACAGCGATGTTTATCACGGAGGCCTTTGACCTGGCAAATGTGAAATTCAGCAAAGGATCTGAGTTTGTGCATAACTTTGCATGTACGTAAGCATTCTTGACAGCATCTCTCTTGGAAACACTGTCAAGAGCACAAACACTTAGGCCTGGTGAAAGTAAAAACAAAGGTTCCCAAGTGATGTACGCGTTTCTCTTCAGTGTGGCAGTTGTGAAATACAGGGAAGCAAGAGCCAACTGAGAAAAGGTGATCAAAAGGCTATTTATACAGGCCTTCAAAATATTTTAGAATCATGACATGAATGATGATGTATAACAAAAATATCTGCTCCAAAACCTTCAAACTTAAATCCTACATCCGTATTTTAATTCAGGAGTTTAAGGGATTTAATGAAGTATACACTTAAACGATTCCTCTTATCACTCGCGCCGAAGAGCATTCCAGCCTGCAAGGCAGAAGACTTCCTGTTCAGACCAGCCCTTGGACAAAAAACAAAACAAAACAAAAAAAGCAAGCAGTCTGAAGAGATCTTTACAACTGAGTAATATTACCTGCACAAAAAGCAGCACCAGCGAGGGCAAATTTTAGTGGGTGCCTGACCTTCCAGTTTGGCACATCCACCTTTGCATACCTGGCATTTAGCAGTGGAGGCAGGAGGGCCGCTTGGAGGTATAGAGCTAAGGGCATCTGCAGGTGCGTGCAGGATCAGGGCCATAAAGCTTTTCTGATTTTGTGAGCTGCCCGTGTCCTCGCCAGTGGGCACCGTGTGGCCTGCCGTGGGTGAAACCTCCTGGCCAGCTCTGCCCCAGCAGAGACCCCTTGGTGTCTCCTGCAGCCTAGCTGTCCAGATTACTCAGCCTAAGAGGATTTCTAATGAGGCTAATTTAGTCTCGCTCACTGAAGAGAGGCCAAAGCACCCAGGGGACTGTTCTTTGCTCTGCAGCAAAGCTTGGGGAACGGCCCGGCTTTGCAGAGGTCCTGCAGGGCAGCTGTGCCTGCTTCCTGGCACTGTCTCCCACCATTCAGGGGCACAAATGCCCCGCCAGCTGCTCTTTCCGTACACACCCACCAGCGGGTCTGGGACCCCATCAAAGCTGTTCCCTGAGTTTGCTCTCAGGAGCAGGAGCACGCTTTTGAGAAATGCCCCTGCTGCAGACAACCGTGCCCTCACCAGGAGGCCGCACCCTGGCAGAAATCCCAGTGCTGGCAACCACCCTGCACTCCCTTGGCAGTGTCCATGAGCGGGGCCAATGCCCGAGGTGAGTAGGGTGACAAGTTTCTGCTCCAGCCCTGGTGCTAACCAGCCCCTGAGAAATCACTTCTCTAGGGCCAGTCTCCTCCGCTTTCACAGTGTTGCTTCTGTCTGCTAACCTGGCCAGCATCTTTGCAGACCCACATCACCCTCTTGGTGTCGTAGCTCTTGCACCTCCATTACAGCACTGGGTCAGCAAAGCTCTCAGCTGAGGCAGAGCTTTGTCTCCTGGTGGCCCCATCAAAAAGTTGTTCTTCTGCACCTCCTTGTCCACACGGTACAAGGAGCCCTTCTGGCAGTGTAGGCACAATCCTCACTGCCCGTTCCTCTTCCGATGCTCAGAACAGCTCGTCTCACCTGCGACATTCAAATCTGATGGGCAGCGCAATGGCTGAGCCCTGAACAAAAAAAGTGCGGACAAGAGGCATCCTCTCATGACCAAAGACAGATGTGCCTTGGGGATGGCTACATCTTGTACCGCCTCAGCTTCATCACTCCTCATCTCCCTCATGCCCTAAATGACGTAGCAGAGTGCTGAAGCAGAAAGTCTGTCAGTCACAAACAGGATTGGAAAAGTGCTCTTGTGGATCAGGCTCTCTAAAAACAAGGCCTTTCCTTTATTAATGAGTGCAAAAGCAGATCCGCCCTGGTACATCTGCCCCCACAAGGCAACCATCTCCTCTGTGCTTCCCCATGAGCTCTGCAGGTCTCCAGCTCCTGGGCAAAGGCTGTCCCAGCAAAGCTCAGCTCACACCAATACGTCCAGCTGGGGAACACATGCTTTGGTGCTCCAGTCCGAGGCACTTGTCAGTGGGGCCCTTTCTTCCTTTTCCGAAACTGAAGACCCTCATTTCAGAGGCACAAAGCCTGCTGCGTCTTGCAAGCCAAGAGTCTCCATGCTGGCCCACACAACATCTGCCTGGCTCGGCTCTGCAGGGAGACCCCTTGGCCATGTCACGGGCCCTTCTGCACCCACTGTTTCAGGGAAAGATACCCTGTGGAGAGACAACCACTTGCACCGATGGTGTTGTGGTGTTCGTTTCAGCTCTCTGCTCAGCCGCCATTTCTGCTGGCGTTGGCGGAAGAAGCCAGGGAATAAGCGGCAGAGCTAGAAGGATGGAACGATACTCCTGCAGCACCCAAACGTCTGCCGGAACTGATCCAGGCTTTACAGATTAGTTTAAACACCCATTAGTATGTTCCCTAAACCCCTGTGACTCATCTGCAGAGACTCAATTCAGCTGTATCTTTTCATCTTCCTAAAATGTGGCATTTTCCTGAATCACATGGGCTTTTTGTGCAGCTATTATACACCTACGGGTCCGGCTGTTCCCTCTTGGACACTTTCTAAATGGTGACATCCTGCTTTGAAAGTGCCAGGTGTCTGAATAATACATGTTCCCTTTGTATCAGGTATAATTTTGTCATGTCATGTTTGATTCCTACAGTTTAAGAACAATCCCTGGTTCCGGAGGACAGTACTTTTCACCTTGTGGTTATCCGCATTACATAACATGAGCCACCCTTGTCCTTGCAGCCGTAGGAATCCAGGCAAAAAAAAAGGATGGAGGCTGAGATTGCTCTGCCCTGTGGCCCCTCATAGAAGAAAGGCTTGTAGGAAACCTGGGCAGCCCAACCAGCACTTCTGGGTTAAAGATGCTGAGTCTGTGTCTGCACCTACAAAGAGGTAGGGACCTCTCTGGGGACTAGTTACACTGAAAGAAGTGACCCTCAAACAATTGATGCAAACTGTATGGGATCCACACATCCCAGAAAATGGAATGATTTCTCCAGGAGCTCTGTTCTGCAACAAGGATTTTTGCTGTAATTCTGGCTTTTCTTAGTCTCAGCTACTTCAGGCTGGGAAGTTTCAGCTCATGGTGCCAAATGCCGCCCCGTTGTGTTTATTAATGCTGGTTGTAAAAGCTTGGCAAAAGCATCCTCCATCAGGCCTGCAGAAATCCTGCAGGATCTAGTGTCTTCCAACCAGATGGGCCTTATTAAGAGATGTCACACTGCTAACAACACCTGACAGCTCTTTGACTTGCTTCCCTGGTCTTATCAGCATGCTCTGAGCAAGACAGCAGCCCAAGCTGAGAGCAGAAGGTAGCCAGGCCCAGGAGCCCTCCATTCGCACGTCTGCAGGCTGCACCTCCACAGACCTGTCCTCCTGTCCACCACGTGGAGAGGGGAAGGCTGGATGGGGACAAGGCTCCTCCAGCTCTTCATGGCTGAGGTCACAGCATGAGTTTTCCTTGCACAGTCCAAAGAGCAAACCCCACCCCTGCCATAGGTACCAGAGGCATGTAGGCATGGAGCCAGGGCTGACCCTGACTTAGAGGAGAAGGGTTTCACTTCACAGCCCAAGGAAAATGACTCTGTCCTCTCTGAAAATAAGACAGTTCCTGGCTGCAAGGGATTGAGCTACATGCTCTTGCTTTTTACATTGGCTTCCTGGGATCGCCCGTGCTTCTGCATCCGGTGTTGCCACCTTTGCAATGCATAGACACCTGACTGCTGTCAAGAAACCTCCTGCTGACTTCAATTGCATTATAGGAGAGAAAGGGGGGATGCGGGCAAGATACGCAGGAAATTGGGGGGAGGGGAAGAAACCTTACTAGCCTCAAATGCTCTCAATATCTCTTTAACTCCATCCTAGCTACTGTCCCATGCCAAGCAGCACTGACTCTGCTCTGTTCACAACGCGCGCAGCTCCTGAGCTGCACTCTCTGCAGACCATGGACTTGGAGCAGGGCTCACACAGCTCAGGGAAGGGGACATGCTGTTTTTTTGACAGCTTGGAGACCTGCATTAACATCTCATGCAGGTGGCGACTCCTTCTTTAGCCCATGGCCATTGCTGTGTCTGTGCCCATATATACACCCACATTGTAAATTTTGCCCAACTCTGCCAACTCAAACAGTAACTGGGATGTGCCAAGGGCTGTGTACAGTAACATCTAGGCTTCACTGTGGAGTTTCATCATCGCTCTTTCAATTTGCTTTGTGCTTTTCACCTTCTTTTCCTGTTCGTCCTCCTTCCAGCGCCCATCTCCTGTTGAAAACTTCCTAGAGCTGCCCAGCGGTATTGAAGTGTGTTTAATGAACTGCAGCCAACAACATGAACCACTTGAAGTTGCAGATGATACATGGATATCTCTGCACTTAAGGTTTTTTTCCATATATCTTGGTGAAAGTGTGTTTTTTCCACTGTACTATTTAGCTGAGTTAAAATAACTGCTGGGAACACAGATACAGTAGTCTACAGCACAATTTTAAAAATGTCTTAATAACGTGCTATCACATCAACTTTAGTAGATGTGCAGAGCATCTTTTTTTATGGCTACACAGAAGCATTCCTCTTGTCTTTGATCTACATTCACACCAGCAAGATACTGGTTTGGGGGAAAGATATTTGGGATATGAACGGGAAAGGTGGCATTTAGGTCGTGAGCTCAGCCCTACCCAGCACTCTCTGCTGATAGCTAGTGGTAGGTAAGGCGCTACCTCTTTCTGAACCATTGCATTTCCACTGTTGTCATCATCTTCCTCAGATGACTGAAGATCACTCAAAGGCGCAGGATAGGAAAGCAAGACAGTGCTGATGTTTAGCAGAGCAGCTCTCTCCCAGCACCTGTGGGCACTCCTGATGCTGGACTCAGCCCATTGCACCAGCCAGGCTCTTCTCGAATTGCCCTCGGCCATCCAGCTTCATCCTACCCAGGTTTCCTGAGCATATGCTGAGAGCCTGTGCTCAGAGGGAGCCCTCGGCTTGCAGGCTCCTTGCCACTGCTCGCCATCTCAGCATGGTTCCTCCTGTATCGTGCCTCCAGGGAAAACGCTGCTTCGCACAAATCCCTGACTCACTCGCACCATCTTTCCCCGACAGCAGGCACCGATTCTTGGCTCCACGCGGGAGCTGGGGTTAGGCAAGAGCTGCGCAGCCTGCCTTGGAAAGCTGATGCTGGCACTGATCAGCGTATTCCCTGCGACTGCGTCATTGCAGCTCTCGTTTGCACTCTGCCAGGGCTCTAGCCTGTAAGATGCCAGCCCCATGGATTCCAAAATCAGAAATATTTCACCCTCCAGAGCATGATCCTGCCTAACATCACAGCACTGCATTCTGCAGTTCAGGAAAGGGCAGGGGAATTTTGCTTGCCGGGTACATTTAGGCTTCTCTCTGCAGACATAAAGTCTGCTCTGGAACAGGGAGAGATTCCCTCCCCTCCTGATGCAAGGTATGATGTACTGACTGTGTCACTTCAACAAAATATTAAGTGGCAGCAAAGATGTTAAGCTAAAACTAGAGCTGTCACTGCTTGCACACCTCTTCCTGGGGGAGGCATGAGAGAACAGAGATAGTCCCATTGAATGATACTTTCCTTGGAAGATGCCCAGATGTCATTGTGAAGGACCGATAGAAAAGTAAAAAAAGTAAAGCCCAATTCACATGTGTTCAGTCAGCCCCGGGATGTAGATGTTTACAAAAGGCACAAATACAGGGAGATTTGCAATAAAATCACAAGTGTTTTGGAGATCAGGCCAAATAAATTCGAATGCCTGTTGAAGGATAAGTGCAGAAGGCATATCTCACTCACAGTTTCTGTGGTGGAAGTGCAGCTCCCGGTGCCTTGGAGGAAGAGGACACGTAGCATGACCCAGCTGCTGGTAAACTTGGAGCAATAAATGCCAGACTCGTCACGAACCACTGGCAAAAGGCGTGCAGATGAATACCAGCTTGCAGAAATGAATAATTCAGTGGAGGAATTTGGGAACAATGGGAACAACTCAGGGATGAGCTTTGAGTAGAGAGAAACTTCCACGGCATCACTGTGGAGCTGGGATGGGGCGAGCAGCGCCAAATCCCCGAGTGGCACCAAGCAGCGGAGATACTGCCATTTCCACCCCAACGCGCACAGCACCTCCAGGCGGGAGGTCACAGGAAGCTGGGAAAAGACCACTCCATTTATGTGAAGCTCCTTGGAAAAACACAGGTTAATTCAAACAGACAGGCGTCCAAGCTGTTGTCTGTCTTGCATTACTGCAGGCCGAGCTAGCTGGCCCCAAAAGCTTGGTGGGAAGGGATAGCCTAGGGGTGTGGGACATTTCGAGGCCTTGCTGTCCCGTCTAGCAAGATGCATAACCTGGCTGCAAACAGCAGCTCCTGGCACCGCGATGCCCTGCGGAGAGGTGCCCAGCCTGCCAGCAGCCTCTGCTCCCTCCTCTCATCCACAGCTACTCCTCGAGGCCCTGGGAGAGGGCAGAAAACCGAAATCCCACACTCCCGGCTGGGCCATGCTCCATGAAGACGGGGTGGTCCCCAGGGCCGCAGATTTGCACCATTCGGCCTCTTCTGCACGAGCCACAGGACCCTCACCTCCCCGGCTCCTGGGAAGCGGCCGGCGCAGCAGCGTTGGCATCTCCCGGCCCCACGGGTGAGTCCCTTTCAAGGACCATCCCGTCCCCCCTGCATTTTCTAATTTGGAGCCTAATCTGTCGCTCTTCAGGCTGCCCGGCTTGTCTTACTGCGAGTTAATATAATGCTGGCGACCACCTGCCGGCAGGAGCGAGAGAGCATGTCCTTCTCACGGCCCGTCCCTGGGGGACCGCGACAGAGAAGAACAAAAGCTGTAAAAAAAAATCAGCCTGGAAGTTTCTCAAGTGTTTTTTTTTCTCCTCCCCCCCCCTTAAATTTGTCATCTTTCCTCTCATCAATGAGAAATAACGGAGGGGGGGAGGACGAGAAGGGCAGATGAATCGCTTTCCAAGCAGCCTGCTTGTCTTTGGACCAAGAGCTGGGGCCAGTGGGAGTCTGGGCTTATTTTAATTGTATCCCAGCTGCGTTGCTCATTACTCAAAGCCGTAATGGGCTCTTCAGTTCCCTTTTTCCATCATACTCTCAGGAAAATAATCGAGTTGCAATTGCTAGGGGTTCCTTCTTGGTCTGCGTAACAGAGGACAGGCAAGGGAGATGGCACTGTAACTGAGTTAGCGACAGAGCGAACTAGTCAAGCCTCTGCCGAGACTCCTAGTAATGGGACATAGCAAGGTCATTTCTGCTTGCCGAATAGGTCATGTCTGGAGAAACCTCTTTAACAGCGCTCGGGATGCTTGATGTGTCCATGCTACCTGCGGAAGGGGCACCGCACAGCCAAGCACCTCTGGTCCCTGCTCACACGTGCCAGAAGCATGCGCTAATGCAATGGCACCTGAAGCAAAGCTGTGTCGAGTTTTTCAGAGTTCATTTATTGCAAAACCCATGCTCGGTGTTTGCTGGCATCCCTTGCGACGTTACACTGAGAGGCAGTAGTCTTGGCCCAAGGAAATATGTGAGAAGCACAGTCTTTTCTTTCAGCCTCGAGAAGTAGGATGTAGCTTTGGACCAACGTTTCAAGAGCAAGTCAGCCAGAGTTAAACCAAGAAGAGATGTGATAAGAATCCAGTTCAGGTGACTGAAAGACACTATTAAACACTTGTTTGCTTGTTACACTGAGCAATCCCCCCATCTTCCCTTTGGGTGGCCCCAAAATCAGGTTTTCCTGGCTTCTGTGCCTCAGTCAGTGAACCAGAGTGATAGAATCCCTCGTTATTCACCCTAATTATTTTACTTTAATTACTTGCTGACAGCTTTCTGTGCCAGTGCAAGAGCAACCTGCAGCACATTAGGCAGACTGGATATTTTTCTGTTGTTTAAAATGGAGCCCTTTCTTCCCATTTGAGTGGCATGCCGTGCCATGGGGCACAGTGGAAAAATGATGTCTTGGATGAGACATTGCCCCTTCTCAACTTGCTGCCTGATAGCTTGACATTTTAATATTAGGGCTAGTTAAACCCAGACAATATCATCGCCTTTGCTTTGCAATGCTGGAGACCCTGTTAACTGAGCTTGATGCGGCAAGCGTGGCTTGCCTGACCCCACACAACGGGTAGCACAAGAGGTTGTGCTGGACACCAGGGTGCTGGTGAGTTGGACGCAGGGAAGACCCTGGAGTAAAAGGTGGTAGGAACAACTAGGATAGGCTCCTTGGTCTTTCTGTATGCACAGAAATATGTGGCTTGGCTCCCACGGGATTGAATCTCTGCAACTCAGTCCCTATGCTGGCGGCTATGTGGTTTTCCAGCGTCTCCTCCTGTATTTATGTTCTCTGGATGCAAAGGTCTGCGAGCTGCCAGCAAATGCTGATGCTTTCCTAATGCTCGTTGAGGTGAAAAATGTTCAGAAAGGCAAATCCCTGGCACACACTGAGCTTTTCAGAGGGACCGGCCCCGGTTTCTCAGCCAGGCCATCTGCTTCAGGAGCCCCTGGCAGCCCAGGGGCAGGCTGGCAGCTCGCAGCCCACCGTCCCTGCTCCTGGTGGCACGCCGGAAAAGGGCACGCGCCATCCCTCAGCAGCCTCAGGGACCGGTGCAGCTCCCCTCGCCTCCCCCCCAACCCCAAATATCTGGCAGATCCTATGAAAATTTTAAAAAGCAGGCATCCTTCCACTGAGGCCAGTGTGGCGGCTGTAAGGAACAGCATGTGGGCTCCTAGCCCGGCGGTGCCACAAGCCTCTGACACCTCCTGAGGCCGGAGAGGGTTTTCCTATCAGTGTCTACCCCTGATTGCGGCTGGTTTTCAGAGCAGCCAGACCCGCCAGACCCCAGGCTCCCGGCTCCCTCGGGTGCTGGTGCTGGTGCAGAGCAGGCAGGGAAGGAGTTTAAGCCCCCTGAGCCCCAGGGACCCGGGCTTTCTGCCTGCGGCACTGCTCGCCCAGCAGGCAGGGGGCTTTGCCTGGCCGTTCTGGGCTTGGAGCAGCTCCTTGCTGGTGTTTAGGCCCTGCTAGAGAAAACCAGTGAAAAAAAAAGAAAAAAAGAAATTACTGAGCATCAGAACAAGGAACAATAAGTGACTCAGATTTAAGAAGGAGAATTTTTGCCAGACAAAATGTGATAGCTTTTTTGGACAGGGCTAGAAAACTGGGGCTGCAGCTCTAATCAATCCAGGTTTCAGTGCATCGTTTGCATTAATCTGGAGAGTGACACCCTGCGAGACCCAGCTTCAAAGCGCAGAGGAGCGCTTTGCGGTCGAAGCTGGCCGAGGGCCCCGCGGGTGGCCGCGGTGTGGGCAGGGGGCAGCCGGTGGGTGGCTGCAGAGGTCTGTCCCAGATGGTGTTTCATCAGGGATCCGTGGCGGGGAGTAAACCGTGCATCAGGGAGATAAATTAATTGGTAAACTGATGGAAACCGGGGAGAAGTTGCAAATCCCTGGCAGGGGAGAGACTATGAAACACGGAGTGCACTCGGAGGTGGGAAATCAGAGCCAGGCTCAAACCACAGAGGTCAAGCTGGGGCCGGCACTGCCTGCAGGCTTTTTGGGTTGCATCCATCTGCGCACTCCCTTCTGGCCTCAGCTCCAGTGAGCTAGGAGGACACGAAACGCCTGGACATGGGCAGGGGATGCAGCTCACAGCTGCTCGGATGCACCCAAGCCAACAGGTCCCTGAGCGGCGGGCAGAGAAGTCCACGTTCCCATGCCGATGCATTTTCCTTCCTCCTTCACTGAGTCCACGCCTGACTCCTCCACCACGAGTGGAAGCAGCACTTGGAGGCTTTGTGGTTGCTCCCAGCATCTCCAGACCATGGTCACTGCTGACCCAGGCTCCACTGATGTATCAGGGGTGCCCAGTGGAGCTCAGGGTGAGACCCGGGGCAAAGGAGCCCTCCTGTTCCCTGGGGTGCAGCCTGCACTGCCAAGGCTTGGGAATTGGTGCATTGATGGCATCTGTGCAAAGCAGGGCGACTGGGCACCTGCAGGTAGGTCTCACCTGCCCAAACCCTTGCATCGGCACCTTTCTTATTAAGGGAAATCTGGGGGAATTAATCCACTGCCTGCAACCCTTGAATAGAGATGGGTATGCACTGGGACACAGCATGTAGATCTGAGAGACAGGCATAGACACCATGGCCGTGCCTACCCATAATAATTTTGTCTTTCTACCATTTTAATTTACTAATTAATCTCTGGAAGGAAGATCTACTTGGATGCGGGAAAAGAGTGAAACTCTTTCATCTGCCTGTGCTTAAAGTGTTTTACCAATAGCCTGGGCAAAACATTAGCAAATCCAATGCTGAGTAGGGGAGTACGGCACCCCGGCTAGGTCATCTTCTTCAGTGGCAGGTCTCGTGGCTGAGTTGAACTCCCTTTCTGAAAAAAATATTCATGCACTGCTTATGCAGAGCCACTTCCCAGTTGCAGGAGCTCTCGGCCCTCTGGAAATCCCCAGGGCTGCCGGCCAGAGAGCGTGGTTGGAGGTAGTTGCATGTCCCATGTGCATTGCTCCCGCAAAGGGCTAGGGCTGGTGGGTCATTGCTAGGTCCTCTGGATCAGCCCTGAGCTGGGTGAGGTTTCACCTGGTGCAATATTTTAGTAGGGTCTTTTTTGAGGAAAGGACTAGGCACCTGCCAGCTGAAGCCTTTGCACAAGGTGTTTGACCAGCTCTGGTCAGGTCTCTGCTCACCGATCCTTTGCGAGCAGTTTGTGCAGCCCCAAGTTGGTGTGCTGTGATACCCACGGGCGAAGGCAAGACTGGGGGTCCAGCCAGGGGCCTTCCCTGTTCAGACCTTCCTGGGAAGGAGAAGAAGTGATCTGGAGCTGTCAGACAGGACAAGAACGGGGTCGAGATGCTAATCTCGGGGAACAAGGGGTGACCTGCTTCTCTCCCAAGGAGGAGCAGACATCACCCTCTTTGGCTAGATTTCGACACAGGCTACGTCTCCCAAGGGAGATGGCCGGTGTGGCCAGGAACGGAGGAGCTCAGGGACCTGTTTCCATTGCTCTGCAAGCTGAGACGCTGCTGTTTGCTGGACCGGAAACCCACAGCCCGCCCCCAGGGACCGGTGTCCTTTACAGGGATGCTTTTCTTGCCCCAGCACAGGCCACACACGTGCTGCCGTGGCTGGCGTTGGGCCGTCTCCCCTAAAACCGGCACGACCTCAGGGGCCTTGCCATCCTCAGCACCCCACCCAGGAGCCCCAACCCAGCTCTGCAGGTTTCCCACCGGGAATGACGGAGGGAGAGTGGGGCTGGGGCTGCGGAGAGCCCAGGAGTACGGCAGGAACATTTTATGGCATCAGTGCACGGACTGCAGCTATAGCTGCATATTCTGCTCCTCGCCGCCTATTTCTCTCAAGAAAGTTTGGTCTCGGCTGTCATTCCCCTCGCCCTGCTTTTCTTGAAGTCAGAGAACTACGTACATGCATGGCATCTTTAATTAATATAAATATAGTGAAACATAAATAATAGACATGCCTGAAATAGTGTCACCCCAAGCAGGCAGGCATACGCGTCATGGAAAAAAAATAAAAAGACTTTTTATCTTTTTTGGCATTTTTTGTTTGTTTGTTTTCTGCGGTTTGTTCCATTCCGTAGGGAAGAGCAACCTTTGCCATGGGTGCAAATGCTCAGAAGCAGCAGAGACGGAGGTGCGGGGCTGAAAAGAAACCAAAAGAGATGAGATGGGCCCCAGGATGGGGATGAAGGAGGCTGGTTTCCACGATGGGGCCGTGGCAGTGGCAGGAACCCCGGGGGGATCGCGCTCACTTGCTGGGGCACCGGTGGGCCCAGGCACAGCCTTTGCGTGTCCGCTGACACCCCATGGTGCCGGGTGACACTTCCGGCTTCGAGGCCAGTTGGAGATGGGGAAATTGTTACCGAAACCGGGGGGGGCGGATAATAAATAAATAAAAGAGCTGGAAACGGCGCTAACCTCTTTATTTATTTTGAATTTGGCCCGGTGGCTTAAGGAAGCCCGGGGCTGGGCAGGGAGGGGGGCGACGGGAAGCGCCGTGGCGGGGGTCCCGGCGTGACCGCGGCCCCCGGCCAGGAGCCCGGAGGAGCCCGTGGGTGCGGGGAGCGCCGTGGGAGCCCACGGCCGGGGCAGCCCGGGGCTCTTTCCCGCAACTCCTCCTCTTTCCCCGCTGCCCGGCGGGTCTCGGAGGAGGCAGGCGCCGCGGCGCAGGCTGGGCCCACTCGCCATCCCTCCTCGCCCATCGGTCCAGCCCCGCGCCCGCCGCCGAGGCTCCACCTTAAGAAGGGGGTAGCCGGAGCTGTCAGACTGCACAGGAGAAAAAAGTCGGCGAGCAGCCGAGGCGGCAGCTGCCGGTGCAGCCGGCCGCCCCGGCCAACTCCGCCGCCTGCCTCCGGCCGCGCCGCAGCGCAGCGCAGCGCAGCCACCGCGCCGGGCCGGGCCGGGCCGCGCCGGCGAGGCAGCGGGCGCCGGCACCCCGCGCCCGGACGGCCCGCCGCCGCCTCCCGCCGCGCCTTCGCCGCCGCCGCTCCAAGTAAGGGGGCAGGACACGGCGGCGGGGCCGCTGCCGCCGGGCGGGCGGGCGGGCGGGCGGGCGGGCTGCGCGCCGGGGCGCCGCGCTGCTGCTTCGCGGAGCCGGGCTGCGGCAGCGCTCGGCCGCCGGTGCCAGCGGCGCGGCCCCGGTGGCGGCGGCAGCGCGGTGCCGTGGGGCGGGCACCGACACCGGGTGCCCGGGCTGCGCGTGGCGGGGGGCCCGGACCCCCCCGGTTCGCCGGGGCAGGCTGCCTTCGCCGGCGGGCTGGAAGCAGCGGGATGGGTGTGTGTGTGGGGGGGGGGGGGCTTTCTGCAAACGAGCTAGAAAAAAACCCCGGTGGCCGGTTCCCACCCCGCGGTGGGAGAAGCCCCAGCCCGGCCGGCAGCGATGCTTTTTGAACAAACCGCCCCTTCTCCTCCTCCTCCGCGGCCGGGACCAACTTTGCAGCGCTCGCCGTCCCGCGCGGCTCCCCGCGGCCAGCCCTGCGCGGGGCTGCGCTCCTGCGGTGCCCCCCGCGCTGCTGCCCGGCCCTGCGCTCCTGCGGTGCCCCCCGCGCTGCTGCCCGGCCCTGCCCGGGCCCTTTGGGCTGCGTTTAGAGCAGTTTGGGGAGATTCGGAGAGCGGGGCTTGGGGCGCTGGAGCCGGGGTGCGTGGGCGCTGCTCCGGGGCTCGGCCCCGGGGAAGAGGCACATTAAAAGGCCGGGAAGGACGAGGCGGCATCGCGTTTTCCCTGGGGGCTGAGAACATGGCTGCCACCCAGCCTTTAATGCAGCCTACTAATTCCCGCGGAGGCTACACGCTGGCGTATCTTCACCGGTGTGTGAACGTGCGTTGGTTCTCAGCTTTGGTATAAAACCGCATGCCCTTTCGGCCAGTAGATGTGCAGCCTGAGTCAGTCGTTTCCCTGCGTTGCTCGTCCAGAAAAGCCCGTTGGTGTCTTTCTCGTTAAGTAAAAATTACTGTGGCCGTTTTCTTTAGAGGGCAGGAATAATCAGGAGGTGTTTAGCGTGCCGAGCCCTATAGAAAGGCTGTCTGGAACTTGTTCTTCAGGTTGTTTCAGAGGATGAAAGGGGAGAGCAGCAATTTCAAAGCCACTGGAAAGCGATACTTTCCCATGCAAGGTGCAGTTAACCTGTGGGACTCATTGGCACAGGATTCCCAAAGGAAAAAAGCCAGGGCTTTCCCCTGCTGGCGGTGGGAAATCTCGGTCTAATAAGTGAGAGTTGGTGTAGTTGGGAGCCCTGGAAGGATCCCAGGCTGTGGGACTAACCAGTGCTCATCTGTTCGACTTGGGAAGAAAGTTTTCCATGAGACAAGCTGTGGTCTGTCTAGGACCTGCAATGGCAGTGGCGATGGGACTTGTCTTGCTCAAAAGGTGTCCTAGCTTGGATGCAGCCTGTTCCTAACTCAACCAGAAAAAGTATTCTGCAAAAAGACAACAGCAATAAGGTGGGAAATTCCATGCGTCCTAGTGTCTGCGCCGAGCTGTCTTGGCCCTTGCAGGCTGAAGGAGGTGCCAGCTCCAGCACCCGGGCTGGGCGAGCTCCCTTCCATTCCCCTGGGGCTGGGCTGAGCCGAGATCTGCCTTCAGCCTGTGCACCACAGGTACCTTCATGACCTGCTGTTAACACTCGGAGCTGGTACATTCACAGCCCAACCCGAGACCCAGCTGGCCACCTACAGCAACCCTCCTCTTTCCATTTCGCTGGCCAGCCATGTGGGAGATCAAACCTGCCACATGTAAGAGAGGTGATTATGGTGGCAGTGGATATCTCTTCTCCCCAGCTTTGCCGGTCCTCCATCCCCAGCAGGCAGGGAGAGCAAAGCATCCCGTAGCAAAATGTTGCTTGCTTTCCTTAAAAGCTCTGCAGGGAAGGATGCCATGCAGCCAAGAGGCGGGTGCGGAGGCCCAGCGAGGTGCATCTGGCAGACGTATGCATGTGGTGTTTTGGGTTGTGCACCAAAGACCACCTCTGCCTCTCTTTGCCCGAGCGCTGCTGACTGCGAGGAGCCAGGCAGGTGGGATGGGAAGCTCTCACCAGCTGGCAGGGGCGCGCATGCCGAAAAGCAGCTGTGCCAGGTGGGAAAGGACTGTGTCACCAGGGCCACGCGTGTACCTCCTGCGAGAGGTGCCCAGGGCAAGGCGCCAGCTGGAGCAGGGCTTGTGCGGGCACGTGGCCTTGGAGAGGTGGACTGGCGTGGAGTGCTTGGACAGCAGTCTGGGGCTGGACAGCTGGGTTTAGGGCTCTGTGTGGAGTTAAAGAGAAGGGGGAACGTGTAGTAAAAAAGCAGCACGAATGAATCACAGGAGGGGAGAAGGGAAAAAGGCGCATCCAGTGTGCTCTCTCCGGTTTGGTCATGGCAGGGCAGGCAAAATGCAGAAAAGTGCATTCTCACGTAATTGCAGAAAATATTTTGAGCGTGACTTGGTTGGCTTTTTGTTGCGGTGGGACAGGAGGGATTCACGCTCCACCCACTGCCTAAGGGGCCTCTCCCCAGTACAACACAAAAATAGGCTGATCTTTAAAAAAGATGGGTCGAGCAGGCTGGAAAATGCCATTCCTGCAGGGACCCATGTCGCTTCTGCCCTGGGAGATGTTGTGAGTAAGACTGTGGTTCTTCGTGGGCTGAATTGGCAGCAAGGGATGCAGAAAAGAGCCTGGCTTCAGGGCCATGATGCACATCGGATCTACTAGAAAGCTACAGCTTTCCTGTGTGCGTGCGTGCGTGTGCATGGCAGGAGCGCTCCCTCCTTGCATGCAACCTCCTGCAGCCTCAGGAGCCAGTCTGTCTCCTTCCCAATGGGTGTCTGAAGCAGAAATCTCCCAGGCATGGCTCTACGCATCCCAGGAAGGCTTTCAAGCCATCTGAAAGATGAAGGCTCTGGAGTCACTCTGCAGGAGCAAGGGCTCTTCTGCAGGTGCTTGGAGGCCAGTAGCCCACCATAAGCATCTCCTGCAGCCGTTCTGCCCCAGCTCTTGCAGAATTAGATCTCCATCGCTAGCTAGAGCCCAGCAGTAGCCCCGGAGAGGGTGGATGAGGTGCCTGGGATGGTTGTGCTGCGAGAGGGAAACGTGTTGTAAAATAAGCTCTTCCAAAAGCTGCTTCTCCTGAAAAGGCCTGGCTAAGGGTTGAGCTTGCCACGGGTGGCTGGTGGCAAAATGCCTCTGGCTCGATGTGATGGGGACAGCGCTGTCCCCCACCTGACACGTCTCACTGCCAGGATGTGAAGGGGGACGGAGCGCCTGGGGAGGGACCATCGCGGAGCCGTGTCCCAGAGGCTCAGGAGCCTGGACGCACACCGTGTCGTGCCGCGGGGAGGACGAGCAGCTGGGGCGCCTTCGTCCTCGGCTGCTGGGGGCAGCCAGGGGCCGGTGTTGATGCTCCCGGGCAGCCAAGCCACAGAGCGCGGGCAGCAAGCTGGGAAAGCAGCTCCCCTCTTCTCCCCGTTGCCATTCCCGGGAACCTGCCCGGCCCCACACGCTCCGTCGGCGAGGGCGCCGAGCGGCATTTCCTTCTCGCGCGAGGTCGGGACGTGCCCTCTCCCTGTGCCTCGGAGCCGGGCCGCGGGGCAGCCGCGGCCTCCCTCCCCCGGCCCCGCTCGCCGACGGGGCCTGGACCTTCGCCAGCTCCGGCCTGGCATCGCCGTTGTTGACTTGAGCGTTTCAGGCCGTACATGGCTGGGCCGCAGCTCCCGCCGAGCCTGCCGCTTTCCCCGCAGCCGCCGGCCACGGAGCCGTGGCTGCGGTGCCTGGGGCTCCCCTGCCCCGGTGCTGCTGGGCTCGGTGTCTGCCGGCTCCACCGTGCCACGAGCCAGAAAAGGAGGCTCTCGGCGGAGCTTCCAAACCACCCGGCTTGCTTTCCTTGATTGCCTCTCGCAGATCCCTCTGGAAGAGCCCCCGTGCCCCCAGTCCCAGCAGGATGCTCCGCAGCCCTCCAGGGAGCACTGGCGCTTCGGGGACACCGCGCCACCTCCGGAACTGGCCGATTCCCAGGAGCGGGTTTGGGAGGCCGTTCGGAGCCCAGCTCCCCCACACACACTCCTTCATCCTCCCCCAGCTGCTTTAATAGTCCTGCAGTCACGTCTCGCTGCTGGCAACGTGCTCGTTCTGTGCAAAAAGGCAAAGCCCACACAAGCAGCGGAGAGCGGCCGGGGGGCAGAGCACGCTGCACGGCGCGGTGGCGGCGGCACAAAGCGGCGGAGGGGGCAGAGGGGACGTTCCCCAGGAATCGCTTTTCCGTTAGGGTAATCCAGTGTTATTTGTAACACTAGTAGGGGAGCTATTTTTAGAAAGAGGCAAATTTGATTTAATATAACATAATTTGCCACTGACAATTCAGAGGACGCCCAAATGAACAGCAGCTGGATTCCTAGGGAGGCTTATTCCTTCCCTTCCTGCAATGTAAGACCGGCATGCCAAAAGTAGCATTTGTTATTCCAGAAATTGCTGGGGGAAAGCCCCTGGGATGGCCCAATTAACTGTGCTTTGCTTTGCTTTTCTTGTCCTTCTTCGTGGCGCCCTGTAACCTGTCGTTAAAAGAAATGATGAATGTTTTCTCTGCCATCCATCAGAGGAGAGGCTTGGTACGCATTATCTAGCAAGCTGCGACTGGCAGCCCTCCTGGATTCACGAGGTTTGAGGGTTTTCCAGAGGCTGGGAGGCAGGGAATGGAAACCAGTTCATACTGGAGCTGTAAACTGTATTTTTTTGCAAATTCGTGGACTTGCGGGAAGGCGGAGGTTGGATGGGCCCTCTGGGGAGCTGCCGTCCAACCTGCCCCAAGCGGGGCCTGTTGCAAAGCTCGGCCAGGTTGCTCAGGGCCTTGTCCCAGCAAGTTCTGAGTATCTCCAAGGATGCAGATCCACCCCTTGCTCTCTGGTGCCTGTCCTGATGTTTGACCACCATCACGGGGAGGAGATTTTCTCTTATGCCCAGTGGGAACTTCCCATGCTGCAACTTGGGTCTGTCTTAAGTAGCTGAAAACAGCAGCCAGATTCCCCCCCCCCTTCGCCTTTTATTCTGCAGGCCGAGCTAACCCTGCTCTCTCAGCCTTTCCTTGTATAAATTTAAGATAAAAAATAGTTTCTGGTCAAACTAAACAGCTCTTTTGCGTGGGAGGAGAAAGCATGTTTACACTGGGAGAGGGTTTCTTACAGCCTGAGTTCTTCTGAACCAATCTAGGAGATACCTTGAGACAAACTTTCATCTTGGAAACATTCAAACACAGTATTTCGGCTTGTCTTTTTTCCCAAGGCGAAGAACTCTAGGAAACCGATGAGGGCTTGGGAAGAGTTTGGGTATTTTTTTCTAACCAGAAAGAAAAATCTCTAAAAATGTTGTGTCCAGCCTGCTCCCAGCTGGAGACGTCAGTGCTGTGCTGTGGACGCCGAGTCCCGGGCCGTGGGATGGGGTGTCTAAGCACGAGAGCCCTGGCAGCGGTACCACTCCCAGGGCTGTCACCCATCAGTAGCATGCATCCCGGGGCTGCAAAACACCCCTGGAGCACCCAGATATTTCCTGCTGTGACGGTTTTCTTGGAAAATGTGTATTTATTTGGACTGTCCAGACACCTTTCCTCCCTCCATCTCTGCCTCAAACCCTTTTCAGCTTGGAGGAACGTGGCTCCGTTCCTCGGCCCCAGATTTAATCAGAGGTGTCGAGGCTGCGTGCAGGAAGCCACCCTGCCCTTCTGCAGCATGTTGGCTCTGCATCTCGTTAGCAGGCCCTCAGAAATGCTGGAGCACGTTTCTCTATGGCCGCGTTTATCTCTTCTGAAGAGGGCAAATGTTGCTCACGGTTTCCTGGGCTGGGAGAGGGGAAGGGAAAGCAGCAGCAGGTGAGACATGGAAGAGCTTTTTGGGACTGAAGCGACTGCTTGGCTCTCGGAGAGCATCCTTGGGGCAGCAAGATCCCTGGCAGGTCAATTTGCCTTGAAGCAAATCCCACCTGCTTTGCCGGTCACCCCTCCGTGGTGGTGTGGGGCCGGTACCTGCTCCTTGGCACCCCAGCTCCGGGGCTAGTGGCCCTGGGGCATGGCGGGCACCCAGAGAGCTGCTCGGGTTGCCTGCGGGGCCCCGTGGGTGCCCAGGATGTCAGCCACAGGCCGTCCGCACCCTGTGTCCCCGCAGCTTGCCGTGCGGGGTTGCTCGGGGGCATGGCTGGTGCTCCTGGGGCAATAAGCTACAGGGGCTGCGTTGCTTTAGAAAGCTGCTCTCCTCTCTCCCACAAGAGCTAATGCCTCGTTTGTATCGTCAGCACATCCCAAAGCGCTGTCTCCTTGACATCTTCGCTGTTAACTGAAAGAAAGGGGAAAAAACGTGTGTGCAACTGGTACATTTAATACTTGATCTCCATTACCTCTGCAGCGACTGCTCCTTCATCTCCTCAGGGTTGCTCTGAAGGGCATGGCGGTGAAGCGGGTTTTGCTCCAAACTAGTGCTCGTGACTGCTGGTGCAGCATCTCCGGGGGCAAGGGCTGAGCAGATCTGTGTCATTTAGCTCCAGCAGACTTGTGCCCAGGGGAGGTACCGGCCACCCGGAGTTTGCTTTGCTCTTCTCCAGGCGTGGGGCAACAGCAGTTCTTGGAGAGCTCGGTTTCACCTACTCCCTACCAGGCTGGTGGTGTTTGCTTCCCACAGCTGGAAAACCTGCTTGGCCACCGTTTGAGAGCAACTGTGGGCACTGCGCTGCTTACTCACCCCGTGGTGATGGGTCACTGTCCTCTCCGTAGCCCTGAGGATGGTGTTAGGGTTCTTCCTCCTCCACCAAGATGGGGCTTTGCATTAGTGCCCTGTGTTGCCCCCACGGTGCTTGCAGTGGCTGGTGTTAGAGCCAAAATAATATTAGTAAAGAAAATTATTTTTGCTCAAGATCTTTGGCCAGGCGGCCACGTTTTCTTAGCAGGAGGCGGAGGCTGTGCCGCAGCGCCGGGCTATTAAAAGCAGCTGTACTCGGGGAGAAGTATCATCCACTTGGGCTCAAACCTGACATCTTTATCATGTGTTGAGCCCCTCCGGAAGGCAGCTAATATCCTTGTGGTAACAATCCCGTGCCTCCTCCTCCTCCTCCTCCTCCCTCTCTGCCGTAAGCTGCTGGAGAGTCTCCCATGAGGAGATCAAGTCCGACACAAACCCAAGAGGAAGGTGTGGAAGAGGGAACACAGCAGGCTGGAGACGCCCGAGCAGCCCGTGCAAGCTGGCAGGGCCCAGCGAAGGCAGCCGGGGTCCCGCACAGCTGCGCCCAGCAGGATCGAGGCCTGTGCCCGGGGCTAGCTTGGACCTGGACGTCCACCTGCCCACCTCCGGGGTGGGGAGTGCTGAGCGGTAGGAGAACCAGAGCACCAAACAGTGCTTTTCCTTTGCCTGCCTACCAAAAGCTGTGTGAAGCGCGTCATATCTCCTCTCTCAATTAGAGAGATTTTGCAGGAAAATGGAGCAGCAAATGCAGTAAACAACACAAGTGGAGGCTGTAAAAGCCACCAAGCGCTCAGGCTGTGCTTGCATCCGGAGTAGTTTGCCTTTCAAAAAGCAGCTATTAGCAAACGAGAGGTGAGAGGTGTGAGGAGACGGACACGAAGGGTCAATCTGATCGACAGCAGATGAGAGCACTCGTTACCTTCCAGCGTGAGGTGAAGGGAAGCCGCCAAAGCTCCTCCAGCAAGCTCCCGGCCAAAGAGGCAGCCTGGCAGGGAGATGGCTGCCTGGAGAAATCCAGCTCACGGCCAAGGGTTGCAGTGCTCCAGGCAAAGTAGGGTCACCGCAGAGCATCCCGTCTTTAACTGTCCGAGGGGATGCTGGCAGGAGGCGTACAGGGCTGGCAGAGCACATTAAACCTGGCTGTGGGTCTCGGCCACATCGCAAAGGTGGTCCTGATGCCTGGTTTATCTCTTCAGGGAGCTGCTTGGGTTGGTCGGGGGCTCTGCACGCCAAGGGCATCTCCCCTGCGGCCACCCTGGGTGCCCCTCGCTCACCATTTGTGCTGGAAAACGCTCATTTGGAGGCCGGGACACCACTGGAGAAGGCTCTGCCGAGCATGTCGTGAAGGGCTGAGCGCCGTTGCTGAGCTTGCCGCCTGCCCCGAAACGTGCCGCCCCCCCCTCCCCCCGCTTCCCCACTCGAAATGACTCATTCACCTTAATCAAATGCCTTTTCCATCTAATGAAAAGGTGACATGGGCACCCCAGCCAGCCCGACGTGATGGATGACGGCACTTCTCGGATGCTGCCTGAGGTCAGTTGGCCTTTCGCAGATTCCCCGGAGTCTGCTTGATCCATTTAGTCAAATCAGCCTGGTGGAAGCTGGCAGGCAACACTTAGCAGGGAGATGGCCCTAAAATCAAGATCAAATTGCTCTTATCTGCTCCTTGAAGAACAACTGTCTCGGGAAGCTGACATTTCCCCCCAAACCTCGGCAGCTGATTCAGTTAAGCACAGAAACTAACAAATTTTGAAGGCTACAAAGCGATCGGCTGGAGACTGCCACTTCTTTTGAGGCTCTCTGACATTTCCTCTGTGGCACAGGTTTCTCCAGCACTTCTCTTATTTGTGCGTGTTCCCTCTTACCTAATTTTTAGCATAGATTTTCATTAGAAATGATTATTGGGTCCAGGAGGCATCTATAGGTCGCAACCAGTTTCATAGATGAAGGCACAGTCTGAATTTCTGCTTGTTCAGATCTCCTGCCCTCAAGGCCTCGTGAGCTGCGTATTTGCTAATTAATAGCGCTTTCTGCTTGGATCATGCTGAATTCCCCCTGAAAATGCACGCGGCAAACATCTAGCTGGAAGCAGCGGGGCATTTTTCACTGCGTTATACCAGCATTTCCCCTTTTATCCAGCCTGGGGAACCCCTCCTGTTCGTAGTGTCTCCCAAAGCAGGGCAGTTTTTCGACGCAAGCGCCGGGTGCTAGAGGGCTGTGCCGAGCCCGTGGGAGAGACGGGGGGGCTGGAGACCTGGAAAGGCCGTGCCGCACTACCCAAAGCACCTCCGGCTGGAGATTTAGCTGGGAAGCCTCGGCTCCCTCCCCGGGACGTGATGGACGGGGTAGGGAAGGCTCCGCTGTGTTGTGTCTCAGGGAGCTCCGGTTAGTCTCCCCGAGCGTGGTGGAGGGTTTCTTCTGCAGGCCTGATGGATGGGGACAAGCTCCTTTTTTCTCTGCCTGCGGCGTCTGCCTTTTTCGTAGTTAGTGAGAGGAAGCTGCCCTGTCCTCGGCTCACGACCTCTATCGAGCCGCATCCTCTGGACGCCGCGAATCGCGGCCTTTGCGACTGGTGACGAAGCCGCCGCGACGAGCTCGGTCCCGGGGAGAGGAGAGTGTCGTGGCGGCGCTGAGCCCCGGGCCTCGCGGCCCCGGGGGACGGTCAGGTGCCCTGGGTGGCGCCTCGCCGCCTTCACCCTCGTTGGCGCTGGCCTGCCGCCGCGGTCGGAGCGGGTGCTGGCTCTGCGCGACCCAGGCTGGGTGCCCTCTCGCGGGGGAAGGCACCGGCGCTGGGACCTGGCCGTGCGCCTCCTCGCAGCCTCCGGGGCCAGCACGCGCCCGCAGCAGAGGTCCGAGCTGCGGCGCCGCGGCGGACCGGGCCCTCCCGGCCTGCGCAAGCGCCGTCACACCCGTTCTCCCACCCGTGGCAGCCCCGACGCTGCCGACTGCTGCCCTCGCTGCCCCGGCAGAGCCAGGGTTGCGGGACGAAGGCGGCCAGCCGTGGGGCTGAGACCGGCTCCGGCACCGGGCCGCCGTGCGACGGCAGGGGCCGGTCGCTGTGTGACGATGGCCGCGGGCAGGCAGCAGCCTCGGTCATCCCGCCGCCTCTGTTTCTTCCCTGTTCCAGGGAGGTGGATGCCGAATGGACGCTCTCGGCTCGGCTGCCGTGAAGCTCATGGATTCGCCGCCCGTGGGGCCGTGGGGCCGGCACCCGCAGGACAAGAGCCCGCCGCCTCCCTCGCAGCGCTGATGTGACCGCGGCGGCTGGCCGGGCCGCGCGGCGAGGAGCCCCGACAGCCCCGGGCGCCGCGGCACGGCTCGAGCGCGGCACGGCTCGCCCCCCTTCCGCACCGCCGCCGCCCCCGCCGCCACCGCCGCCGCCGCCGCGCGGCCGCCTGAACGATGAGCGATGGCGGGTGGATCTCGCTCAGCCCCGCGGAGTTCGCCCAGCTGCAGCAGTACACCGATTGTGAGTACCCCGTGGCTCAGATTTGAGGTCGGGAATTTACTGCTACGGGTCGTGCAGGCAAATCTGGTCCCGGACAAGGGTTCGGCACGGCTCGCCTGCACCCTGCACGGACCTTCCTCCCGCCCCTGCTAATGAGGCCAAGCCTTGCCGGGCGGCTGCGAAACCCATCGCCCGGCAGCTCTCTGCGTCTGCTGTGCTTGCAACAGAACAGCCGTGGGGATGGGCTTTCGCTCCTTGGCTCTCTCCCTGGATTTTAAGCACAGGGAGATTTTTTCCTGTGGAATTGGGGTCTATTTTTATGGCCGTGGAGTAACCCAGGCCAGTGGAGCCAGGGACTTCAGCGAGGCCCAGCAGGATCCGTCACCTCTGGGGATCTCACACCCCCAGCCAACAGCATTAGAAGGAAGAGCCCTCCACCGGCAGAGCTTATGAAGTAGCTCTTCTCACGTATTTTTAGTAGTTTCAGTGACGGTGCCGATCTGAAATTATCTCCATTCCCTTGACAGGGGAATGTGCGGAGGGCAGTACTTCTCCATCTCTTGGGTGTGAGGGGAGAGCACGTCTCCTCTGTACCAGGACCAGCTCCACGTCATGAGCTGGCTGCTAAGCCAGCTCTCATCTCATGGTGGAGGGAGCGCAGGCACCTTCTGCCCCCTTGGCTCCCAGCATTGGGGTGTCCCCCCATGCCACGGCACTGCCTGCAGCCTGCCGGGATTTCCTGCACCCATTCCGTGGCACGGCCGGCTTTTCCTAAACATGCAGAGCTGGTCTATGGCTTGTTTCAGGTGGTGCCTTCGTCAGGACTGTGTTAGCGTCAGAAGCAGCTAATGATGTCCCCGAGGTCACAGGTAGAGGAGAGCAGTTGTACTTGGCGTGCTCACTGTGGTGGACGATATAGAAGAAATGGTAAAACCCAGGCGGTGCTGAGCACAGGGCAGGAAGAGCAAGAAGACCCAGCCAGCATCACAGGACCAATGGAGAAGGGGGTTGTAAAATCTGGGAGAGCATTGCTTTGCAGAGGTCACAGGCCCCCCAGATGAGCTCGGCTCCTTCGTTTGCATGGGAGAGGATCAGGGATCCCAGGCAGTGCATGCAAGCCTTGAGCCCCGGCTTCATCCCAGCCTCCCTGTGCTGTCCTCAGGGCTGGGACATGTCCCAGGGCTCCCAAATAACAGAGTGCAAACAGTCAGCGTAGAAACCAGGTGTTAAACTTAGAATAGGACCAAGGCTCCAGTTTGTTTTGTTTATAGCCTCCTGTTTCCAGTCTGGCACCGAAGCCTGACTTGCTTAATACATTCCTTTTGTGACCTCTAAATCCATCCTGTGTCTTAGGGTTGAGGCAAACTGGGTCAAAACTGACAGTCCTGGTGGGGCTCTGTCTCCAAATCTAAACAGAACTGTGCAAACTGTCCCCCCCACACACACACCTTGTTTCCAGCCCCAGGGACCTGTCTCCCAGGCACACCGCAAGCATCCAAGGCGTTGCAAGATGGGACTGTAGGCAGAGATGTATGTGGAGTATCACTGAATCTAGTCCTGCCTCTCCAGAAAGCCGTCTCTGTTTTATTTAATCACAGACAATAAAATGCCATCTGTAATGCTGAGTTCAAAATATATGCAGCTTCTTCATTTTCTTAATCAAAGTTTGGCAAGAAATTCTGTGGTCTGGAAGCTCGGAGAGGCAAGCTGCAACATTCCTAGCTGTGTCTCCAGGAGGGCTGTTGGAGAAAGAGCTGGGCAAAGTGGTGTTTTATGAAACTGTGAATATCCTTTCCATCTCCAGACATCACTCAGTCATCTTTATATGATCCATGGGGGACTAATCAAGGAAATGGAAATGTTTTGAATGTTAGCGCAGCTTGCAAGCATGCAGAAGGGATATTGTCTAGCAAAAGAAATGTACTTTCCATCTGAAGGCTAAGACTGTCACAGATGAACCGTCCTTACCCCTCCCCAAGGCAGGGATGCACGGTCCAAATGCAGTATTTTCCACAGCTTCTCCTTCAAAGCACTTTGATCTTACCTGGAGCTTTTGCAGCATCCTTCTGTCCAACAAAGACAGTGATTGAACCCATGCAACAGGACAGGCTGGGAGACAGCTCTGCAAAAAGGGACCCAAGAGTCCTGGTAGGCAGCAAGCTAGCTGTGAGAGGGCAGCATGCCCTAGCAGCAGTGAGGGCCACCCACCAGCCTGACTGTATCAGCAGGTGTGTAGCC
Source organism: Apteryx mantelli (assembly GCF_036417845.1). Lineage (NCBI taxonomy): Eukaryota > Metazoa > Chordata > Aves > Apterygiformes > Apterygidae > Apteryx > Apteryx mantelli. Next base: position 31,100,285 of record NC_089986.1, on the reverse strand, counting down.
AGCAGGCTGAGGGATGTAGTCCTTCCCTTCCACTTGGCACTTGCGATGCCACATCTGGATTTCTGTGGCCAGTTTTGGGCTCCTCTCTATAGGAGACACAAGGACAGACCAAAGCGAGTGAAGTGAAGGGTTGCTCAGAAGGCCAGGGGGCTGGAGCCCATGAGAGTCAGCTCAGCCTGTAGAAAGAAAGGAGAAGGGGGATAGCTAGCGCCGTCTTCGGCTACCTAAAGGGAGTTGCAGGGAAGACAGAGCCAGGCTTTTCTCAAAAGGTTGCTTGCTCAGTGAAAGGATGAGTGGTGACGAACACAAGTGGCAGCACAGAAGGTTCCCACTGGGCATAAGAGAAAATATCTTCCCCGTGAGGGTGGTCAGATGCAGGGCCCAGAACTAGAGAACTGGGGGGGTCTCTATCATTGGAGACACTCAAAACTTGACTGAACCCGACCTAGCTTAAAAACAGGCCCTGTTTGGGGCAGTCGGATGGGAGCTCTCCAGAGGGCTCATCCAGCCTCCACCTTCCTGCCGTTCTGTGAGTTAGCTATCCTTGCTGGTTTAAAAAGTCTGTAGGATGTCGTTCTAAAATTGAAAGTATCTGGAACAGATTAACTTCAATCCAGTTCACACTGTTTATAACATGCAACATTGGAAAAAGCCTTTGGTGAGATGTTAGAAGGAACTAGTGGTGAAAAGCAACCCCCCCCCCCCCCAGTGTGAATGGGAGGTGTCTCATGGAAATGTGGCCCACAGAGGCATGAAGGGGCCCTCCCACACCCCATCCCCTTGCCCTGAGACCCACAAGGCCACCCACCTTCTGGGAGTCACACTGTGTCCCTGGGTCCCAGTACGGGGCTGTCCGGGAGCACATGGGGCTGCTGCGCTGCCCTGTCTATGGAGTGTTTGCTTCCCAGGGCCGCTTGGGGCAGGGCCAGGGACTCACTAGGGTTTTACCCAGCCCTCAAAGCCCTCAAAGACCCTCTGCTGCTCCCACATGTCCTGAGCCAACCTCCCAGTAGGGTTCATGCACACACTGGCCCCCAGCTGGGCTCTGCAGCCCAGTGCCCTGCCTCTCTTGTCCCACCAACATGTCACCTTGCCGCTGCTTCCTGTGCCCCTTCCCATGGCCTGACATCCTAGACACTCATGGTCCAGCACTGAGCCTCAGCCCCAGCTATTATGCTGCATCCCCAACAGAGAGCTGTGAAGAACTGGAGGCAACAAGACCCCCTCTTTGGAGAGAAGAATTAACACTAATTAATAGGGCTGGTGTATTAGAGAATCTTTTAAATGAGCTCTTGGACAGGTCTGGAGGTCTGAGTCTGAATGTTAGGGCTTAAGTTTCTTCCCCTTCTTGATCTTTTTTTTCCAGTTTTCTCTTATTTCCCAGCTGTTGAAGGACTAGTGTCCCATCCCTACTGCCACTCCAGCTCTGAGAATGCTCAGTTGGGGAAATACTTGGACAATTCACTATTTGCGTGTTGATCTGTGCAGACCAATGGCTTTCTCCCTTTCTCTTCTGATGCATCCCAGAGCAGCCAAATGGTGGTTCAGGGCACTTTGCAAGGACTGGGGAAGACTCAGGCTACCAGCAAGAAGCTACCAGTGGGTACAACCTCTCAGTGAGAGAGTACTAAGCCAAGCCAACTGCCAAGGAGACATGCAGAAAGGGCCGAGGGAGAATACAGTCCTGGCAAGACCCTGGGACACCAGGGCAGCGTGCTGGGAGTGCGGTGGCCTGAGGGGTGCCCCGTCAGCTGCCTGCCCCAGCCAGCAGCAGCAAGTGCATGTCTCAGCCATGCAGGGCCACCCTCTCGCCTCCACGGAGCTGCTCTCCGTGTCAGGAAGTCAGCGGTGAGCGGGGCTGCATTGCAGGAGGACTCTGCTCCCCCGGCCCCATGGATGGCGCATGGTATCACTGCAGCTTTTTCCTCCTGGGAGATGAGTCAGTCCCAGCCTCAGTACTAGGGTCCCTGCAGGCCAGGCACAGTGGTGCAGCACTGCCATCGTTGGTTGGATCCAGGGCTTTGCTACCCACAAAAGTGCAGAGGGTCTGGGAAACGTGAGTCCGCAGAAGGGGCTGATGTGGCCTCACATCACCCCCATCTCCTTCATCCTCCAATTCTGGTCCAAATTTTTAAGGTTCGCCAGGGGATGCCAAAAGCAACCTGGAATGGGTTAGGTTTGGCTTCAGAAGTGATGGTATTTAGGGGGCCAGCAGGGAAATGCAGGCTCTATGGACTAGCAGGTTTGACTGGCAAGGGTTTTGGGTGACCAGTTCCAGTGTTAGCAGGGCAGGTCCTGTTCAGCGCGGGACATTGCACTGCTGTGGGGTGCTGGAGAGGAGGGTTTCAGGCAACCAGGCAGTTGCCTGCTGCAACACACCACCCAGGACACCATGCCTCCTCCAAAGGGGAGAAAAGCAGTGCAGGGGTGACCTCTTCCCAGGCATGGAGGGGACCTGGTTGTTCCAGAGATTTTGTATCATCAGGTAAACTCATCTCCACGTCCTGCTAGTGGTATGGCAAACTGAACTCACTGGCACCGTGCTCAGTGCAATGCCTTTGTCTCCCCAGACTCCACCAAGAAGCTCAAGGATGTCCTGGAGGAGTTCCATGGGGATGGCGTCCTTGCCAGGTACAACCCAGAACAGGTAAGGTGCTTTCTTCTCTAGCCTCTCTCGGCCACACCAGGACAGCAGATGCTCCTGGGAGCCTCCTGGTTCCCTCAGCCCAGCCCAACTCCCAGAGACAAAAACACCCCAGAGAAGGCAGATCTTAACACAACCTGTCTATCTACCTCCCAGCCTCTCTCCATGGCCCCGTGTTGCCCGAGGCTGGGGAAGATGCTCCGACACAGCCAGGCCCATGTTAGAGTCTCACCAGTGGCTCCCCAGCCAGTCTCCAGCAATATCCCTCCCTGTCCACCCCACTGATGTGACCATGCAAAATGAAGCTTACCATGCACTTGGGGAGGGAGGTTGGAGCATCCCAGCAAGCGGTTCTCTATCCAGCTTCCACACACGTGCCAACCCATCCCGTCCAGGACAGCCATCCCAATGAATCCCAGCACTATGGAGACCCCAGAGCCATTTTGCCATCCTGTGCTGGTTGCCAGCTGCACCACTGAGCGCATTTTTGAGCATCTCTTTGCCAGGCAGAAGCAGGAAGGGGAGACCATCTCTTGCCCCTTACATTTCCCCCAAAGCAAGTTCTTTTGGCATTTCCAAAACTGGACATGGGAAGGCCCTGTTCCTTGTAACACTTGCCTAAGGAAGGCTGGGGTTATTTTTCCTAAGTGGTGCTTTTAGAGAGACCTATTAGTGTGCCAGCACGACAGAGCCTTTCACAGGGGCCATAATCACTAGAAATGAGGTGAAACAAGAAAATCAGTGGGCTGTATCCAGTGAGGAGGGGCAGCAAAAGCTACCCAACTATTCAAGTGCACTGTGGGATCCTGGGCTGGAGGATGCCAGCTGGTGTTACAAAGGCCATTGGAAAGGAAATTTCTTGATGCGGGAGGTAATTGCATGTGGGAGAGACCAGCAAAATCCCCAATCAGAGACATGGCTTTGAGCAGGGGGAAGGAGGAGGCAAGGAGCCCTTAGGAGGACAATGGTCGCCAGGGCTGGAGGTGGGCTGGAGGGTCCCACTGCTTCGTGTCCCTCCCCTGGGACACGTTTCCTCCCTGCGTGGCCTTTCTGCTGACACAGAAGGGGGTAGCAGGCTCCGGGGGAGTGTGAATGCCTTCAAAGCATGGCTTAGCTCGTGTGGGGGAGTGCATCCTGATTAAAGCTGGAAAGGGCTCTTCGGCTCCTGCATCCTTTCTGTGAACAAAACACTCCTCACCCTGCCCCTTGGGAGCTGTTCTCCACCCCCCAAAATAGTCCGACGTGGTCCTCCCCGTGGCCCTTCTCCCCACAGCCCTGGGGCAGGCCGAGATCTTTGTCCTTCCAGAGCTGCCCTGCTCTTTCACTGCAAATCTAGCTCACAAGGTTGTCGCAAGCCCAGTTCTACCAGCCTGCTTAGCTCAAGTGTGGAGGGCAGGAACAGGATCTTTTGCATTCACTATTTTTAAGGCATCTTGTTGGCAAGCAAAATGCGCACAGAAAAGGTTTACACCGATGTCTTCTTGCAGCATTATCAGCCTCTGTGCTAGCAGTTTTTCACCCTGTCCAGTGTTTACCTGCTGGGCTGTCTTTATAGACAGCCGGGTGTCCTTGTACACAGCGGGTTCATTGCTCCTCCCTCCTCCTGGGGCATTTCATATCCCCCTGAGTCCAATGCTCCCCTGTCCCCTTGACTGCGCCATAAGGTCTTTATTTTGTTCTTTAACCTTTTGCCATGAATTGATAACCCCGGCACTACAATCTGTCAGCGTCTTCCAGGTTCCGAGACCCCAGGCCCATAAGCCGTCTGCTACCTGAGCTGTCTACGAGAGCCTTTTGCTTCTCATTCTCCGGTGCCATCCCACTGCTACTCTTATCATCCCTGGCCTTTTCTGCAGCTCCGTCAGATTGCCCACTCCTACACGATTTGCTGTGAGCTCCCATCTCGGCTCTAAGCAGTGCTGGCCTGGCCTAGCTTTCCTGCAAAGAAAATGCAGGAGGGACACCACTTCTGTCCTGCTGGGCTATCCAAGCGCTGCTCCACTGTTGGGGAGACCAGTTTGCATGCTGGTTATGTCCCACAGGCACGCTTGTGTTGCTAGCACATGCAAAGGCCAAGGCGCTAGGTGTCAGGAAGAGACGCACATGAAAGCAAAGCTCCCCAGGCACCACAGGGCACAGGGCTTGGGTGTCCCGAGGCAGTGGGAGACCTGAGACTGGTCGCCCTGTCAGCTTGCTGCAAGGTCTGGCACTGGGATCCTCTCTCACAGCAGCTTAGAGCAGCAGGGGAGAAAAGGGGCCCTCCCTTCCAGCCCCACTGAAGCCCTGAGGCCTTGTCTGAGGGTCTTTGTACATGGCCATGGGCCACTTCAGACAAGGGCAGAGCACAGGGCAGTGTTAAAACCTATATTTGCCCTTGCAAACCTGGCTCGCAGTAGCCAGCCTTCCCCCAGGTCTCTGAGCCAAGATTGCTGAGCAAGTTGCTCAGCACAGGACTGGGTCTCCCAAATGATACCCATCACCCCAACCCCACTGCAACCCTCCCGCCACTCAAGTGCCTGGCTCCCACCTTCCATGGAGAGGTGTGACAAAGAGCTGAGGTGCAAGAGAGAAGCAGCCAGCCCGCCAGTCCCAGTGACTCACACAGTGTCACCAGCCCTGAGTGACGTCCTCCCAGGCAGCTGTCTGCTCCTGCAGCATAGCATGGCCCCTGGGTCACCAGCTTCAGGACCTCAGTGGCTCTCTGCAGCAGCCACCAGCCAGCAAGTGCAGATGCTGAACTGTATTTCCTTGCTAGGAGGAAGATGAAGGTTATTCCGTGCAGAGGAAGCTGCACAAAGAGGGGAGGGAGCAGGGCCCGGTGGTGTGCATGCTCCCCAGGCAGGTCCATCGCTTCCCTCCTTGCTCCAGGGATAGCAGCTGGTACATTGCATGGACCCTTCACCTCCTGATTTTAATTGCTTCTGTCACATGTCCAGGCCTCATTTTCACACTTCCCAAAATCTAGGCATTGTCCTGCCTCGGCGTTCAGTGCCAGGTGGTGCAGCAAGACAAGGCATTTGGGGTTAGATTTCCGCCTTTTGTAAAAATACTGGAGCTGTTGTGGCCCTTCCCCAGCCTATTCCCCTCCCTGCTGTAACTCTCAGATCCCCAAAGGGGTGTCCCCAGGTACCCTGAAATGAAAGGCTAAGTGCAGATCTGTTCTGGTCATTTATTTTGTCTAATCAATTGTAAGAAACAGCTAAGGCAGCATCGTGGCTGCGGCTCGGCATGCACAGGAGGCAGGAGCCAGCAGAGCTTGATTTATGGAGGCCGAGCTGAGACACGAATCTGCTCAGTGAGGCGAGGGGTGGCACAGAGCTAGGCCCCGACATGCCAGCAGCTCCAGCTGGCTCTGCTGCCCTCCATGACGTGCCCAGGGCGTCTTCAGTAGCCTCCTCTGTCCCCCTCCCCAGCCTATTGACTACGAAGGCTTTCACCTCTTCATGAAGACATACCTGGAGGTGGATGTACCTGAGGAGCTTTGCCAACATCTCTTCATGTCCTTCAAGCACAAGATAAGCCAAGCGTCCCCTGAGGCCCAGCGCCAGAGCCCCAGCATCTCGCAGCCCAACACACTAGGTGAGCCAGCTGCCGGCCCCTGCCTGACCAAGCTGGGCGTGCTGGCTGTCCCTGCGGTGGGATGCAAGGTGGAGGCGGAAGCAGGAATTTGTTCTAACGGCCCTGCTGGGCCCAGTTGCAGCCTGTGACATGCCTCCACAGGGAGGAAGGCTGCAGGGTGCAGGGGAGACCGCTAGCTCAGGGCAGCACCCCACAGTGGGTGACACCAGGGCCAGCCCCAAAGGGTCTGTGGTGCAGCCCAACTCTGTCCCATCCAAGTGCCCATCACCAGTTGCAGATGGGCTCCCTGGGACCCTGCTTTCGCCAAAAGCTCTGCTGAGGAGGGCAGGACTTCCCCCAGCGGGAGAAGGTCCAAGGAGCTTCATTGCATTTATTCCTCCATTTCCTCCACGCATTCAGAGCCAAAGTCACTTGATGCCGGCATCTCCATCCAGACCAAGGTGGCCTGCGCCCCTGTCACAGGTACCTATGCTGGTGGCAACTGAGTGCGCGGCTCCATCTAGACCAGGAGACTTTCTAGAGCAAGCATCCAAACTCTGCTCCTATCCTGCTGCCAGGCTGCTGGAGAAGGCCCTGCTTTTGCCTTCTCTCATCCCCTGTGTAGATGGATTCGCAGTGTGCAGAGACATCTGCTGAAAGGACTATATACTGCAAGAGAACCAGCAGCAGGGAAAACCTTCCCTGGTGTGTGTGGGCTGTTAAATCGGGGCTTGGACCTGGTGGGGAGCAGCTCTGGCTTCTAATCTATGGGCTAATGCAGAGAACCACTTCCTCCCCAACTCCAGTGCTGAACACAGTGGTGGTCCATGCCCAGAGGACATCAGTGCCACTGGGAGCTGCGGGGCCAGGCAGGAGGGTGGGGGCCCCATAGCAAAAGGGGTAACAGAGAGGGTTCAGGGGCTAGAGACTGGCAGCTGGGTAGGCAGCCTGCATTCCCGGAGGAAGGGACTTGCGGGATGGAGACACGCTGGTGTCACACTGCCCACAGGAGTATGTTTGCTTTGCAGGGATCAACGGGAAAACACTTTTAAGTGCCCTGGGACGGCACACTCCTGAGTCCAAGAGCTCCCATGGCAACACAGCTGAGCCACAACCAGTGTCTCTGACCCCAGCATCAATACCCAATGCCTCTCCCAGCTGGTCCAGGTCATCCTCCCAGAAGTCAACCACTGGCACCCCTTCTGCTCACAACTCCTCAGGGTCTTCAAAGATCTCCTCTGGGTCACTGCTCAGCCCTCAGTCACCAGGTGAGCTTGGATGGGGATCTGCTCAGCCCCTCACCCCATGGGGCTTCTCAGGCCTGCCAAAGGCTCTCCATCCTTTGGGAAGGGCAGCATGGGCAGTGCAAACTTTCCCGGGAGCCTGTGTTAGTTTGCCTGCTGCTTTCCCAAGCTGCTAAGAAGCAACTTACCCCTCTCTGGCTGCACAGGCTGGTCAGGTCCCCAGGGCAACAGCAGTGACCTTTCAAACGCAGTGAGCTCTTTGGTTTCTTAACACCTTTGCTCACAACTTAAGCCACTGATCCTGTCCCGCAGAGCCACCGTCAGTCAATGTCTTAATTACCTGGCAGCAGCTCCGAGCGAGGGGGATTAATGAAGTGACTCACCACTGCCTTGAGCCAAGCTCCTGCCAGCAATGAACAAAGGGGAGCTTTGAGAAGGGCCCCAGCTGCCAGAAGGAGCCATCTGCCGACGGCTGAAGTCAGCCCAGGCTGCTGTGAGCGTGGGCTGTCCTGGCATCTCCAGCGAGCTGCCATGCCACCAGCCAAGCTTCATTCTAGGGTGGGTGCTGCAAGTGGCAGCTCACCCCTGGCATGGCACGTCCCCATGGGTGACCTCTGTGGCTCCTGGGGCCTTGTCCCACCCACACAACCCAGGCAAGCTGTGTGGGAGGCAGAGGAGGGCTGTGCCCTGGGAACTGGCTGGCATCACCCAGCTCTTCTCTTACAAGGAGACCAAGCCAGGGCATTGTTCTCCAGGGCATCTTCATTTTGCCTGTCTTGAGCAGAACAGCCCTGGGAAGAGATGTCCCTGCACCTTGAGTTTGTGAGCTCCCAGGCCCATCCAGGCTAGGGACAGTGCTAAGCTGGAGTTGGCCCAAAAGACCTTCTATGATAGTTCTACCATGTGCTGGGCCTTAATTCTCCACTCCATCCCTGCAGGCTCAAGGAGCTTGGAGAAGAGGTTACCCTTCAGCCTCCGGAAGAGCCACAACTCCCTGAGAGCTGCCACTCCGCATCCCCCGGTACCCCTGGCTCAGGTGGTCTACCTTAAGGACATTGTCTGCTACCTCTCACTGCTGGAGAGGGGACGGGCAGAGGACAAGCTGGAATGTAAGTGTGACTGTGGGACCACAGACTGCCAGTTATTCAATGCCAGTGATGAATGGAAGAACTGGGAGGACGGGTTGCTAGAGGCATCTTCTGGAAGGTTGGTCCAAGGAGGGGCACAGGGCTGGACATGCTAGGTCCTCCTCTCCATGTGACCCCAGCCCCAGGCCAGACCACAGCAAAGGCCAGATGCCCTCTGGGCAGGAGCTTTTCTGGAGAAATAGCAGTATTTCAGATAGCAAAAAAGTGAAACCTCAGTATTTGCTGCTGATCGTGACAATGGATCGTTTCAGACATGGCAGTCAAAGCATTTTAATTAACTGGTTAGATCATGGCCAACAGCAGATGTAGGGAAGGCTACGAGCCAGCCATTTCTCTAAAGATCACAGCTAGGTTGACTCAAAACCTCTGGGGTTTCAGAAGCTGAAGGCAGTACAAGTGTTCTGATTATCCCATACCTTAGTCACAGCTCAGATGGGGTGTGATTTGGACCTGAATCATCATCTGCTCTGTTTCCCAGGCCGGCTTTGCAGTGCTGCCTGCGCAGCCCAGAGCCGGTGGGTGAAAGCTGCAGTTTGTCCTTTGCATTTCACTGAGCCAAATATGTGTGGGCAGAATTTAGGCTTCTCAGTCCCCGCTTTTATCCCCCTCATGTTTTATTTCCTGTGATTCTGCTGCCCTAAGGGTCCCAGGTACCCAACAGTGAATACCCTGGAGATCTGATTGAACAGGAATGCTACTGGCTGGGCTTGAAAGTCATCCCCAGATGGGATCAGCATGAGGTGGTGATGGGTAAAGAGTGAGGGGCACTGAGGGATGCAGATGAGGGTCCAGGCCTGTCCTCTCCCTCCGGGACCCTGAACCATCCCCTGAGTTACCCCAAAGGAAGCCCTGGTGAATGAAGATATAGGCATATCAGTTAGGCTGGCACAACCCCTCCAGGCAAACACACGTGGCCTGAGATAAATTATCCTTTTCCTGCTTTGGTTGAAATTCAAAACCTTCCCAAAGCAAAAGAACAGACCTGAACTCTCCCTGCTGTGCTAGGATATGGATGTACATTGCTTGGGAAGCCAGGAAGGTTCATCCTGACAGCTGGGATGAATTTGGTCAATCCCAAATGGCTGATTTTCCACCGCAGTAGGAAAGCCCTGGGTTAAGTATTGCAGGAGCTGGCATCCCGGGCTTGTTATGGGCTTTCTACTAGTAATTTAAGCCTTTCAATGCCAGTCTGGCTCTGACACCACTGGTATTACATTTCTCCAGGCAAGGAGGGTCCCGAGTGACCCCACTGCACTGGCTGGCCCCCCTACAGCAGTGTCACTGGGATAAGCTGGGACTGGGGCTCTGTGCAAGGCATAGACTGGCAGTACCAGGGCTGGGTACTGGAGGTGTAACCAGGAGCTTCAGATGTGGGACCAAGCTGGGAATGAGCCAGGAGAGAGACCTTGGAACCTGGCTCTTCAGGGACAGGCAGGTTTACCCTACGCCCATCACATCCCACATCTACCCCATGCAGAGGCTGCAAAGGATTTTCATGGCTTGGCCTGCTGCTTTTTGTTTTTTAATGATTAAACATTAAAACCACTTCGGAAATCCATCTCTGGCTTCCAGATGGGGTTATGTCTAGATGATTGGATCCTGTTCAGCATTGCTCCTCTGGTCCCACCTGGTGGCATCCTTGTCTGGCAGAGGGGCAGCAGGAGAATGTCAAACCTTAATTCCTGTCCACCTGTATTCTGGTACAGATTCACTTCCTCAGCGTAACAGGCCACATCCTTCCTGGGGTGCTCAGTGTGGCCTCCTCAGCCGGAGGACAGGATGGGGCACGCATGTGGCCCCTCCAGCAGAGCCCCCAGTGGGATGCTGTGAGCCCATAGGGATTCAGGATGTTCAGAGGTGTAACAAGGGCAGAGGAGCTGGGCGGCAGCCCTGGCTGTCATGGCCATCTGTGGCATCAGACACCCGTGACATCACCTGCTGTGCTGGAGTCTTTAGGCAGAGAAGTAATTCCCTGATGCAGGAGGAGGGCCGTGCTGGTGCAGCGTTGCTCCTGGCCCAGGGCCACAGGGGACTGGAGAGGCATCGCAGCACCCATGCCGTGGTGCATGGTGCTGCTTTGGTGGTGTCGCATTTAGGGTGCTGTGTCGGAGCAAGGGAGAGTGTCAGCAGGCTGCGTGGCAGTTACAAAGCCCAGTTTTCCAGGGGCGATGCCCAGCTCTTCCAGCCTCACTCAGTTTGTGCCTGGCCAGGATTGGAGATGCCTGTAGGGGTGACCCAGTGCCCAGGTCTAGGGCTGGGGTCCTAACCTAACCTGAAACTCACTTTCTTTTTCCTTCAGTTATGTTTCGCCTTTACGACACAGATGGAAACGGCCTCCTGGACAGCTCGGTAAGCTTTTTTTTCAGGACAGGGGCTAGTAAACTGGGTCCATTTGGAGTGAATGACACACACACTCCCTCCAGGCACTGTGCTTGCCCTTCTTCATTCTGCTCCCTGGGGCCAAGCCACAGCTCCCCTCAGATCCCGTACAGAAGGGGCCCTGCCGAGACAAGCTGACAGACAGATTGCCCATCCTACAGGAAATCCCACAAAAATCCCAGTTCCCAATGGGTTCAAAACCCCAAACTCTTCACAGCACTGCAACGGCAACATCAGATTTATTTGGGAAAATTGTTTGGTAGAGCTCAGAAATTGTCTTCTACAGATCGAAATGTCTCCACTGAGACAATGATTCAGGCTGTTTCCTTACAATGCAGATGGGCGACATGTTGATCGATGGGGGACAGAGGCCATATCAGTCTGAACTAAATAGAGATATAATAGTAATAATAATGTAAGATGAAGGGAACAGCATTTCCCGGCTATGCCAGACTGTGGCATGCTGGAGGTAGGACTCCGGCTCTGTATCATCCAGCAATAGCTACAAAAAATTCACCCAAGACTAAAATCTAATGTTAAATCGGGTTTCAGTATTCCAGAAAAGGAAATTTCTTGCACAAAAAACCATAATGCTTTCTCTTTGTCCTGTGTGTATTTTTCTTGAAACCCCTCGCAAACAAAAATCTGTTTTACCAGAACAGCTTTTTCTACAGAAAAAACAATGTGAATTTTCAGTGGGGAAAGAGGCTTCCCACCAAGAATTGGAGTGCTACTATCTCACCCATGGGCTGGGTAGGGTTGGGACCGGGACAGCCTTGGATATATAAGTATAGAGACCTGATATGTTCCTGGTTTGGAGTCTTGAGGCTGGACATGCTGCTAAGGCTGGAATATCCCTAACTGTCTGACTCGGTTCCCCCTTTTGGACTTATTCCTGTGCTCAGGAGCTGGATCGTATCATCAATCAAATGGTGCATGTGGCGGAGTACCTGGAGTGGGACTCCACGGAGCTGAAGCCTGTGAGTGCCTCTGGTTGGAGCTACAAAAGGGCTGGGGATGCGGGGTGCTTTCAGCCCCAGTCCTGCCAGACTTGGGGAGCAGGGAGGCAAGCGGGTCTGTAGCCAGCTGGGACCTGGGTTCACAGGCCGCATCACCATGTAAGTGCATCTTCTCTGTCCTCCAGATCTTGAAAGCGATGATGGAGGAGATAGACTACGACCATGATGGGAACGTGACACTGGAGGAGTGGATCCGGGGCGGCATGACCACCATCCCCTTGCTGGTCCTCTTGGGCATGGAGACGGTGAGTGCCTGCACTGGAAAATTGGGTGGCACATGCTGGGCTGGCTCCAAAGGCTGCGACAGGGGCATTCAGCCACCTCTGGCTCCCAGCATCTGCAACTTACGTGCCTGCTGGGCTTTCACCCTGGGAACACCATGGAGAAAGACCTCAGCATTACAGAGGGGCTCCCTGCAACACCAGCAAAGCTACAATGGAGGGAAGAAGGAAAAGAGACAGGCCAGAAGGCAAGGGAGGGCACACAGAAACCACGGGAGGGCACCCTACTCTCGACAACACACCGGCAGCCTTTCCACCGTCTAGTCCGGCACTGCACAGCCCTCCGCCAGCATCCACTGTGCTGTCTCCAGCACACAGACACCCCTACCTCATTTCTGCTGAAGGGCCAGCCCCCCTAAAAGTCTTTACAACCCCAGTTCTTGGCTGGGATATATTAACAGTTGCAATGCCCAAACAGGCTGGATTTGCTGCTTGGTATTTTAGTGTACTCCAGTATGATAAAGATTTATTCCAAAAATAAGATGATAAGATGCTAGCTCCCTCTCCTGGGTGAGCTTCAAAGAGCAAAGTTAAGGTGATTTTGATCCCTCCTTATTTCCACGTGTGCTTTTTCTTCTACTAAGCTTCATTTCATTAAGGGGCATCCAAATCCCTATCTGATGATAAATGGCAATGAAAGTTCACTGGGTTTTTGTCCCTGTTGCCCATTCTGGTGTTTGCTTTCCATGGAGAGGCTGGTGAGCAGATTTTCCAGCAGGAAAGCTCAAGCCAGCGAGGAATTTTAAGTGGCTCCTGGAAAGTGCTTGTGCCTGGACCCGGATTTGAAGAGACACCCTCATCCAATGAGGGCTGTCTGCCGTGGCGGCAAAGTGGGAGCGCGCGGCAGGCTGTGTGCCAGCTGCAGAGCCAGGATCATTTGCTTTCATTGCTCAGCAAGCAATTTTGCACAGCAAATAAAGTCAAGAAAATGTTAAGTGACTTGCAGATAGCTGGTAAACAGAGGCTGAAGGGAGCAAAGTGCAGGAGCTGGGCTCAGGGAAGTGCATGTAGGAGAGAGGGAGGCAGGGGCAAGGTCTGCCGGGGGCCCAGAAAGGTGGTCACGAAGGGGAAACATGCTCTCCAGCCCCAAAATGGAGGCTTTTCCACCCCCATCATGGATTGTAGCCTCACGCCCAAAGGGGTATAGAGCTGTGTAGAGCAGTCAGGGTAGGGGCCACGTTCCCAAGCAGGGTGAGCTGTGGGCCGGGTAGGGAGCCTGGGTTGCCTGCATCTCACACCACTGCGTTTGGGTGCTTTGATTCATCCTGTAACTGATACGTGAGCTAAGTGACTAAAATGTCTTTGAAGTGCTCAGGAGCAGCCAAGAGCAGTTCTGAGTGTCTGTAATTACAGGCAGGATCCTCACTGTCTCCAGATTAATTAGGAGGGGTGATTTACTCAGACAGCTGAGGTCAGCCACCAGTGACAAACAAAGAAGCATTGCAGGGGGACGTGGGGTTTGGGACGGAAATGACCAACCCTGCGCTGGGGCCCGGAGAGCCCCATCACCTGCTGTCTGTCCCAACCGTGGATTTCCCTGACTGATGGCCAGGGTAGGAGGGATGAGTCCTTGGTACAAAGCAAATCCTTGGCCAGGAGCAACAAGGGCATCTGCACACAGTGAGCTCTGCTGGGGTGGTGGTGCCACCAGCCCAGTGGGTTTTAGCAGCCTTTAGCTGCCTGACCTGCACACTGTAAAGCCTCTGGTCCATCCCTATCCCCAGTTATCAGTCTGGGGTTGGGACATCTGCCTGCACGGCTGTGTCCTGAATGGGCTCTCTGGGTTCATCCCGTTAGGCAAAGGGTGAAGCCAATGGTCTGGGTGGACTGTGCTTTGACAGAGGAAATTTTGGGAGCCACCATTTGAGCTGTTAACCCAGGAGATTTGGGGTGTGAGTGACGTCTGGTCAGTGCAGTGGGCAGCGCAGTGACAGGCATGTGGCCGCAGGCACAGAGTCACCCCTTTCCCCACCAGCTGCTGGCTGAGCACCCCATCGGGAGTGGTGTCTGACATGGTGGCATCAGTGCACAGTGGGGAAGGGGAGCAGGAGGAGCCACAGAGGAGATGCTCCGTCAGGCATACTGGGGTGGGGGGGGAGGGCTTACAGGGCAAAAAGCTGGTAAAATTGTCAGAATGACTTGGTTTGGGCCCCAAACATGGGAATGACCCCCGCTCTTGTGCCCTGCAGAACGTGAAGGATGATGGGCAGCATGCCTGGAGGCTGAAGCACTTCAAGAAACCCGCCTACTGCAACTTCTGCCGCACCATGCTGCTGGGGGTCCGCAAGCAGGGACTGTGCTGCTCCTGTGAGTTGGGCCCCATGGCCAATTGCCCTCTGCAGCCTGGGGGGGGCCCCCTGCGCACCCTGCCAGGCCAACAGAGGCAGGTCCCCTGGGCTGGGTGCTCCACCACTCTGCCCAGGCCCCCTAGGGGAGCAGGGACCCTTCCACTGTTGCTGCTGAGCCTTGCAGTGCTCATCAGGGCTGGTGGTGCTCTATGGGGGCTGCTAAGCCCACTGACCACCAGGGTCTGCCATGAGGTGAGCCAGTAGCAGAGCAGTGCACGCAGGCTGGAGGGTCACGGTTGCCTCTTCTTCTCTTCTGCTGCAGTCTGTAAATACACTGTCCACGAGAGGTGCGTGTCCAAAGATATCGCCTCGTGCATCAGCACATATGTGAAATCCAAGAGAAACACGAACGTAAGTAGGAGGCTGGTGTGTTTCTCACCCAGCCCATCTAACAGCACTGGGTGGGTGTCCAGCCCCTTGGTCACCCCGCAGTCCCGAGGGGTCCCACATGGTGTTTCTCCCCAGGATGTACTCCTTGGGCCCAGTTGCTCTTGGTCTCTCCTGGCCTCCAGAGCCCAGTGCCACAGGGGAGCCTTGTCCCCAGCCAGCAGGAATCCACAAGAGCCCAGCCCTGAGGTTTGCTCCTGGTTCTGCAGCAGAGCTGGTGCTTGTTGGCAGACAGGTTGTGTTCAGCACACTGTTCAGAGCAGCAGAGACATATGGCAGTTGTGGAGGAGGGCAGTTTTGAAAGGGCAGTGCCAGCCAGCCAGCGTCCCTGCAAGGCTGATCTCCAAAATCAGGCAGTTAGCTACAGACCCCGTTGTGTGGGCACTGAGCAGACAAGACACTCCCCTGGGCTCATGGGCACTGCCCTGTGCGGCTGCAGTTTCTTCCCGTCTCTTGCAGGTGATGCAGCACACCTGGATTGAGGGCAATTCCCCCGTCAAGTGTGACAGATGCCACAAGAGCATCAAGTGTTACCAGGGCATCACCGGCCTGCACTGTGTCTGGTGCCAAATCACCGTGAGTACATGGGGTGTGGGCTTAGGGGGCACAGTGCAGAGCACCCCGCCACCTGGAATGCATGTCTCAGCCCTGCCGGTCACCCCATATGGTCTGCCCCAGTGTGAAGGAGAGGGTCTTGCTGCAAACCAGGCAGTGCCAGGCTCAGTGTTGGAAACAGG
Organism: Apteryx mantelli; assembly: GCF_036417845.1. Taxonomy (NCBI): domain Eukaryota; kingdom Metazoa; phylum Chordata; class Aves; order Apterygiformes; family Apterygidae; genus Apteryx; species Apteryx mantelli. The sequence goes on along the minus strand of NC_089986.1, from coordinate 31,084,540 downwards.
ATGGCTGACACATAACAACCCCATCCTCCTGGGGTGCTGGAGCGATGTGCTGCTTGCCCCCAGGCTCAATTCTCCTGCAAGCTGTGAAGCTGGCCCCTGCTTGCAAGAGGATCGACAGCCTGGGGCAGCACCCAGAACATCCCAGGAGACCGCATGGGGTGGGACCGGGCCAGCAGGAGGCCAGAACCCAGCGCTGCAGTGTTGCCTGCTTCATGTTCCCTTCCTCCTGCCTTCCTCCAGCTTCACAACAAATGTGCCTCCCATGTGAAGCCCGAGTGCGATGGGGGCCTGCTGCGGGACCACATTTTGCTGCCTTCCTACATCTGCCCAGTGGTTTTGGTAAGTCACCCCTGTGCCCCTGTTGCTGCGCCATGCGGATGCCCCAACCAGCACAAAACCCTGCCAGTCCCATGCCGGAGCATCGCCATGCGTGGCTGACTGCCTCCTTGTTTCTGGTGTTGCTGGCATACCTTTTCTCCATGGCTTTCATGCCCATTCCTCTGTTCCCCAAAGGACAGGCAATCCCATTCCAGGAAATCGGAGAGCGACTCTCCTGCCAGCACCAGCCCTGAGGACAACAACCAGGGCTTCAAGTTCAACTCCACCACGGACGGGCAAGGCCTGCAGGTAGGATCCCGTGACAGGCTGGAGGAGGCTTTCTGCCACGACCACCTGCAGATGCATGCCCAAAGTTTTGCAGCAGTCAGGCATTTGCAGCCATGCTTTCCTGCCTTTCAGATCAGCCCCAGGCCTGGGACTCACCCCCTGCTTGTGTTTGTGAATCCCAAGAGCGGAGGAAGGCAAGGAGAGAGGTACGTGAGCTCCTGCCTGGGGATAGCATCCCTCCATGGCCCCACTGGGTCGGGGTCTGCCAGTCAAGACAGGCTGGCCAGCTGCTCACTTTCCTTTGCTGGGCCCCTCACTCGTTCTCTCTTTCCTTAGGGTCCTCCGGAAATTTCACTACCTACTCAACCCACGGCAAGTGTACAACCTGGACCGTGGAGGGCCTGCTCCAGGGTACGGAGGTGCCACGGCTGCTCCTCAGCTGGCCCCAGCCCACCCATCCTGTCCCCCTGCCCTGTCCCATCAGCTTCTGCTCCTGCTCACCCCTGCACTCTCCCCCAGGTAACCCTTTCTTTCCTTCTCACCTCTTCCAGGCTGAACTTTTTTCGGGACACTCCAGATTTCCGCATCCTGGCCTGTGGAGGGGATGGCACTGTGGGCTGGATCTTGGACTGCATAGGTGAGTGAGGACCCAGCCAGGCCGAGTGGGGCAGACATCCCCTCCTGCCACAGCCTGCAGCTGTGTGCCCTGGCTGTGGAGCTCCCATGCATGGAGAGCCAGCCAACAGCTCTGTTCCTGCACAGCATCCTCCACTCGTGTCCTCAATGATCTGTCACTTTTGCTTCAGGTTCCCTGATATTCCTCTGCAAGAGCTAGATGTGGGCCCTATAAGACCCCCCCACACCGTTGACGTGGGGTGCTGGCAGAGGAAGGACAATTCCCTGCTCAATAGGAGCAGGGAATGAGCCCAATCTGGGCAAAGCCCTTTCAAGATAGCCCCTAATCTCTCATTCTCCTTGGATTGCAGACAAAGCAAACCTGCTGAAGCACCCACCAGTGGCCGTCCTGCCACTAGGAACAGGCAATGACCTCGCCAGGTGCCTGCGTTGGGGAGGAGGTGAGGCTGAGTGAACATCCTGGGACGAGGTGGCCAGCCCTTGGGTGCCTTCTGTTGTGCCTCCATGGGGAACCAGTCCTGCCGGGGAGGGATGGCTCTCAGGATGTCCTTCCAGCTGTGCTGGGAGTCATCTTGCACATCCCATTGCTGGTGCATGGTGCTCTCATCCTTCCCCTGCAGTAGCCCACATGGCTTTTGCATGTGGGCAAATAGAAATGTCTCCAGATGCTGACCTGGCTTTTTCAAAGACAGGTCAATCCTGCACTTGCCTTGTGCTAGCCAAGCCTGTGTGGGTGCCCTGGCCACTTACTGCCGCCAAGCCGTGGGGTCGCGACTCACACATGGTGCCTCCTGTTGGTACCTCTAACCCCTTCCAAAAAAAGCATTTGCTGCTTTCTAAGCCTAGATGAGCTGGTCCCTGCACCCCAGTCTTTTTCAACTGGGAGAGGTGTGCCATTAGGTGGAATTACTGCCACTGGTGCAAAGACAGACTGTGCATCTCTCCAGTGCAAAATCACTCCAGTTCTGCAGCCCCCAGGGCCACTGAGCACACCCCAGGGGAACCCGGCTTTTTAGGTGTTAGCCAGAGCCCTCCTGGGTCTCTTGGGTTGCTCAGAGTTGTCACCCCCCCGCCTGCATCTGCCCAAGTGCCAGGGCTCCCTTGTGCAGGCAGGGCAAGGCAGGGTAGGGTGTCCTTGACAGCTGCGCTGAGGCCCCGGCATTTCCTTCCAGAAGAGGAGGTGGGAATGACCCCAAACCTCAGCGTCTTCCAAGTGAAATCGTAGCCTGGTGGCCCAGCATGTCCCCTCACAAGGGCAGCCAGCACTGCTGCTGGGGACAGAAGAATGTGTGCCCTGCGGGAGGCATGAGGACCCTGCTGCCCCCCTTTTGGAGGCTGGCAAAGGCAGGCAGAGCCCGAGTGCATGAACAAGGGGGTGAACCTTGCTGGCGAGGTGGGACCCAGTGCTCCCAGGGAGAGGGAAAGCCTCTTCTGACAGCCCACTCCATCCCCACCTTGTTCCTCTGAATGCCAGGCACAGATCTGCCAGGGAATCCTGGGCCCGTAGCTTTCCCCAGGAGCTCAGCCCCATGCACAGGCTCCAGAGCACCTTGCGGTCCTTCACATTTCCTCTCTGCCATACCATGTCATGCCTGCTGCTAGGGCACAGCTTGTCACCACCCAATCCCACCAGCTCCCAGCTCTCAGTGGGACATCTTGGCTCTCCGGTGTCCACCACCGCTGGGGCTGACAGCTACTCCTGACAGCCCCAGCAACACTGAGTCATCATGGGGGCTGACAGACCCCTGCCTCCACCATGTCAGAGGGGCCCAGCACCACTCACAGCAGCACCAGCAGCCCCTGGCTGGCCCCAGGCTGACCAGGACACTCCGGCCAGTGCTCAACCCCTGACTATATCCCCTCCTTAAATACCAACGTGCATCTTCTTTTCCTCCACAGGTTATGAAGGAGGCAACCTGATGAAAGTGCTGAAAGATATCGAGCACAGCACTGAGGTGATGCTGGACCGCTGGCAAATAGATGTAATTCCCAGTGACAGAGAGGCACATGGGGACCCTGTCCCATACAGCATCATCAACAACTACTTCTCAATAGGGGTGGTGAGTAGCTGAGGACCTGCTTCACTGCTGGAAAGCAGGGAGCAGCCAGAAAAGGACAAGGGAGGGATGTGTTAGCACAGGTTGCTCAGTGGGAAGACTGCTGCTACCACCAGAGGATACGGGAAAACTGGTGGTCCTGCAGCCCCATCCTCAGGCAAACAAATTCGTGGAGCAGGGCTGAGGCTTTACGTCACACCAGAGCACAAGGTGACACAGATTTTACCTGGACAGAGCGTGCACGGCAAGGGGGCCAGCAGTCAGTGTCCAAACCAGCAATCCCAAAACAACTGAGACCACGCAAGACCTGTCCTACCTTCGAAAAAACCCTCCTCACTGCTATGCCAGGGCTCGGTGGAGGCGGCCAGACGCACGTATGCCAAGTGGGAACAGCCAAGTCCAAGGCAATTAAAGCAAAGCTAAGATAAGAGCCCCAGAGGCTGGGGGGCACGTGAGACATCTTCTGCATCCACCAAAACCACAAACCCATGCAGGATCAGGGCTTTAGGGGTGCTTCCTCAGCTAGTGGGAAATACCACGGCTGCCCTGAAGTCACTAATGTGATATAGCCCAAATGTAGTGATATAGCCCAAATGGGTGCATTTGGGGGATGCCAGCTCCCAGGGCAGCTTTTGGCCCATAGTTTCTATTCTTGTCTCCTCCTAGACATCTCTTAGCCCTCTCTTCAGAATGAGCCTCAAGATACTTCACAGAGAGCAGAGACTGGTTACTTGTGACATTCCTCAGAGAGATAAAAGCCTTTTAAGTATTTGGTAAAACTCTACATTTGAGCATGAGTACCTCCCACACTGTACTAGCTGGTGACCCTTCCTCCCTGCTCTTCCTTGCTCACATTTCCAAGCTCCCTCAGTCTCAGCACTTTTTTTCTGTTTTTATCATCCTTTGCAGTAACAGTACTTAAATGCATAAATGTTCATCAAATGTCTCCCTTCCAAGCCGGGGATGCTGCAAGACTAAGTGCACAAGGAGCTTAAACCCAGGTCAGGGAGGTGCTGTCAAGAGGCCTTGCAGGCTGGATACACCTCATAAAACATTTGCTGAGGCAGGGCATGAGTTGGCAAAGCCCCACTTTGGTAGCCAGGCAGGGTTTTCCCAGCTGAAGTGATGCATTTGGCCACTGGTTGACTGGGCTCAGCAGAGCTGAGGAAGGGGAAAGCTAACAGCAAAAGGGTCGGGTTTCCCAAGAGAAAGCAGGCACGCAGTGATACCTCCCCTCCACACCAGCGATCTCCTTTCAGGCTGGGTCCGGAAGAGGCATCCTCCTTGCTGGCTGCGGTGGTTGCAGGGCATTTGCTGGTCACAAGATCCTGTTGTCCTGCATGTTCCTGGTGCAAAAATGCACCAAGTCAGCTAAAAATACCTTTGGTGCTTTACTATGTACAGAGCAGGATGGGCGCCCTGGGAGTGTCACCTGCTGGTCGAGGCTGCAGGTCCCCTCCTCTCCGTGCATTTAGCAAGCATTCGGCTCTCCTCCACAGCTTTTTTTTGACCCCACGCCACCCCTTTGTGCTGCTGCATGGTCCATATGAAGGCGCTGTTAAACCCAGCCTCTTGCTCCTTGGCCAGGTGCACCCAGGGAGGACAGAAGTGCTGCTCTCCCCACTGAGCCCTGTGCCACGAGGGCTCCCCCCAGCCCCGAAAGTTGGCCTAGGCATGTACCAGGGGCTGCTTGCTTGGGCAGCAGCAAGACTTTGGGAATGGGTGACCCCAGCTGGACAGGTATTGCTTTTCATGTGGGCTTGCTGCATTTTTGTGGTGGGTCATGGGTTTTCCTGGCATCCCTGGAGGGGAAAGAGCTACATCCACTGCTCCCTGGGGATGCAGTAACCCGAGCGAGACCCTGTTTCTGACACATAGATGATCCCACACGTGGTGTGAGCAGGGCACCACAAGATGGGTCATTGCCATGGAGCCCCAGATAAGCATGTGCAGCACCACCGGAGGGTGTTTTTTCAAAGCAGATAGGTAGGCAGCTTTCTTGCCCATTCCCCAGGGCTTTCCTTCACTTTATTTTAAGCTGCTGTTGCTAATAACCCTGTGTCGCTGGGCATCAAAGTGTATTTCTTTGCGTCACTGGCTTCCCCACATTGCATGGTTACACGGTGCTGCTGCCATCACTGCCGCTGCCGGGTTAAGTGTTTTGAAGGGAAATGAAAGGACTTCATTGACCAAAAACATAAAAGGCGCTGAAGCGAGTCTCTCCCCGCTCTCGTTCGGGGAGCTGGTGAGCAGCTGAGCGAGGAGAGCCGCGGCAGCTCAGCTCATGCGCAGGAGACGGCTCGGCCCTCTGGGTCAGCGCCCTGAACATTGCTTCCTATCTCCTCCTCCTCCATTTCTGGGTGCCAAGTGGGGTGATATCACTGACAGGAAGTTTTGGATTGCAAATAGCTCCTGTGCTATGTTTAACCTTGGGCTTCCCGAAGGTCCTGGCTGACAATCCTGTCACTGAGCCGTCAGCGATAAAAATCCCCTTTGATGTGGCAAAGCACATTTCCAGGGCATGCAAACCCTGAGTCTGGAGAGACCCCCCCCCCCCCCCGGCCCATGGGGGCTAATGCAGGACCCCCGTGCTCCCAGAGGGGCTGCATCCAGCTGCACGGCAGGGGCAGGCTCTGCCGCGCTTCCAAACAGGCCGCGTCTCTGCGGTCTGAAAGTCAGGCGTGGGACTGCCCGCTGCAGCTGGGCTATTGCAGGAACGCTCAGGAGAGCTGCTCCTGGGGACCCCAGGGGACATAACTGCATTTGCCATTTGATGACAGCTTGTAAGTCAGGCTTAAACACCATCCCCTGCACGGTTATGATGAGAAGAAGAGATGAAACCCTTTGAGAGGTAGGGAGGCAGAGCTTTAGGGTGCAGGAGCCTGGGGACCCCCTCCCCTGGAGACCTGCTGCTGTGCAGGCCAGGAGCATGCAGCTCTTCCCTGCCACTGCTGTCCCTGTCGTAGCTTTTCCTCCCTACCTTGGCATCTGCTCCATTTGGAGCCCCCCATAAAGCAGGAAGGAGGACAAGTTCGCTAATTGTGTCTTGCTTAATGAGCCCATTCAAAGCTCTTGTAGCAGTCCTGGCTGAAGATGCCGTCTCAGTTACAAAGGCGCAGCTCTGGAAGTGCCCAGAGGGGACCTGAGCCCCATGCTACCAGATAGCTCAAATGGTCTTCTTCCAGTGTGATTTCGTGGCTGTGGCTCCAGCGCCACAGTCAGAGATGGCTCCATCATCCCACAGCTGCTCTCCAGGGAGACACAAGTCCCCCAGCACCCACAGCCAACCTGGGTGGACCCTGGGCCCCCTTGGCAGCCCTCTACCCTCCCCACTCCATCATCTCTGTGCCTCCTTCTCCTGTGGTCAGAGAGCAAGGCCACCCCAAACCATGGCCAAAGGGAGTGTGGCGGGAGGTTTCTGTTTCCTGGCCCTGGGCAATGTGCCCTAGGTGATCCTGTCTGAGCAGGGAGGTTGGACTAGATGATCCCCAGAGGTGTCTTCCAACCTCAACCTTTCTGTGATTCTGTGATTTCCACACTGATGCGGATGGCTCTGTGTTCCCTCTCCCTACAGGATGCCTCCATCGCGCACCGGTTCCACATGATGCGAGAAAAGCACCCGGAGAAATTCAATAGCAGGTAAGGCCTGCCCTCTCACCCCAGCCAGGCAAGCAGGTGCCTGCCACCCAGCTACCTGCCATCCCCAAAGGCCAGGCAGTGGAGGGGCTCAAACACCCTGCCCGTCTGCCTTGGACCACATTGAGGGGGTGTGCTGGAGCCCAGCACCCACCCCTGAGGGCCATGGGTCAGAGCAGGGCCTGGGAGGTGCACCAGTTAGCACTTACGGAGCTTACTGAGGTTTGCTTCAGTTCAAGAGCTCGGCTAAGCCAAGTCGCTCCTAAAAATTGCCCCCTGCCGTCTGCTCTCCCTTCCCTCCCTTGTAGGTCTCAGACCATGGGTAGGTCTCTCTGCCCATGGGCCCTCTCCCAGTCTCCTCCGTTCCCCCTGTCATGCTGGTGTGGCTTTCCTTGACCCTCTCCCTATGGGATGGGAAGCAATATCATGGAAGGACCGGTCTCACAGGAGGGAGCACAGTGTTTGGCCAGCCTCATTTCACAAGCATGGGAGGCACCAGGGCACAGCCCAGCGTGGCAGGGGCTGGATGCGCTCCTGCCCCGTGCCCCAGGGACAAGGGCAGCCGCAGCAGAGCCAGCGTCGCGGCTGGGGCCACTCCTCCAGACTGCAGCGCTGGCGTTTCTGCGCGGCATGGCAAGCTCCTAGAACTTGGCTGTGCACCCAATTAAGTTCATTCATGCTTTATAATTAGCGAGGAATTCCAGGACTAGCAGGAACAAGCTATCCAGCAAGGGCAGAGCAGGGGAACAGGTTACAGCTAGCTCAGGTTTCACTTGAAGTTCATAAAAACGGCATGACAGGAGCAGGACCCAGTTGCTTGTGCCCTGCATCCCTGCTTTCAGAAATGCCTGCTAGAAAAGTCCCAAAGAGACCAATGAATCCACCTCCCAGTTCTGCTCTGAAATTCAAATCGCCCTCATTTTATGGGTCCCTGTGAAAGCTCCAGGCAGAGATTAAAGCAAGGCAGAAAAGCCCAGGAGTCTACGGGAGACAGAGGGGGAAGCACAGAGAGACAGAGCAGGGATGCACAGAGAGGCAGAGCGAGGACGCACACATCTCCTCCCTCCTTCCCACCACACAAGCAACAGTCACAGGGGATGTGTTCCTGCAAAATCCTGATGGCAGAGCCCAAGCCGCAGCAGCCCAAGCAGTCTGGCAATGGGGCGCAGTGAGAGTACAAGGCAGGGTGCTGAGGCTGGGACCATCCTCTCCGCAGCACACTCTGCCCCTGGCAGTCCCCATGAGTGGCAGGAGCTCTGGTGGGAGACGATAGCCCACACTCAGCTCTGTTGAGGAGCAGGTGGAGGAGGAGGCCCTGCCCCATCCCCGGATACCACACAGCATCCCACATCCTCCTTCCCCACAGGATGCTCCCAGGAGTCCTGGCCCTGCTCACCAGGGACCCTGGCTTCCCAAGGACAGGGAGAAGAAAGGCTATCAGGTCTCCTGTGTGGGAGCCAGGGTCCATGTGAGCCACACTTTGTCCCTCAATACAGCTCCCGGTGGCCATGAGTCCTGGGAAGCTTGCATCCCCATTGTGAAGGCTTTTCTGAAGGATCTTGCAGCACATCTTGCTGTCACTGGCTGAGGGATGGAGACCACTGGGTGAGCTGGGGGAGGACAGGGGAGCAGCTGCTCCCAAGTGAGATGCTAACACCTACTCTCTGTGTGCCCAGGATGAAGAACAAGCTGTGGTACTTTGAATTCGGCACATCAGAAACCTTTGCGGCCACCTGCAAGAAGCTCCATGACTATGTCGAGGTGGAGGTGAGTTTCCTGAGAAAGATGCCTGTCTCTAGCCAGGGGGGATGAGACACAAAAGCTCTTTGGAGAGTGTTACCCGTTGGTTCCTCAGTCACTTTTATCCTTTGGGATTATGGTGCCATGACACCCTTGATCTCTTGCAGCAGCACGGTGAGGCAAAGGAGGCTGCCAGTGTATGGGTGCTACAGCTGACAGCCACCTCTCTTCGAGCAGAGTATCTCTTAGGTGTCCATGCAATGCCCAAATCTCTGCATCCCACAGAGAAGGACTAATAAACAACCATAATCAAAGAGCAGGAGCAAGAGCTCCCATTTTTCTGGGCTGAAGCAGCTCCGTGGACCTGCAGCCTAGTTCAGCAGCTTCCCACGGCAAAGTCCCGTCGCCTTGTTCTCTGCCAGCTTGCCGGCGCAATTAGTGTGCAAATGGATGCATGTGCCAGTGACTGAATCGCAGAGCTCCTGTGTGATTCATCAAGCACTACTGCAGCCTGCGACTTGCCGTGTCACCCTGTGGGAGCAGGAGCTCACTGGGCACTTGGAGACATCTGTTTCGGATGGAGCAAGCTCCCGTCCCAAGCAGGGCTCGCCGATAGGCCCCTTGAGGAGAAAGTTGCACTAGGCAAAACAAGTTCAGTGAAATATTCTGTTAAAGTTTGTCTATCGGTAAGGTGGCTGCTCTTCAAACGCACGGCCCGCTTCTCAAACGAGGAGCTTGCTGCAATGCCAGCCAGCTGCAGGCAAAAGAATAGCCCTGTATTTTTCCCCTTCCAGCTGTACTCGAGAGTGTGCCTGGAATATTCTCTCTCTGTAAACTCTGTGTCTGCACACAGCCGTCTTTGGATTACATGGAAACAGCTTTTAATTAGAGGAGGGAGGAGGGACCGCTGCGTGCCAGCGGTTGCTAAGAGCTCTGTCATTTTACAGTTTGCACTGGTGTTTTTTGTGCCGTGCTTTTCTGTAAACTTCCGGCTTCCCTTATCTCTGGATAAATGACACTTTTGTAAGTTATTCTTGAGGGCTAGGGAAAAAAACATTGCTTGCCACAAAGGGCCGGTGTGGGTCTGACCATGCAACCGACGCTGCTTGCACATTAACCAGCAAGTGAATGCTCCTGTAACAAATCCCACGGGAAGGGCCAGGAGCACAAGGGATATGGCCATCTCATCTGTGCTGCCTTGTTCACCCGCCCCACGGCTGCAGACAGAGAGCACCGTGGGGCAGGAGGGTCCTGGGGCCTTGGGTGCCACTGCCGCACCAGTAACGCGTGCTGGGAAGGGAGGATGGTGCTGGGAGCCGGACGGTGGTAGAGAGGCTGCAGGCACAGCTTCTTTGGGACCAGCTAGCCAAGGAAGAGAGGCTGGGATGGGAAGGAGAGCTATTTGCCATCGAGGAGGGGAAAAAATTATGCCGGGACATCACATCAGGCCAATCGCTTCCTGTCACAAAATGCAGGCGATTCGCCAGCATTCAGCCACCTGGGGCATGCCGGCAAGCAAAGCACAGGGAGCGAGGGGGCGGATAAAATCCCGCTTTCTCTGGGGCTTAGATCCTACCGCAGGTGGTGGCATGCCCCCTGCAACTCAGCCCTGCATCCCCAGGTGCAGGACTCATTTCCGCACCGTGTAGGCTTCCCGGGTGCTCCCCATGGAGTGCACATCAGCACCAGCTCCCGCAGGCAGGCAGGAAAGCGTTAATCCCGCAGGATTTCAAGCTGAAAGCGGCAGCCTGTCCTCCCTCCGGCTCCGAGGCAACTGTCATCGTTGCAGAGAAATGGCAGTTTTGTTTTGGAAATTGGCACCCGCTACAGCACAGCTCCTGGAAATGAATTTGCTTTTCCCCCAGCTGCAAATTTCTACTTCCAGCATCTCTGCCAGCACGCCGTCAGCTGCCCCTTCTCAAAGAGCCCATTGTGCCGTGCTGGCACGCAAACAGCGGAGGGCTAAAGAGGGAGACCGCGCTCCCGCTCGCCGGCCCTGCGCCGGCACGGCGCGTGGACGCGCGCGGGGTGCGTGCCGGCATTGCCCAGCCTCCGCGGACCTGCCCGCTCCGCAGAGATCCTGCACAGCACCATCCAGCCCTGCAGGAACAGGCTCTCCCAGGTCCTGCAGCATCGCTTGGTTTCGCAGCCCATGACCGTCGACTCACTCAAATCCTAAAATGAACTAGACGCTGGTGAACAGGCAGGAATCTGCCTGGGAGCTGTGCGGGACTGTGGCTGGGTAGGATGTGTTGCCCACATTGCTGCAAGCACTCCAGGATGTCTTGTTTGGTCCCCGCACCTTAAAGCATTAGGGTCTTTCCTCTTCACACAGGTCATAATATTATTAAAATACATTGGGGAATAAATGATGTAAGCCAAGCTGCAGAAAGACAGAGCTACACTCAGCAACCAGAAGAAGGTTCCTGCCTTTCACGCTCAACACGAGGCTAAAAATAAGATCTCTGAGCATCAGGGAAGGCAGAGCAGATATGAATATACAGAGACTTTTGCTTGTGTATGTGCGCATCTCTGCACATCCGCTGGCTAGCCTACTCAGCCACTGAGAAGACAGCGTATTAAAAATAAGCTCAAAACCTTCACTCAGCTAAACTAAAACAACTGGAGTCAGAGCAGCAGAGGGGTTTTCGTCAGTCAACTCACATTCTTCTCTGCAAAGCAACACAGAGGGCAGAAATTCCTTAGCATTACCAAAATGCAAGAAAAAAATGCCTTTTCCAATATTTGCTGAAGTGCAGCCTAGCAGGCAAAGAGCAGATGCTTTGAAAGAAATACAGATGCTTTAAAGGAAATACAGATGCTTTAAGGAAAATACAGATGCTCTCAAAAAAATACACTTGGAATGCAAAAGACAGGGATGTTTCCTACAGGAATCATGACTTCGGAGACAGCTAGAAAGAGGAGCTCTTTTTCAAATCCAAGGCTCCAGTTTTAGTAGCGGAACTGTAGGAACTGCATGGCAGCCCCCACAGAGGAGGTGAATACCAAATTTTTGGTATCTCGAAAGTGAAAACAGCTGAAGTTAAGAAATGTGGTTCCATGTCTGCTTCTTCCAATCCTGTGAGAAAGCCACAGACAAGAGAGATTATACCTTTTAAAAGGAATTTTCAAATGAGGCAGTTTTACTGTATGCCAGTGAAATCCAGAATACCAGTTCTAAGTACTGGTGTATTATTTTCTCTCCTAAATTCACTTTTTTTTCTCTAATATCTTTCATATTTTCTTCCAGCATCATTTCTAGTTTCCAGTTGCACTCTCAAACAAACTGTTTCAAGTTAATCTTTGAGTAGCCAAACCTTAAAATTCTTTGAAGTCAGTTTGAACAAGGGGCGAGAGGGAAAGTTAGTGCTGGAGAAGCTTTTTGAGTTGCTCTAGGGACTAGGTGGCATTGCTTGATCTGCGATTGGAAAACCTTTCCAGGTACTGCTATCCAGTCTGGCTGAAGTCACCCAAATGGTTTTAAATGGTCTCACAGGAATTCTCTTTTCTAAATGTCCATTTCAAATATATAGTAGAAATTATATCAAAATACGCCCTCGTAGATGGAAAAGCAGCAAAACAAAGAAGGAGGTGGTGTTTGCCAGTCCTAGAAAAGCAAACCCCAGTGGATTTTTGTTCGAACACCCCAGCCTCCATGGGACAGCCCCAACGTTCCTGCCGAGCCAGCTGTGCTGAGGGCTGCTCCAGGAGGACCTTGAGCAGATCTGATCTTCCTGAGGAGCTGTTGCACCCTGCAAACTGTCTGTGTGCTCCCAGTGCAGCTGGAGAGGTGTCAGAGCTAGCTAACAGGCGCGTGAAGTGTCCAAAATAAACCCAGGGCTGCTGGGCTAATCTGCTCTCTGCTCCCCGCCAGGTTTACCCTCCTTGGCCTGCTGTGCCCTGGCGTTAGCCTGGCCCTTGGTGCGGTGCAGTGCTTCTGCCCATCGCAACACCACCAGGCAGAAAGATGGACCCATAAAGAGCCTGGACCGCCGGCCTCCAGCCTAGCACAGCCCTGGTGCTGTGCAGGAGCCGTGGAGGAGGGATCAGGGCTCTGCATGCACCCCAGCCTGACCATAACCTCATGCTTGTGTGTGTATCTGCCAGTGTGACGGGACCCTGCTGGACCTGAGCAACACTTCCCTGGAAGGCATCGCTGTCCTCAACATCCCCAGCATGTACGGTGGCTCCAACCTCTGGGGTGAGACCAAGAAGCAGCGCGGCTACAACCGGGTGGGCAAGAAAGCACCTGAGAAGCTGCATTCAACAGTGGTAACGGATGCCAAGGAGCTCAAGTTTTGCGTGCAAGGTGAGCAGCGGGCCCAGCCGAGGGATGTGCTGGGCAGCAGGTGGGTTTGCACTGGCCGAGTGAAGGCTGTAGTTTCTGGCTGTGTGTGATATAGCACAGTTAGGCAAGGGGAGAGCTGGGTACTCTTGGTTTCTGGCCCGCAGCTGATGGAAATCGTACCTCATCAGGTATGACACTGAAATGGCACCCAGGTGGATTGCTATCCACTCGCCATTGCTTGGGGCATTGGGGAGACCCCAAGACTGTTGTGGTCAAGCCAGCCAAAGAGGGGTTTTGCCCACTTTGGTACAGCTCAGCACCACATTTCTTAGGGCTGAAAGTGCTGTGACGGCATTGCTGGAAAGGGAGGACATGGGTTGCTGGCCTGCCCTTGGCTGTGCAGCTCCTGCCACCTGCGAGTCACTTCTCCCCCGTCCTCCAGGGTTCAGAGCTGGTGGGGGTACTTGGATGGAGGCCTGTCACCCATAGGTGTGAGGACCCCCGATCAGTAGCGGTGGCACCACGGAAGTCGGCATCGGTTGGCACAGGGCTGCAGGCCAGAGGTTCATCCCCGGTCTGCGAGGCGGCTGTTAGCTCAGGTGCCACGCAGAAGGGAGCCTCAAGGGCTGTTTTCAGGGCCAGAGCTTGAGCAGGCTGAGCCAGGCGGCAGGACAGGCAGGAGGGGTCTCTGCCCACCATGAGTCCCCGCTCCCCTGGGTGCCTGCGGGTGCCTGCTCTGTAGGGAAGGGTGCCTGCTTCTCCCTGGGCTGCTGGTGCAGAGGAGGAGCCGGAAACTGAGCTGCAGAGCTGGCGCCAGAGTCTTTTTTAAGCTTCCTCCAAGCTTCAGCTGCAGTGCCGTCAGCTCAGTTGTTTTTTTTCGGGAACAGCATGTTATCTGCAAGCTGCGGCTCTTGGAGCTGGGTCGTTTGTGAGCACCCCTGTGCTATGAGGGAAAAACTAATGTTGCCCACCGCTTATCGTAGGCACTCGCAAATGCTGTGCGGCTTCAGCATCCCCACCAGAGCATGGGAGGGCAGGAAGCACGTGCTTGGCTTTCTGGCCGTGTCAGTGGGACAGCACCTTCCTGCTGACTCAGCCTGGTCCGAGCCTCACGACGCCCATGCACCCTGCTAGCACCTTGCACCTGCTTTTGTGGGCAGCCATGGCCTGCCGAGGCCCTTCACATCATACCTGTGCCCACGGTGGGCGGGGGTTGGTGCGACATAGAAGCCGCGTCCGGTTTTGCAGGAGAGGAGGCAGTCAAAGGAGTCCCAAGGAATTATACTCCATTTTCAACTCAGCTGTCTCCCTGGCCCCACAAGCCTTGGGCACAGAGATGAGCCCTCTGCGGTATGAGAGTCATCTCCACAGACACAGTCAGAGGCAAGGGAGGATGCCGGCGGCCCCAGCTTGCCCCAGAGACAAAATTACCCGGCAGAGATAAATCGATTAGAAAGCCTTCTAGCTGCTTGAAACAGCCAACAAAATATACAAAGCGCCTGTATTTTCCAGAAGCCTCAAGTCTTCTTCCACACACTGGTCTCCTGCAAACTGGGGGCGAGGCTGTAGAAATAACTAGTAGTGACATGGGGAAGTGCAAAGGACGGTTCCTGGAAGTTAAATTTAGGCTGTACTAGGAAGTGCGCCAGAGCCCAAGGTCAGTGAAAGCTTCGCAGTCCCATCACAGCTTGGAAAGAGAATTTGGGGAGGTACAGGGCCAGCGAAGGGGCAAGGGACCTACCTGCCTTCAGCACTGAGCAACTCCGGAGGAAGAAAAGGCTCCGGCAGGAGGGACGAGTGCTGCCCTGTCCCCAGGTGGATGCCACATCTGAGGGTCTTATTTTAAGCTGGAAAGAGAATAAAGAGACAAACAAAGCTTGTTAGGGATAGTGGGGACACACAGGCACCACAACTGCCGGAAAAAGGGAGTGCGCAAGTAGCAGGCAGATTGGGAATAGCAAAGCACAGAGGTGGATGCATGTCCCACCATGGGTTAAATGCAGGGCTCAAGAAATAGCTCTCCTAGGTGGCAGTGACCAAGAGCACTGTTGGTGGCATGTCTCATCTCAGGGTGACGGGTGACCGATGGAGGGATGAGACATCTCCAGGCTCACTACTCTGTGGGCAGTGTCTGATCAGGGCTGGGGCTGGAAGGAGCCCAGAGCATCACCCCAGGAGCACAGGGCAATGTAGAGCCACTGGCCTGCCTCCCTGGAGTGCTCTGAAACTAGAAATCCAGCTGCTGTGAGACCCATACACATGAACCAGTGGGTAAAATGGAGATTAGGGAGCTAGCAGGGAACTTCGAGATGAAAAAATGAGTACGTGTCAGCATCAGTTTTCAACACAAAGATGAGCTGGGTGCTGAGACTGTCCTTCCTGGGTATTAAGTCACTGGCCCGAAGCGGTGCCCCAGAGCCTGATACACCACCATGAAGAGCAAGGGATGGTGAAAGAGAGTTAGGCTGATCTCCTAGGCAAGGCCCTTCATTTGCAGGTCAGCAGATCCAAGACAAGGGGGGCTCGGAGAACCCCGGGAGACTTTTCTGTGGTGGGATTTTCCATGGACAAGGCTGTTCTGGAGCCTGAGCAGTCACAGAGGCAAAACAGGAGCCCAAAGGGAGCGAGAGACAGCACACAAAGTGCTCAGCAAGCAAGCATGTCAGGTGTATTTGCTGGCAGTCTGGAAGAGCAGGAAGAGCTGGAAAAAAGGGACGGTGATCCTTGCAAGTGACACGAAATGGCTTCTCTGCCCAACCTGGAGAAGGCTTGGAAAACTCTGGTGGAGGCAGAACTCCTGGCAGCAGCACCGTGAGAGGTCATGGGGAGAAAGTTCCAGTGCGAAGGTCTCATACTCACTGCCAGAGCCTTACGCAAAGCAGAGCAGCTCCGGGCAGACCAGCGTAGCAGGCGAGCAAATGCTAACTGGTGACTCGGGGACTCGGGTGCCTTCATAGAGACCGTGATTTGGCTGCAACAGCTTCAACAGAGGCAAAATAGTGGACATGAGTCTGGGGAGCTGCCAGCCAGCTGGCCTCTCTCATTTTTCTCTCTCTGCCTGCCCCTTACTGCTGCATCCAGCCTGCTGGGAGCTGCAGCGGATTTGGCCCTGGGGCAGCAGGGCTTGAATTGCACCTGGGAAGCAGGAAAATCCTCAGCAGCTTGTGCTTGCAGGACTGCAGGAGCCAAGGATAGCACCTTCCTTGGCCCAGGCACACACATCCCTCCTTGGACACGTACATCCACACGTGGCAATGCGTAGGCAGAGTTCCCATCATCTCCATAACTGCCTGGAGAGCTTCCAGGTACTGGCAAACACCAGTTATGAGTTTTGATGGCACTCGGGGTCAGGAGAAAGTGTTGATTTGTTCCATTTCTGGGAACACTTGTGCAAAGCTGAGCAGCCTGTCAAGATTTCTGCATCCCCGCTCTGACTGCAGAGCCCAGGCATGCAGCTCTACTAGCTGTGTCTCTGCTGGACTCAGATCAGAGCCTGTCCAGCATTCAGCCTTTCTCCACCAGTACTCCTGGCTCATTCAGGGAGTTTCCACCACATCTGGATTACCACCAGCTTTTCTTGATTTGATTCAGACAAGGTGTTGAGGAGGGGTAGAAGATGCGGGATGCCCTGAGATTCAACCAGATCTCTCCTGGTGAGGATGTCCTTCACCAGGCAGCCCCACTGAGATGCCCCAGCCCAACCAAGGCTATGCCACGAGGTGGCAATGCATGGCGAGGGACAGTGTGATGGAAGATAGGACCACTTACATCAGTTTGGCCACCCAGAGGTATGTAGGTGGAGCTGAGACCTGAGGGCTCACCCTGGGCTCTCATGTAGCATGGCTTCACGCACTGCTCCTGAGCCCCTTGCTGTTGGCACATAAATGGACCAAGAGAGCTCGCACTGGGGGCAGTGATTCATGAGTCCATGCTACTGGAGGGCTTTCAGCAATGATTTGTCCAGGCTCTGTGACACCAAGAAGTGTCTGCATGCAGGGAGCAGTCATCTCAGCCTACAAAATGAGCTGTTTTGGAAGAAACTTGCAGCCCCCACAAAACCTTATCCTGCACTTCCAGGCGCTATCCCCTTTCTCAGCACTGGCCTCCAAGGCAGCAAGACTGTTACCCCAAAATGGAGCCTGTCCTCCAGGAAGGGGCCATAGGAGAGCCATGGGAGAGCTTTTCCCAGGTTCTGGGCACCACTGGCAAACCCTGGGGACTGCAGCAGACGCGTCAGTGGCTGGTGTTCAGCACGTGCCTGGGGCTGTCACTCAGCCTATTCTTTCCAGACGTTGTGGGTACTGAGCCACCTGGGGCATGGGGGCTGCCTGGCGCTAAGCACAGCTGGGAGGGAGAGCTTTTCCTACCTGCTTGGTCCTATCAAGTTTGAAAAGAGCTTCTGCTTTTGTGGCACTTGTGGAGATGATATCATGATTGCCTGGCATCCTCAGCAGAGTGTTGCTGAGCCCAGCCTTGCCATGAGCCCTTGCCCTGCTCCTTCTGAGGACAGGAGCACTGCCATCACCAGAGCTTCTTCACTCGCTTATGAGCATTTCTGATGTCCTTCCCACCCCCTGGAATGTGGCTGCTGGAGCCTCAAGGAGAGAGCACTGGTGAGCTGGCAGATATTCACCATGTTTTGCAAATCAACCCCCCACACCTTGGCCAGTCCTTTCTTGCACCCCAGCCACAGAACAATTTGGTCCTATGCATTCCCAGTTGAGGTTGGAAGAGACCTGCTGAGCAGCCCTTGCAGAACAGTGAGCTGGAAAGGAAACCAGGCAGGTTTGTTTTCCTGCTAGCAAAACCCCACATGTGGAGTTGTCATCAAAGTGCATCAGCACAAGGGCTTTTCTGGCAAAAATTCAGGTGCCTGAGCCCAGGACCCCTGCAGCCTTCTCCACCTGCCACCTTGTGCCCAGCTTCATGCTGCCACTGCTGCCAAGGACGTGCTCCCTGCTGTGTGCGCAGGCGTCCATCTCTCCATGGCAGCTCCTTCAAGAGCCAGAGCCCCATCTGGGCAAATCCATCCATGCCCAGATCCCACCAGAGACTCCAGCCCTGGAAAGGTATGCCCAGACTGGGAGGCAAGGAGCCTTTCCATGGAGGAACGTACCAAGGAGATCTGCAGGCTCAGCCGCTCGGCATGGCAAGGAGATGACTGGAGGTGTCGCTCAGCAGAGCTGTGGTGATGTAGGACGCCAGAGCCTTTTGCATGGAGAGTGTTCGCCCTAGGCCAGAGCACCTTTGGAGAGCAGTGAGAGCAGCTCACTAGCTGGAAGACCCTCCTCATGCCTTCAGGAATGCTTTGGCACAGGTATGGAGAGCTTGCAGGTGCTGAGCAAGTGATTCCTTTCTAAAAGCAACAAGAGGCTTTTAGCAAATCCATGAGAAATCTGCAAGTCAAATCCCTGCCAAGACAGTGGCCGGGCCAGCACGCAGGGTTGTGGGGCAGGAGTCCCTCGGTCCTGCTCAGTCTAGCCCATCCCAAGGCTGCCAGGTCCAAGCTGCAATAACTCCCTAGGTATTCCTAGGGATTTTTCTGCCGTCATTTTGTAAAACACTGACAACATGTAGTCAAAGATCTGCTGGAGGATTACTGCTGTGACGTGCAGTGTCTGGAAGTGCAGGCAGGACAATCAGGGCAAAAACCTTGCAGTATTTCAGACCAGGAGTACTTTTGCTCTGTTCTCTGATAGCAGCATTTCCCTCCCCCCAGCTGAGTTGTTGATAGTGTCTTTTTAGCTAATTGTTGGTAAAATGGTTTCATTTAAAGTGGGAAAATACCTGATCAGGCATCAAACCTTTTCAAGGAGAAAGCAAGCAAGTGAGCAAGACTCCAGAGGGGTAACTGGGGACCAGAGCCACTGGTTAGCTGCAAAATCACAGGTCAGATGGATCTTGGGGCTTGTGGTGCCTCAGTGGCAGCCTCAGGACATGTCCCCGCAATGCTGCCAGCATCACTGCCCTCCGAGGTGACCAGAAGTCCCTGTTGGCTGGCCATGATGTTTCAGATGATTACTGAAGCCATGAGATCCCTGGAGAAGTGCGAGGCATTGCCTGCAGCAGTCATTTCAGCTTCTCCATCACGGGAGCATACTCAGCCAAAAGGGGATATTGAACTCGTTGGGCCCAAGGGGACTTTTGCGAAGGGAGGCTGGCTTCTGTGAGCGAGGACGTTCAGGCTGTGCATGAATGAAACTCAGACAGGTTCAGGCTGGAGAGTTCAAAATCAACCGATTTCCTGGACCAAAGGCATCCTGCCAAAACCGAGGAACAAAGCAGGAGCTTTGTGGCTTTGAACTGCAGTCTCTGCTACAGAGCCGGACCGCAGTGTTTTGCTGCTGTAGGCAGACTGCTGTCTGTCCCCTCCTCCAGCCGGCCCGGCCTGCTTGGTATTCAGCTAAAGAGGGAGACTTTTTGGCACCAAGCTCAATATTAAATCACTTAAAAAAAAATGAGCATACTTTTCTCAGTGACTCGGCCGCTCGCTGCCCAGTCCGGACCGCCTCCTGGAAGCCAGCTGACCCGCAGATGACAAACTCATGTGTCAGCCTACGGACAGGGCCCTCGCTTTGATGACAGATAGGCTCCTTCTGCTCATGGCAGTGGGGTCACCAGCCATCTTCAGCTTGCTGGGCTTCCCGTAGCCCTCGCATGTCACCGTCCTAGGTCTGGTGATACAGAGCAATCAGGACTAGCTGGGAAGCCAGGGTCCAACATGCAAAATGTATTTCAGGACAGCTCAGCCCAGGCCAGTGCAAGGTGACACATCCAAGGGACATCGAGGCCATTTAGAGGCCAAGGTGGCTCTAGCAGCACCTCAACTCTGCCTTTCTGGCAGCACCTTCCCCATGGCCTCCCAGCAGGAGCACTGGGGTCCACTGTCTCCAAAATCACCACAAAAGCCTCCCCAGTGCCCCCACTTCCAGGATACAGTCTCTTGCTCTAGAAATATAGCTGACACTTTGCTCCTTAGCCAAGGACGGGGCCCACAGAGACTGGGGAGAGGACTGGGAAAAGGCAATGCAGAGTGAGATAAAAGGTTTCGCGATCGATTGACTGACTCATCTGGTGGGAAGCTCGTCTCTCATTTCACCCCTCTCGTGGTTGGTTCCTGCCAAATGGGTTTTCCCATGGAGGGGCCTGGGGAGAGGCGCCGGGGACCATCCGTGGGGGCTGGTGCAGCCCTGTGGGACGTCTGGGGTCAGTGTCCCTCCAGCACAGCCACGTCAGCATAGCGTCCCATCCCCTGCATTTTGAGGTCCCAGCACCCTCCCAGCCGTGCAGCCCCAACACATCAGGCATCAGTAAAACGATGAGTGTGCCCCAAACGTCTTTCCATTCTCGATTAGCTGGGGGCGGCCCTGGAGCAGGAGACACAGGGGGAGATGGCGCGGGCTGGCTGCATCCCAGCGTGGCAGCCTCAGGCCTGACGCGGGTCCTTCTCTCTTCCAGACCTCAGCGACCACCTCCTGGAGGTGGTGGGGCTGGAGGGGGCAATGGAGATGGGGCAGATCTACACGGGACTGAAGAGTGCTGGAAAGAGACTGGCCCAGTGTTCATCTGTCACCATCAGGTATTTGTCCCCGTCCCGGCTGACCGACGGTGAAAGCCGGAGCCTGCATGACCCCCTCCGGCGCCCCTTCTCCCTCTCCACCTCATTCCAGTGCCCGTCTTCCCACCACGGTCCCAGTGCATTTGGGTAGCTGCCTGCACCGTTCCCACTTCGATAGTATTGGGATGAACCTCCCGGCCCCCCCTCGATCTCAGGGACTTCTCTGTGGCAGGGTATGGCCTGCTGGGAGTCCAAATCTGTGTTTTGTCTCTTTGCACCTTGCAGGACGTCCAAACTGCTGCCCATGCAGGTGGATGGGGAGCCCTGGATGCAGCCGTCTTGCACGGTGAGTCCCCGGGGCAGGGAGCAGCGGGCCCGGGGGACAGAGAGCTGGGCACAGGGCTGCCATGGAGGGATCCCGGGCAAGTCTCAGCCCGGATCGAGCCCTTTGGAGCTGGGTCAGACAGCCAAGAGGGGCGGGCAGGGGGCCCGAGCGCCTCCCGCTCCCCCCGTCCCCGTGCAGCTCGGCAAAGCCGCCGGGTTGCGAGCAGCGCTCCTGCGCTTGCCGGTGGGTGGCCGCAGAGCCTGGCAACCTGCTATTTCCGTCTCGGCAGCGCGGCGGGCTCGCCGGGGGGCCAGCCCACGGCTGGCGGCAAGCCGTGGCGGGGGGCCGCAGGGACAGGGGACCCCACGAGCCCGCAGGGATGTTTCCGAGCCCCGGCCAGCCCAGGTGGCGGGAGGTACGAGGGACCCAAAGCCGCGCCGGCCTGTGGCACCCGCCAGGGGGGAAGCGGGCGGCTTCCGAGGCGGCTGCCGTGCCGCGGGGACGGCCGTGAGGAGAGTTCCTCCTCCGCGCAGCCCAGCGCTGCCTGGACCTGATTTCGGAGATGTTATTCGCACGCATCCGAGCATGTCATGACCCAGGTCCCGGCGGAGACGGCCGAGGCTCTGCTCGGAGCTGACCCACTTTGCGTTTGGCTGCAAAGGGAGGCAGAGGGGCTCCTATTTCTGAGGCCGTGCGACACAACCTAGTGCTCGCCCGCCCGCCCGGCACGCGGCTACGGAGGGTTCCCGGGGCTCCTGGTGCGGGCAGCTGCCTGCTTGGCAGCTCTCTGATGCTTGGGATGGGTGACTTGGCTCCATGTTCCCCTTTGAGGGGACACGAGTTGCTACCACACTCGCTCAGGTTGCTTTTTGGGGCCTCCCAAAACTGGAGGATGCCCCAAACGGGGCTTGGCCGTGCTGGAAGCGCCTGGTGTCACGTGGAAATAGGGCGACTCGCTCCTCACCGAACTGGAAGCCAGTTACTGATTTGTGCTCTTCGTTTATTTTTAGGTCAAAATTACACACAAAAGCCAAGTGCCAATGCTGCTGGGCCCTCCCCAGAAGAGCAGCTTCTTTTTCCTGAAGCGGAGAAACCGAACTCGCGATTAAATGGTGCGCGAGGAGCCGCAGCCCAGTAACGGGCTGTCCCACCCCGGCAGGGAGGGCAACGAGGACAACCCCCCCCAGCCTCCAAACCTTCATCTCCGCAGCTCTCCCGACTCTTCTCTCCGCTCCGGAAACGTCTGCCTGGGCGCAGCGTTTTGAGCAGCTCCAAAGGCCTCCGCGGGAAACCACGCAGGGGCTTGCACCTGCGCACCTGCCCAGCCCCATGGGGGTGGTTAGTCCTGGGAAAGTCCTGGAGGCTCCTTCTCAACCACCGTGAGCGTTTTCTCCAGCCTGCATCGCAACGGCGTGCAAAGGCAGCCTGAAGTGCAGGGAGCGCGTTTGCTGGAGCAGCATTCGAACTGATTGTTTCCCTTTATTTAAACAACTCCCCCCCCCGGCAGAGTTGCAAATGAACCTGGTCCTGAGAAAAAGCCGAGCTTCACTTATTTATTTTTAATCCTCTCGGAGGACACTTGATGTTTTTGCTGCACTGGCTTTCTGTCCACCAAAGCGGCACATTTGAGAAGTTATTTATTTTCTTAGCCTAGAGGAGACGGTATTCTGAGCCTCGCTTCCCTAGCTGTTATCAGAGCAGGTTTTCAACGCCTTCGGCTAGCTTCGCTGGTTCATTTTTTTAAGCAGATGCAAGTATGTCGCTGGCTGGCAGCCCTGGGAGCTGCTGCAGGAGAGGGAGGCCACAAGGCGCGGGGCAGGTTGGGCAAGGAGAGCCCTCGCCAAGCACGCAGGGACAAACTCAGAGTAAACAGGAGGAGGCAACGCTTCGAGGTGGAAAGGGCAAAAAGGGATCCTCGTGGCAAGCCGCCGTCCTCCGGGGAACCCCCGCTCTCCACGTCTGGGTTTGGACCTCACAGCTGTCTTCGTATTTATGTATTTATTTCGCAGACTCTTTGGGGGTCGTTTTTCCGTTACGAGGAAAGGCGCGACAGGAATGCCACCTCCCGCCGGCCGCCCCACGCGGCGGAGCCCGCTCTCACCCAGGCGGTGCCTGGGGGGACCTCCTCGCTCGCTCAAGGAGCTCCATGGAGTTTCCTGTCTCCCAACAGCTGGAGGAGCCCAAGGGAGGGCTTCCCACCCGTGCAGAGGGCTAGAAACCCTCGGGACAGACATCCAGAAGGACGTCGCCCCCAACGGCAAGGGCACGTGCTCTGGGAGCCCTGCCCAGCGGCCGAGTCTGAGCCAGCTTTGAGGTGGCCACAGGCTTTGGAGGAACTGCTTTGCACAAGGCAACTCTCAGTCCCTCTCGAGGATGTCCCTGGCCTTGCGAGGGGACACGACGCTTCTTTGCAGGGATGGTTTAAGGTACTGAAGCCCAAGCCCTGCTACTGCCCGGGCCGCAAGCGGCTGCTGTGTTTGCGGGGCAGGAAATCCTGGTGAAGCGCTGCCCTCCTGGCCGGAGCAGCAGAAGCTTTTCCCACTTGCAGAAGTGTCCCCTTTCTAAAAGTCTCTCCAGACAGGACAGTGCTTTCCGAGCAGGCAACTGGCGCTGCCTCGAACGCTCTTGGATTACTGCAAGGAGCTTGGGAGGAGCAGCTCACCCTTGCTTTTCACAAGGCCAGCT
The DNA here is from genome assembly GCF_036417845.1 of Apteryx mantelli. Taxonomy (NCBI): domain Eukaryota; kingdom Metazoa; phylum Chordata; class Aves; order Apterygiformes; family Apterygidae; genus Apteryx; species Apteryx mantelli. The sequence goes on along the minus strand of NC_089986.1, from coordinate 31,061,009 downwards.
CTCTCGCTCACCCATCCCAAAGCGAACGAGCTCCTGGGCCATCGCAGCTCCCACGAGCTGCCGTTTGCCCCCCGGGTGCGCACGGGCACCCGCTTCTCCGTGGGTTTTCACCAGGTGGTTCCTCTCCTGTCTGGTGACCAGGCGGGTGAGCCTGGCCAATGCCTTCAAAATGCACGTGTGGACATTGGTGGCTTCCCCAATGCATTTGTCACCCGGGCCAGGTTCCCAAACTTAGCGCAAGGCCTGGCGACTAGTGCAGACGGCAGGGAGCGGGGTTGACACCCAGCTCTTTCCCCAGGCCGTGCCGAGGGCCAGAAAAGACATACTCACGGAGGACACGGTGATCCAGATGCATCCCCTGCTGCATGACACTCCAGAGAGCTGGGAGCTGGCAGGACAGACGCACAGAGGGGGTCGATGGTCTCTTCTGCAGACACCCGCTGCCCACCATGGGGGCCCTGTGCGGGGCTACAGGGACTCCTGTGAGCATCCCGGCCCGGCTCTGGAAACCAGAGGGAATCAGCCTCCCTCCGAGGCAGCTCCTCTGGGCCCCACCGAGTCCCCTGTGCTGCTGGGAGCAAAGTGGGAGCATGAGGTTTGCCCCTCATGAACCTCATTGCAGCTCCCACCGGCAGGAAAACTCCTGCGCCTCCACTTCTTGCCCCGGGACATGCGTCTGCCACAGAACAAGGAGCCCCAGCCGGGAAGAGCCACGGTCTCCTGGTGTCACAACACCTGGTCCCTGTTCATGCTGGAGATGCCCATTTCACAGCATTACACGGCAGTGCACTGCCATCATTATGTTTCAGAGTTAACAGCCAGCGAGCTCAAAGGGGCTGCTTGTCATCCTCGCCAAGGCATGGACGATACAGCCATGGGCCCATGGGAAGCCCACAGATATGGAAACTTCTGCTCAAGCACTAACTTGGGGCCTGTTTCTGGCAGAAGCTGCAGGGAGGAGGCTGGCACAGGAGGAGGCGGCGGTGCCGCAGGGGAGCTCCCAGCCACCATCCCACCTCTCCAAGCAGCGGCACGCGGGAAAGCTCCCACGGAGCAGCAGCCTGGCCTGCGGCACCGTCTCCCATGCGATGGGGCAGGCCACGCTCGGTGCGCCAAGGGCCACGGTCCGCTAGGGCCATGCCGGTCGGCACCGGCTCCAGGCCCGGGCAGGCCCTGGATGATGAGCTCTCCGGCCGAGCGCCGCCGCGAGACGCGGGGACTGGCTTCACTGCCCCCCGCGGCCTGGCGGCCGACCCATCCGCCTGCTCAGGACGGGTCTTTTCCGCTCCGGGCCTCTTCCCACGCCGCCATGCCGCCGCCACTGAGTGAGGCGGGCAGAGGGAAACGGCGCCGGTGCCCGGCCCTTCTCCTCCGGCTGCGGGCGAGTTTCCAAGCCTTCGAGCCCTTTCCGGCCACGCCGACACCGCGCGCCCCTTTCTCCCGGCGTGCACCCCTGGGCTGCGTGCTCGTGGCAGTGCAATCCCACACGGAGATCACCCAGGAACGCGCTCGCCGGAGAGCGATGTAAATAGCTAAGAAGCCAAGAGGAGGAGGACTAAGGCAGCTGCTCACCAGGAGCAGGTGAAAGCGTACGGGATCGATGCCGAAATAAGCCCCGGTTCCCGCGAAATAGCAGCAGGTCGCCTTCCTCGTGTCCCCCGTGCACCGGGGACCCTGGCGCTTGGGAAGGGGGGAAGAAGAAACTCAGCAGGCTCCAAACCTTTGCCTGTAAGCGCTATTAGCCGGGTAAGAGGCCTGCCCTGTTTAACACGGATGACGCCAACCCGTGAGATCAGCGGCGTTTCCAGCGGCCGGTTCGGCTCCCTTTCCGCCTCTGCTTGGGCTCGTCATTTTAAAACACGGTCAGAAAGTGCCTGCGTGAAAACAGCAACTTTTTGCCTCGGTAAATCTGCTCCTTGCACACGTTGGAGGCTTTGGGCCAAGAGCAGCGCTCGGCCCTTTCCGCTGTGGTTTTCCTAGCGGCGGCGGCGGCGCGGCCCCGCGGGGTCCCGTACGGTGCCGTGGGGTGCTGAGCGCCCGGGTCACACTCCGGAGCAAGTGGTCTGATGCGCGCCCTGCTCAGCGCGGCGACGCCGGGGCCGCCAACCTGGGCTGGTGGGACCTCCGCGCGCCCAAGGGTGACGGGCCCCGATGGAGATGTCGCCTCCCGACGTTCAGCGTGACGACCCCCCCTTCCCTGCCCAAAGCGTGTCCGCCAGGAAGGAGCCTGCCGCGACGCTCCTCGCCCGCGTACCCCCAGCCTGCCGCCTCCTCCGCCCGCCCCGGGCGATGGAGCGGGGACCTGCCCCAGAGGCTGCGATCCGCTCCGGCCATGCCAGAGGCATCATCCGACGGGACCGGCAGCTACAACCTTCTTATTCCAACGGTGCAAACGTCTTCGCCCGAGGAGGGGGGACGACGCCAAGCAGCCAGACGGCGCTTGAGGCTCTCAAACCTTCCGTCCCCGTTGGTGTCTCCAAGCTCACCCCTCTCTTTTCGTACCCCCGAGGCCGCAGGACGGAGCGGGAGCCCCGCCGCCGCCGCGAGCCCCCCGGAGACGCCCCCGGCGCGGGCGCCCCTCGCCCCGCCGCGCCCCAGCCCCTCGCTGCCGCCGCGCGCGTAGCCGTGGCCGCCTGCATGGCGTTCGTAGCGTAGCGCGTGTTGCCGTGTGCGTCCGCACCGCTGTGGGCTTGCGTCAAATAAAGACGGTGATGAAGCGCTCGGCTGCGGCTGCGGGGTGGCAGGGGTCGCCGGCGGGGCTGCGCGCCCCCCCCCCCCCCCCGCCCCCGGGCCGCGGTGCCCCCCACCGAGCTCGGCCAGGGGAGCCGCCGGCAACGTGCTAAATTTGGAGCTTGCGGGGGGGGGGGGGGTGTCTTTTTTTTTTTCTTTCTTTCTTTCTGGAGCAGGTTCTAAATTTAGCAGGCGCCAGTTGTTCCCCCCCCCCCGCCCCTCGCCAAACCCGGCTCTCCAGGGCCTTCAGCTCATCCTGAAGCATCCAAAAGAGACCCTGCAGCGTCCCGCCAAGCTGCCCTGCAAGGAGCACGTGGGCCCCATCGCCTCTCCCGGTGCAGGGGGGCTTCGAGAGGCTCCAAGGGCAGCACCCCGGCCTGTGCCGGCCCGTATCCTCAGCGGGAGTCTCTCCGAGGGTAGCGGCGGTGAGGGAGAGGGTCCCATCCTGCAAGACCCCAGGGCACCCGCCCCAGCCCCCCCGGAGCTGGGGCTGCTCCGGCTGCCACAAGGCTGCCGTGGGTCGCCGGTCCTGCCCGTCTCCGCCTGGCGCCCCAGCTCATCCCAAGCAGCCCAGCTTGTTCTCTGTCCCCAGGCTCACCACCACCACCACCACCACCACCTCCCGCCCCGCCGTGTGTCATCTGCTAATTTTACCCGCAGTGATTTAATCCCTTTTTTGTTTGAGAGAAACACGAGAGCGCCAGTTCCTGCAGAGCCCCACGGGAAGCGTTCTCCGCTCGGAGAGGGCTCCTCTGGGCCAGCTCTGCGCTTCCCCCACTAAGCAGGCACTTTGCTGACGGTGTATCGTGACAGCTCCCCCCATTTCACGTGGGACACGGCACAAGCCAAACTACCTGTAACTATCAGCATCCTCCCTGGGGAACAGTGGCACCCATGGAGGACTCCAGAAGTTCATCAGTAAGTTCATCGGTACCCCAACAGCTACTGAAAAATGACTATCTGTAGCACAGAGGCATCTGGGGCAGCTCTCCTAGGACTTCTACAACCTCACGGCTTGAGGCTGATGATTTCAAAATGGTCAGGACCATCCTGTGCAAATGGGCTTCCTAACCTCGGGGTGTCTTCACAGGATCCGAGCAGAGGGCTCTGCTCCTTCCCAAGCTGACAACAGCAATGCTTACTGAGCATTTCCCCTTTTTTTCCTTCTTCGTGGATAATTTCCCCATGAACGCTCGATTGTGGTAGCAAATTGCCCTGCAAACTGCTGCAACCTTCAAGAGCAGCCGGCTGGCATGGCCCCAGCGGTCAATCTCACTAACTTCGCAGAGGGGGAAACTGAGGCGCTTGGCAAAGCGATGCCTTGGGGGGGGAGGGGGCAGCACTGGCAGGCCCACCGCCTGGAGTGCCTCTGTCCTGGGCTAATAGCCAGTCCTCTGAGCCATTTATAGTCCTGTAAGGGCTCATGTGTCTGAGGACCGTGGGTTTCCCACTGGGACCCCGAGGCCTGCACTCTCAAAGGCCTGTTCAGGGAGGTTGTTTTGAGCTAACTGCAGAGAAACCCTCTCCCCTGTGTGCCCCCTTCCCGGCCTGTGCTTCCCCTCCTCCTGCTCTGCCTTTCCACGCCAGGGAACAACAGCAACACCCCCAGGGTGGCTGGCAGAGGGCGCCCAGGTGTGGGTTTAACCCTGGAGGCCGAAGGAGGGAGCTCTCAGGCAGACACCCACCGTGCCAAGCCTGTTAGTGCAAAACAGCTTTGTTAAGAGCAGAAGGTACCCTGTGCTGTGCAAGGCCCGAAGCCTGTCCTTGCAGGCGGAGAGCTTGCTCGTCGGCAGGTGCTAGGGGAAGGCATGCAGGGAGCATGTCTACCAGGAGTGAGGACCCCCCCGCCGCCCCGGGATGTCCCATCAACCCCTCCCCCCAGCTCCCTCTAGCCCCATCCACCCCCACCCCTGGGGGCGGGCCGCGGCCCCTTTAAATCCTGCCCTGCTCCGGCCCCACCCGCAAGCCTCTTCCCCCTTCTATTTTTTTATGAATGAAAAACGTCCTCGGCGGAACCATGCAAATCACGCCGCATCCATTGGCTGCCGCCGCCCCCCTCCCACCCAGCCGGCCTCAATGGTGCCCCGTGGAGCCGCGCGGGGGCGGGCTCGGAGCGGCGCCGCGACCAATCAGACGGCGGGAGCGCCCCAGCGGCGGCGCGCCATTGGGCGGCGCGGAGGGTAAACAAGCGGCGCTGGGCGGGGCGCGCGTCGGAGGCCGCTCGGGGGCTGCGGGCCGGCGCAGAGCAGCAGCGCGGTGCCCGGGCGCGGAGCGCAGCGCAGCAAAGCGCCGTCCCTGGCCCCGGCCCGGCCCGCTCCGGGTGAGCCCGCGGCGCCCCGGCCGGGTACGCGGGGCCGGGCGGTGCGGCGCGGCGTGGCGCGGCCTGGGGTGGGGGCGGTGTTGGTGTTTATGAATGGCGCGGGCCGCGCGGTGTGAATGGCGGGGGGCGCGCGCGCTCTGGCGCGCGCGGGGGAGGGAGAGAGGGGGGGCGGAGTTTATGAATGGGGCGCGCGGGGCGGCGTGGGAACGGCCCCGGCTGCGGCACGGCCCCGCAGCGCCGAGCACCGGGAGGGGCGACGGGGGCGGCGGGCGAGGCGTGCGCGGCGCCGGCCGGGCCTCCCTCCCTCCCTCCCTCCCTCCCTCCTGCCGCGGCGCGTGATGTCACGGCCGTTTCTATAGAAATTGGGTGACATCACGAGTGGGGGGCTGCGACCCGCCGCGGCAGGAGCGGGCCGGCTCCCCGGGGAGGCGCGCAGCGAGGCCGGGGCCCGGCACCGCGCCAGCCCGGGGGGCGGCAGGGCCTGAGCCTTCCCCCCCCTCTGCGCCCGCAGCCCTGCACCTGCGGGAGCCCCTGCCCGGGCCGGCGTCGATGCTGAGCGCGCCGGGGGCACCGCCCGCCTCCCCGCATCATGGACGGCTTCTACGACCAGCAGGTGCCCTTCATGGGCCCCGGGGTAAGTGCGGCCCGCGCCCCCGCCCCGCCGCCCGCCGCCCTGCCCGCGCCCCCTCTCACCCTCTCCTTGCAGAAGTCCTGCGCCGAGGAGGGCCGAGGCCGGCCGGGGGGCGACCGCAAAAGGAAGTTTTTGGAGACCGACCTGGCCCACGACTCGGAAGGTAGCGCCCCCCCCCCCCTTCCCTCCCCCCCGCGGCGCCCCTCGGCGCGGCCTCGCGCCTGCCCGATCGGCGGCGCCGCGGCCGCCGCGGTGGCGCTTCTGTCGCGCCGCTCAGGCTTCCCTCTGTTGCAGAGCTCTTCCAGGATCTCAGCCAGCTCCAGGAGGCCTGGCTAGCCGAAGGCAAGTCGCCATCTCCCCTTTCCGCCGCGCGCGATCCCTCCGTGAGCGCGTTTGAGGACTGAACGCGCTATAAACCTCCCCCCCCCCCTTTTTTTTCCCCGTTTGTGTTTTTTCTTTTTTAGCTCAGGTCCCCGACGATGAACAGTTTGTCCCAGATTTCCAGTCCGACAACTGTAAGTTATCGGGGCCGGGGGGGTTTGTTGTTGTTGTTGTTGTTCTTTGTGATGGAAATGTGCGGGTTCGCGGGCGCACGTGCGAAATGCCGGGCTCGGTTTGGAGCCGCTGCCTTGGGAAAGCGGTTGTTAGCGGAGCCGGGACGCTCGCAGGCTTTGGGAGGGAAACGCGCGGGCGTATCCGTGCCCTTTTGGGCTCTTCAGGATGAAACTTGCAGTGCCCTGTGCTTCGCAAATGGGAAAACTATAGCCAAATGCATGGAAATGCCTCTAGCTGATCTCTGGGCTCCTTTGAGACTCGCTGCCTGTTCAGAGTAATGTCGATTTGCTTATAAATGCTCCTTTCCCTTTTCAAGTGGATGTGAAAGCCCGTGCTGGGCTTGTTGGTTAGCCACAATCTCTGCAGTTTCTAGAGCTTTTTACAGTCCTGGCCTAGCGCTTTTGGCAAGAGCAGACCTGAGCGTTGAAACTTGAGCTGCTTTAAGCAGCATTAATCACTGGCAAGCAAGCATATTTAAAAGGAGGCCAGTGAAAATGCAGTCCCTCTTGAATTGCATAAGAGAGAGAGAGTTGTTTCTTAGCTGTGCTTCGTTGCCTGAACCAGTTAGGGGCGAGGGCAGGGGCTGGTGCGCGGCTAATGGCCCGTCGTGCTCGCGCGCGTCTCCGGTGCTGACTGTTCTGGCGTTAGGGGCTCGGCTGCAAGGTGGGGGCCAATCAGGATGTTTTGAAATGTTACCTGGAAAACATAAGCAGCAGCTTGGTGTCGGCGGCTGGGTTTCGCTGCTAAGGCAGACAGCGCCAGAACTTGAAGGAAATCAAATTTAGCCTGCAGTCGAACAGATTTTTTCATTCCAGCTTTGTCACAGCATGCAGCAGAGTATCTTATACTACCGTAAATACATGTTAATTATTGCTCTTTGATTACTTCTAAGTGAGTGGGAAGCTTGCCATTAAACTGTTGCAGACAACCCAAGTTCCAGATGCTTTCTTTTTTTTTTTTTTATTCCCCTTTCTCCCCTGAGATAAAAGGCGAGCCCGAAGTCAGAAACGCAACTCGCTGTTGACATCCTAGTACAGCCCGTCAGCTCTTGCTTGGAGCAGTATAAACTGCAGCATGCGTGGGAGGGTGGCTCTTATAGCTGAAGCTGTTTCCAGTGCCTTTTGGCAGTCTCTTGTTTCCTTGTAACCTGAAGAGCTCAGAGACGAGAGAGACTTTTCTGGGCTATGCAGGGAAGAAAAAAAAAAAAAAGCATTTGGTCGAGACTTTAAATGTACTTCTAACCTGCTCTGCCTCTGCAGACCCCAAATTACTGGTGTTGGAATGCCTTTGTCGCTTGAAAGGAGCTCTCCTCGCCTGACTATAATAAGCTTCCTTAACTTTCCTGGGGGGATGAAGCAAATGTGGCCCTTGCTGTTGAGCAGGGGACCGTGTGGGCCAGGGGTGCTTGGCTGCATGCTCCCGCAGCCCCGTCACCTGCGCGGAGCCGCTCGTGGGATTTGGGCGCTGACTCGAAGCTCATAACTTTGCCACCTGGGACTAGAGAGCACTTAAAGAGGAGAAAATGCTCCTGACTTGCAGTAGCACCCAGCCTGATTTCATTTCATTCTGCTTTTGAGCCTTGTGCAGTCTATAAATAATGAGAGAAATGTGTCCGGTGAAACCTCCTCCCTGATGCCTGGCCTTTGCTAGCGGGGACTTGGTCCTCGCTCCTTCCTGGAGGCATGCAAGGGATGCGAGTAGATTTGGGGTCTTGGTGCCTGTTTGTGGGGCCACGTTGTAGCCGGTTCCTGCAGTTCTGCACTTACGGGCGCGCTTGGAAGCGCCTCTTGCAGCCACTGAGGCATCGTTCTCGCCTTGCTACAACTCCTCGTCACACGTAGGTGCGTCCTGCAGCCTGCTTGCCGTTCATAATTTTTGGGAGTGCGCCCCTTGGAAGGCACTTCCCCTAAGTTGGGGTTTGCTGCACTGAAGGGCAACGGATCACTGCAGCCCGTTCACATTTTGGGAGGAATTGGCCCCTAAGGACAGGGGAAGCAGGGCGCCTCTGAATAAGGGCGGCGTTGTTCTCGGACTCGCGCAACAAGAGGCGTTTGCCAATCGCACCTTAGGTGCGGGACTCCTGGGAGCATCCCAGATTTCGGGTGCTGTAGCATCAGGATGGCGAGCCGGTTTTGGGGGTGCAGCTCCCGTTCCCAGGGTGTGAATGCTTCGGAGCACCCAGGCTTATCTTACTGATCGAGACAGGGGAAGGCTCGATGCCTTAGGGAAAGGGCAGATCCCGTGCGGAGGCCGTACGGCGCTCCGCCAGAGCTCGCCGCGCTGTCCCCTCTCCCGTGTGGGCCTCGGGCTACCTCTGTGGCCGAGTGTAGGTACGGGCTTTTCGGTAACAGCCTGGCTGGTGTTGACTAACACTCGTCACGTGTTGTTTGTTCTCCTGCCCTGGCCCTGGGGGAGAAGGGTACGTGCCCAGCGCTGTATCTTGGGAGGCTGTTTAAATAACCGTTAAGCGATAGGTGTGCGTTGGGGAGAGCGAGCGCGGAGCGAAGCTTTGCCCCCCCCAGCCGGAGGGTGGGAAGGTCCGGACGGGAGCCCCCCCTGCTCCAGGGGTGAATTTGTTCCCCAGGGAATTTTGTCCCCCTGCGCAGATGGTTTGCAGCGAAGCCGATGAGCAGGGTGGGGAGCGGGTTATCTTTGGCACCAAAATTAAAAAAAAAAAAGAAGGGTTGTTCCCGAGGAAGGATTGTTTCAACAAAGGAAAGCAGGAGCCCGGGCTTCTATTTCTGGCTCTGTCTCCCGGTGTGACCTTGGGTGCGTCCTGTAATGCCGGTGCCTTGTGAAGGGGGGATGGAGGAACAGGCGGAGAGGTTAACTCCCAGGTGACAGCTTGAGCGGCTGCCAAGGTCCCCAACTGGTGGCCGCGCTGCAAACAGTGGCTTGGTTGCCTTCCCCTTGGCTCGGGCTGCGGGCGCCGCCGGCAAAGCCGGTGCCGCTCGAGGCTCATTGCGTGCTGTCCAGGTCAGCGCTCAAACGGCAGATGGAGGTTGTTGCAATAATTTGGGAATAACAGGAATAACCTGGGAGTTATTGCAAGGGGGGCAGTGGGGGTGGGGACGAGAGGGGTGCAACACCGGGGGCTGTCTGCGCTGTCGTGCAAACCCCGGCACGCCTGGCCTTGCTCTCTCGCCCTGCGGGAGACATCAGGCTCCCTTGATTTAAGGTTTGCCCTCGTGGCTCGAAGAGCCATGGCCAACTTAGCCAGAAACAGAGTGTTCGCAGGGGATGCGCCCAAGATATCGCCTCCTCATCGGCCAGGAGCCAGGGCTCGGCGGGCTGCGGCAGTGCGGCTGTCCCGTCCCCTCTCCGGCCACCCCCGGGGGCGAAAGTAGCCCGGAGAGGGGCCCCCGCGGGCCTCCACGTGGCTTGGCCCCGCAGCGGTAGGCTGAGGCGTGTTCGGCAGCCTCATCCGTAGTGAAGCTGCTCCCTCTGCCTCTTCTGTAGCTTTTAATTACAGCGGAGAGCCGAGGAACGGAAAGGTTAAAAGCGCTCGCACACACAATGTGCCTTTGAGGCATTCGGCGCCGGGTAAAGGCATACCTTTCGCAGTCAACACCCGGCAAGCAGTCTTGGCATGTTCCCGGCTCCCCCCGCCTGGCCGCTCGCCAGCGAAAAGCCAAAAAACCGGCGAGCCGGCCCGGAGAGCCGTTAGCGGGGGACGGCGGCGGCGGTGGCGCTGCGCCCGTCCGCCCAGCCCGCTGCGTGCTCCCGCCGGTCCCCGGAGGACCGATCTCTCGCCCCGCGCCTCGACTCTCCCAGTTTGGAGAGCTCTTGCCACTGGGAGGCCTGCAAACAAACTGGTGCTGGCGGGCCCGGCTGGGAGGCAGGGGGTCCGGAGGCCGAGGAGCCGGGGCTGGGGGGGCACGCGGGAGATGCTCTTCCCAATCAGCCGCCCACAGTTATTTTTCTTTCTCTTCCCTCCTCCTCTCGCCAAAGGGCGTTCCGGCCCGCGCCGCAAGCAGCCTTGCACAATCGCCTCGGTTTTTTTTTTTGAATGAACTTGGCGGAAAGGCCAAGTCTTGAAGAGTAGCGCGGGCCGGCCCTGCGGTGTTTATGTAAGGAATTCAAACGTTGCACAAAGTCCGGGCTTCTCCGCGCGGACAGCTGGTCTCTGTTATGATCTTAAGTATCGTTTCCCTTTTCTTGAATGGCAGCGCTAAGCTCTGGGGGGAGGAAAAAGAAATAATAATAATTTTTTTTTTCCTTCCCCCTGCCGAATGAATGGAGCGTTCCAAATTGTTTGTGAATGGAGGGCGGCGCCCGCTCGGAGACTTTTTCAATGAATAACCAGACCCCATTGTGCGGCTGGCGGAAAAACAACCCCGCTCGAACAACACGGAGCCTGTTGGAGAGAAACATGCCCGTGATAGGCAGCTGGAGCCCTTCCAAAGCAAGTTCCCCTTCGCTTTCCCGCTGGGCGCCTGGGCCCTAGCAGCCTCTGCGCAGCCCGGGATTAACGCTAGAAACGCTGAAGGCAGCAGAAACTCATTTGTTGTGTGTGGGGGGGAAGAGGCGAGAAATAAATCGGGCTCCTTTAGCGCTTGAAAGGACTGCGAGGGTCTGTGCTCGCAAGGGACCGCTCGTGCCTCTGCACTGGAGAGGAGACAACCTGGGCTTCATGTTTCAAATACTCCTCCGGGGATTTTATGCCCTTGGTACCAGCTGCTCTGGGCTGTTTGGTGGGGGGGGGGGGGAGGGGAGGAAGGGGGAAGGAATCAGCAGCTCTTTAAAGGTTTTGACAAATTAAGGGAGCAGCTAATTACCTGGCAAGCTGTGAACAGTTGTCCTGGAGCAATTCATTCCTCCTGGTTTAACTGGGCTGTGTTCAGACTTTGCATGGAGCTAATGCTCCATTTCCAATTAGTCTTGGCTCCCTTGTTCGGGTGCTACTTAGGTGAAGATCTCTGATGCACTTTCCCTTTCCTAGAGTGTCCGTTTTCAGAAGTTGATTAGGTTAAGCATATATTAGTTGGTTTAAAATTATATATAGTGAGCGGGCTTGGTGGGGCTGGGAAGGATTTGGTTTTGATGGGACATTTGCCAGTTGAACTCTTAAAATCATGGCTCTCCATCCTCCACCATCTGCTGGGGGTCCTGGGATTGACTCCCCTTGATCAGGTGGCTGAGTCTGTGTCTGGCAGGATACTGCTCACCTTAGTCTGGGCCGATTCCAGGAGAAAAGTGGATCCTCTGGAGCCACTCACCAATTCTCAGCATGGCTCTGGCCAGCTAATTCAGAGCTGGGTGTGCTCCATCAAGGGCAAATGGGTTGTTGCATCCCACTGATGAGTCCTTAAGCTCCAGGATCCCAACTACGCGTGGGCACCCTTGTTTCTTGCACCTCCATCAAGGGCAAGTGGGTTGCTGCATCCCACTGATGAGTCCTTAAGCTCCCGGATCCCAACCATGTGCAGGCACCCTTGTTTCTCGCACCCTTCCCTAGGCTGGATTGTGGCCGAAGCAGGGTTGGCAGCTGCTGGCCCCAGCATGCAGAAGGGAGGGATTAGACCTGCTTTTCTGTGTAGCTGACCTGGGAACAGAGCTGGAGTCTTAAACCCACCTGCTGTGGGATGTGAGCTTCCCGGACACTGTCAAGGGTTCGGTGTGTTGCTGCTTGCTCAGTGGAGCAACCAAAATTCATTCACAAGTTGTGGCTGCCAGTACCCTCGTGCCAAGGAGCTGGGGCTGTCTGGGCTTTGGCATGTGCTGTCAGGCAGGAAAGAGCAAAGTTAGCTTGAAAGAGACTTAAATGTGCAGTGGGGTCTTGTCCATAAACCCACGCGGTCTTTTCTGAAGCCTCATGATGTAGATCTAGTGCCCATGTCTGAAGTGACTGAGGAAGCTTGGATATCTGCTTTTCTGAGGTTATTTGGTGTCTCTCTGCCAGTTTTTCTGCAGCTGTAGGACTTTCCTCCTTCCCTGGGCCCCAAAGCGAACTGCATCTCCTCACCCTGTCACAGTCATGCGCAGGGGAGCAGAGCAGATGGTCCGTGTGTGGCCATGCCAAGCGGAGACTGTGCCGAGGACAGCGTCCTTGGGAAGTGTGCAGGGCCCTGCCTGCTGGTTCTACCAGCTCTTGCATCCCTGACTGCCACCGTAGCTTGGTCCTTTGGTGGCAAATGCCCTTCAGTGTAACAGGCAAGGTGGGACAGGCTGTGATGCTTGTGGCGTAGCCCCTGCAAGGGGCTGTGCAGCTGTTCTCCCCGCCGCAGGTGTATTCGGCCACCTTCTCCCCCATAGGAGAAATGCTCCAGGTCAGGGGGCTGGCGAGCATCCTGCTGTGCCCACTGCTAATCCACTGACAAGCCCAGGCCAGAAAGACAGGTCCTGGAGCACAATCCTGCCCTGCTTTGGTGGCCTGATGGCCTTGAGCAGAGCCTAACCTTAGGGACGTGAATGATCCTTCTGTCTGCCACTGCTGGACAAGGCTGGCACTGGCTCCTTCATGCAGAGACTGCTCTTGCTTTGCCCTTGAGGGGGTGCATGTGGGTGTCTGGCTGGTGTCAATGGTGCCCAGAGCCACTCAGGTGGCTGTCCTAGCCCTCAGGGTTAATTTTGCTCAGGAATCGGGTGCTGAGAGCACCTCAAGTAGATGCTACCCAGGGGTAGCATCACCCATCCTCTTCTCCTGTGCCAGCTCAGGCCCCGCAGCAATGAAGTCAAGGCTGGAAGTTGATGGCGCATGAGTGACTCTGTCCTCCTCCTCCTCCTCTTTCTCGTTGCAGTGGTCCTGCACGCCCCACCTCCGGCAAAGATCAAGCGGGAACTGCACAGCCCTTCCTCCGAGCTGTCGTCCTGTAGCCACGAGCAGGCTCTCTGCGCTAACTATGGAGACAAGTGCCTCTACAACTGCTGGTAGGTTGCAGATGGGTCCCTGGGGTGTTGCGCCCTGCTGGTTTTGGACATCTTCTTGGAGAAAGCCTTGGCTCTGCGGTGGGAAGCACTGCATGGATGTTGCCAGCCCCAGAAGCGCTCGGCAGCTGGCTTTGGCTTTGCCTTTCCTTCGGGATGAGAGCATGCCATACTATATAGACATCTGGAGGTGTTTGGGGACACTGTGCACTGCTGGGATCAGAGGTACCATGCAGGTGCCCTCCACCCTTGGAGGGTGGGGAGCCCTGGGTGACCAGACCAGACCCGTCTTGGGTGGAAAGCCCACGAGGCTTGGGCGCCAGGAGGGCGAGGGATACTCTGGCTGTCTGCAGTGTTGGGTCCCATCACAGGAACTCTTTTTGGCTGTCAGTCTCTGCAGTACGAGGATCCCCTGGGGCTGGCAGCCATCCCGCCGCGTTAGTGGTGTTTCCTACCAACCAGTGCTAGGCGAAGCCCCGCCAGCGCAGCCATCCCTGCGCGTGACGCTCCTGTTGCCTCTCCTCTCTGCAGTGCCTACGACAGGAAGCCCCCCGCTGGGTTCAAGCCATTAACGCCGCCCGCCACGCCAGTGTCTCCTGCTCACCAGGGATCGTCGCTCCCGCCGCCGGCCCCAGCCGTGCAGGCTGCTGCCCATGCCGCCCCAGCCACCCCGCTCCGGGGGGCTCCCCCGGCCCCAGCCCCTCACCCTCTTCAGGAACAGAGGCAGCAAACGTTTGCCGTGCCCCGGCCACCTCACCCACCCATGCACATGCCAAAGATGATGTCTGAAAACCAATACCCCGCAGAGCACAGGTGAGGAACGCGCCGCGCCTTGGCTGTTGCAATCGCGCTGTCTGAGGTGGGTCTGGTGGGTGCTGCCTGTTGCCTGAAACACGGTAGGTCCCCTTTCGCTTGCACTCAGAGTTAGAAGTACAGCGTCACTTCTGAGACTTTGGCCTCTCTTCACATGCCCTGCCAGGACTCTGTCTTGGCCGCTTTGCTCTCTTGCCGGAGATCATCCTTATTCAGTGGTTTCATTTCTGCTGCCAAACCAAGCATGTGAGTCTTTGCTGGTGTTTCTAAGAACATTTCCCCTCTTGGGATGGATCGGCGACCTCGTATTGTGGGGAGGGGATAGGAGGTAGCCAGGACATCTGCCCCCTTGCTCTTCACCTGGGCTGCAGAGCACGTGCCAGATGTTGCCATCTGGGGGCTTGCAGAAGCCAGCGCTGCAGGGCCCCAAGGAAGATGACTGCTGGTTGCCCTGATGGAAGTGTACACAAGGATGTGTCCCTTCGCAGGGACCATGGGCTGGGCAATCCCTTCCGCCTCCATGGCTGAGGCACAAAAGCCAGGACTTGGTCTTGATTAGTCTTTGACATTTTTTGATCTGGTTCCACTTGCAGACTCCTCTGCCGTTTCTTCCAGCGGCAGCTTCCCCTTGCTTTCTGCAGATGCAGGTTCCTTTACGAACTCAGCATTTCGGTGCTTTTTCCCAAGCTAACCTGGTTCCTTGGAAGGCTTTTGTGTGTTGCCCAAGAAAGCAAGCGTGAACATGCCTGTACAGTCAGGGTTTGCCTCTGCCATGTGATGCTGCCTGCCCCTCACTTCCGCTTTTCCTGGCAGGCGACGTTATTTCTTGGTTCTGCTAGAAGCTGAGATGCAGGAAAACCGCAGGGCTTGTAACTTTTATATCCGGACTTCTTTGTAAGACTTGTCACTTCCTACTGGGATCTCTTGGCTCTTTTTCCTCATGAGACAGTCCCTTGCTAATGGGGTTTGGGGGTCCTGCTCACCCCAGCCTTTGCCAGCCCCCAGCGAGGGCCTGCGCAGACCCTTCGCCAAGCTGCCTCGTGCAAGATGATGACGGCAAAGGATGCCATGTGTGCAAATCTCTGCTGCCATGGGCTGGGCCAAGGCTCCTGCCTGTCCCCTTTCCCACCTGCTTCAGGTCTGTGCTCTCCAAAATGAGTTCTGCCGGGCTGGGAAGAGGCTGCAGACTTGCTCTTCCAGCCTCCCGAGCAGTCACGAGCTCCCATAGGTGACCTTCAGCCATCAGCTTGAGGGTCAGGTCCTTAACTGCTCCCTGGGGTGCCAAGCTGTGGGCGATGACCTCTAGAGGCGAGCTCTGCTCAGCTGTGTGCAAGCATGCAGGGGTCTGGGTGCCCTCGCCATGACACAGGGCACCCTGAGATCCGGATTTTGGGGCTGCACCATAAACGGCACAGGTAGGGGTTATTTTTTTGCTCCTGGCCTTGACCCAAGGCTGAAGCTCCTTGTCAGGCCACCTACAGAAGAGGTAGGCGAGTGTCGCCCTCGGGGCTGCTTTTGGGGAGGAAAGAGGATGACTTTGCGTGATGCCAAGGGGAGAGGCCCTGCTCCGTCTTTGAGCTGTGGCTTCATCTCATCGCACTGGTGTCACCTGGCCACAGAGCCCCATTGGGGCTGATGCCCACGTCCCTGGAGGCTGGTACCAGCGTGAGACAGGCAGGAGAGCCGGTGCCCTCCCTCGTCCCGCATGTGCTTGTGCCAGCGGCGGGCAGCCCGTAGCAGGACGGAGGGAAGGTCAGGCCGCGGCGCTGTATTTCGGGACGGCCGCGCCGCGTGGCTCGCGTGCCCCGGCGGAAACCGCAGGGACGCGCCTCAGTGGGGGCCTTGGGCGACGAGCATCCCGCGGCCGAGCGGGCCGGAGCGCGCGGCTCCGGGCGACCTCCGAGCTATGCCGAGGGCCGGCCCGCAGGGAATGGCCATAGCGGCACGGCGCTAGGGTTTCACTCAGGAAGGGCAGCGGGACGCGGAGCGGAAACGGAGTAATCCCAGGCCGTCAGCTGGGAGCGATCCAGTTACAAAGCCGAATGGCGGCAGAGCCGGCGCGCCGAGATCGCCTTTCAAGGTGTCGGGATGAGCTGCCGGCGGGGGAGGAGGGCTCGCCAGGCCGCCGCCGGCTCCCCCACGGGAGCTCGTCCCCTTCGCGTCCCGCTTTGCTGGCCCGCTTGGGGCAAGCCCTTGCCCCGAAAGCGATGGTCGCCCTCCGGTAACGCTGCGTCTCCCTCTTCCCCGCCAGGTTTCAGAGGCAGATGTCTGAGCCCTGCCACCCCTTCCCGCCGCAGCCCGGGCTCCCCGGCGGCGACAACCGCCCCGTCTACCACCGGCAGCTGTCGGAGCCCCTGGTCCCCGCCGCCCCCCGGCCCCCTCAGGGATTCAAGCAGGAGTACCCCGACCCGCTCTACGAGCAGGGGGTCGCCGGCCTGCCCGCCGCCCCCGGGCCCAGCTTCCAGGCGCCCATGGGCATTAAGCAGGAGCCCAGGGATTACTGCATCGACTCAGGTGGGTATCGCGCCCGGATGCCAGGTGGAGGAGCATCCGAGGGGGCCGGGGAGGCGCCGGAGCTGCAGGGACGGGCTCCGCCGGCGGGACGCTGCGGGACGGCCGCAGGAAGGGTGACCTAGGGTTGCACGCGCCAGCGCCCGTTTCTGGCTCTTTGCACCGAACCCCGCTAACATCACGGAAAATCCTCTAATCGCCTTATGCCTAAAAATACCGCCAGCTCGGGCTGCAGCGCGGCCGTTAGCAGCCCAGCGGAGCAGATGGCGGGGGGAGGGAGGTGGCCGCACGTTTTTGCGCGTGCCCCCCCCCCCCCAGTGTGTTAAAGGGCTCTCGTGTGGCCCAAATAATTCAGTCCGCTCGGTGAAAAGCTGAGCCGACTTAGACCGCGCTGTCAAAGGTCGCTTGAACGGCCTTTCCTCCCTGAGACGTGGGCTGCTTTGGGTCTGCGCTGATGGCGAGGCTGTGGTGGCCCAGGCCAGCCCGGGGAGGGATGCACCGCTTGGAGGAAAGGAGTTATGGTGTCTTGAGCAGAGGGTTGTGGGTGTGAGGAGAAGACCTTACGGGTTTCTCACCTGGGGAAAGCGGCTGAGCACCTGGGTGAGACCCGTCAGGGCGTCCGCCATGCGGTGTCCCGCGGGTGTGCCCTGTTGGGCCAGGCCGTGCCGCGAGGCTTAACGTGCCCTCCTTCATCTCCGCTGCAGAAGTGCCTAACTGCCAGTCCTCGTACATGAGAGGAGGGGGCATCTTCCCTGGCAGCCACGACGGTGAGTGCACCCAGCATCTCCCCCCGCTCGCGGGAGCTCTTCCTCCAGCCTAGCCTTCGCCCTTGGGCTCCTGAAGCAGGTGGCGCGCGCCGGAGGGAGATGGGAGGCCGGGCAGTGGCTTGAGCTCTTGAGGGAGTTCTGCACGCCTCGGGTGGACCCCCGTGCTCTTGCATGCCCTGGGACTGGCCAAGGGCAGCCCCCGTCTCTAGAGCTGGGAGCTGCTCCGGAGGGAAGAAAGCTTCATGCTTGGTCACTAAGGAAATTCAGGAAAAGCTTTGGCCAGCCAGCGTGAACGGAGCTTGGGGACACGGGGCTGACCGATGGTCTTCTCCTCCTAGGATTTTCCTACGAAAAGGACACGCGATTGTATTTTGACGACACGTGCGTGGTACCGGAGAGACTGGAGGGTGAGACGCTAAGACGGGAGGTGGGGTGAGGCGCGGGGCAGGGCGACGGAGGGAGGTTCGGGGCTGGGCTCCGTGCGAAGCCGAGGCCGGCGAGCCAGCCCTGCGGGTAGGGGGGCTCCCGCTGCCGGCAGCGCGGCTGGAGCGCCCGTGTCTCGCCGGAAGCAGGCAAAGTGAAGCAGGAGCCCACCATGTACCGCGAGGGCCCCCCGTACCAGCGCCGCGGCTCGCTGCAGCTCTGGCAGTTCCTCGTCACGCTCCTGGACGACCCCGCCAACGCCCACTTCATCGCCTGGACGGGCCGGGGCATGGAGTTCAAGCTGATCGAGCCTGAGGAGGTACGGGTGGCGCCCACCTGGGGTGGTGGTGGACCTGCTCCCACCCTTTGGCTCTGCCCTGGCGCCCTGGGTGCTGCAGCCAGGGCAAAGCCCGGAGCCGCGGTTGGTGTCCAGAGGGGTCTTGGCCGGGAGGGCATAGCTAGTGGGGGCTAGGCATCAAGCCGGCTCTCCGCATCCTCCCCGGCAAGCTAGGAGAGGCTGAAATCCAGTTGCGAGAGGCAAAACGGCTTTCAGATGGGGAAAAAATAAATCCCAGAGCCCTGTTTTGCCTAACAAAGATCTGCGATCAGCATTGCTCCTGCAGGAAAAATCACACTTGCGCTTGCGGTGAGGCATGCGTCCCGCTCTCCAGGCGGCTTCTGAGCTGTTTGAGGGTGAGCAGGGAAAAACTGGCAACCCATCTGCACCCAAACAGCTGTCGAAATGTGCCTTTGATTTTCCTCTGCTCCCAGAGCAGCTGGGCAGCTTGCAGTCCAAGTCCAGCCGCTGAAAATTTGGCGGTGGTGGCATGGCTTGGGTCCCCCATCAGCCACGGCCATGCTTGATCCCGCGTAAGGCTGTTCCTCAGGGTTTCTCCTGGTTGTGCTGGCTCCCTGCCCCAGGCTTGGGAATGCATCTTACCTCTGAAAGGGGGCAGTTCCTGCGAGACCCAATCTGTCCACCCTGTGTCCTGCATCAGTTTATCTCTGCGTGCACCTGGGAGCAGCCACAGCTTCGTGGTGACCCCCACTGTCACCCAGCTCCTGGAAAGCAACTTACTGAGTTTCCTCCACCTCTGCTACTGAACGTTTTGCAAAGACCTGCCCGAGGGGAGCTCTTTGGTCACATCTCCCTCAGCCCAAAACTGCTCTCTTTTTTGCATTCGGTTCCCACCCCCGCCACCAGCAGTTTCGCTGGTGGCTTTGAGCTGGTGTTGCACTGGGCGTCGTAGGTCCCTCCCTGGAAGCGTTGCACGGAGCTGTGCAGAGTTTTGCAGGGTGACACAGAGGAAGGAGCTGTTTGGGAAGTAATTGAAACCAGCTGTAGAGCTGAGCTGCGCATTGTGGGTAATTGCCCATAATATCTATTACGCTGTGCATGGAAATTGTGGTTTTGAAACTGCTTTTTTGGCAGGCTCCCCTAATCAAATGTCTTTTGATTAGGTCTCCAGTTTAGCACTGTCTGCATTGTGGCAGGCTGCACTCGAATCTGGAACTGCTTTAGCAACAATCGCATTTATTGCCTTTTGGAGCAGGCCAGATTTTCAAGGGGCTGCGGGGGCGTCCGCCGTGCAGCAAGCGCTGCCACAGCCCGCAGGGAGCTGGACCTCAGGCTGTGGCCACCTTATTCAGGGAGAGGAAGGAGTGATTCTCGCTGACGGTTTCACAACTGCTGGTACCACCACGTGCCCTAGCTCAGTGGGGTTTTGCTGGTGCTTGTCTCCTTCGCTTGACCTGAGTCTGCCGTGCCCCGGGCTTTGAGCATGGTTGCTTTGCTCTGGGGAAGGGCACCTTTTGCTGTGCCCATCAGGACCCGGCTCCAGAAGGAGAACGTACTCTTGGCTGTGTAGGGTCCTGCACTGTAGGGTCCCAGTGCAGAAAGCCGCAGGACAGTCCTAAATTCATGTTCATCTCTCCCCGATTACACTAGCTTGTCTCTCTGTTATGTAGCTGAGGAGCAGAAGAATTGCTCCTGTCCCAAGCAAATGTCTTCTGTCCAATTTCTTTGCTGCGCGAGGTGAAAAAGGCAGTGTGCAAAATTCAGCTACCGTAGGAGATCCTCCAGACCAGGTGTGCTGCTCTGAGGCCAGGCATCCAGACTTGGGTCCTTCCAGTGCCTGGGGCTGGGTTTTATTGCAATTAGCTTGCAGAAACCTCATGGGTCTCTCCCTGGGTTGGTAATGGCTCTGCGCAGGTTATTGATGATGGGGATTTTGCAGGAAAGAGGTGGACACATAGGGAGCACATTGATATCTGCTGATTTCCCCCCAAAAAGAATCATTGGCTGGTCCAGCTGCTAGAAATGAGCTGCTATCACGCATTTCTGATCTGCAGTCAGCTATTCTGCAGCTCTGACTTTATTTATAGAGGGCCCATGTCCAAACAACAGCTTGAGCTTTCCCGGCTGTTTCCTTTCTCTCTCCAGGTAGCGCGCCGCTGGGGCATCCAGAAGAACCGGCCTGCCATGAACTACGACAAGCTCAGCCGGTCTCTGCGCTACTACTACGAGAAGGGCATCATGCAGAAGGTGATTCTGCTTCCTGCCCCACCGCAAAGCATGGGGGGAAGCAGCTCACAGCAGGGTGACCGGTCCCCCCCTGTCACCCCAGCGTGTGAGACAGGGCAGGGGAGGACCTAACCCAAGTGCAGATCATCCCAGTGCTTCTCTTATTCCCCCCATGGTACCAAGGTGGGAGGGACAGGAGAGCTAACTTACTCCCCTTTGGATGTAGCTTAGGTGCAGTTCTTTGGTTCTTTCTGGTTTTCTTTAATTTTTTTTTATCTTTAATCCCTTGGAAACAGCACTGTTTATGGGCTCAGGGAGGTGATGTTGGTTGGCAAACCAAGTCCTGCCCTGGACTCGGTGCTTGGGCCGCGTGAATGCCCCCATACTCCCTTACCCAGAGCCTGAGCACCCATTAAAGTGCCTTTTTTTGGGCATGAGATGCTTCAGTCCCACTTGCTGCCCCTTGCAGAGCTCGCGAGGGGCCCCCCCCCCCCCACCCTTATGCCTCCATGTGCTTTCAGGTGGCCGGCGAGCGGTACGTGTACAAGTTCGTCTGCGACCCCGACGCCCTCTTTTCCATGGCCTACCCTGACAATCAGCGCCCGTTCCTGAAAGCGGAGCCCGACTGCCACGTGAGCGAAGACGACACCTTGCCGCTGACGCACTTCGAGGACAGCCCGGCGTACCTCCTGGAGATGGATCACTGCGGCAGCCTTCCCTACGCGGAGGGCTTCGCTTACTGACTTTGCCAGCCAGCGGAGCAGCTAGCGCTAGCGAATCCCGTTTGGGCAAGCGAGGGCAACGGTTTTATAACGAATATTTTTTGCTGTTCCTATTTAAAAAACAAAAAAAAAAAAACACACACAAAAAAAAAGCAAGCAAAACGCCTGCGCCCACGCGCAGACTGGCCTTTTAAGCGCAATTGGAGGAATCTAAAATAGCCGGTGCACGTCACCGTCGACTTCCCGACCTTCCCATCCAAGGGCTGGTGCATAGGACTGCCCGTGGCTGATGCCTCCTGCCAAACATCAGCGAGATGTTTTTGGGGAGATGGGGGGGGGGGCTAAACCCCGAGTCTCTGCTCCAGGCCACCTTCCTCGCGCGCAGTGCCCATGGGACTGGTCTAGCCCGCGTGCCGCTGCGACGGACCGTCACGACAATCTGCTTTGCGTCGATCCCCATACGCGTAGCTGCCTTGGGCGTTGGAAAGGGCTTTGATTTGCACAGACGCCGGATGTGTTTTGGGAGGGGAGGGGGCTCGGACGCGGGGCACGGCGTGGCCGGGGGGGCACAGTGTGCCCCAGCCTCCCCTCGCCCGGAGGAGCCTCCCCGGCTGCTTCCTACGCAAAATCCTACCCGCCGGACAGTTGTCCCAATTAAGTGTCGTTCCTCGATATAACGGTTTTTTCAGCCTTCCCTGCCCATCTTTACCGCGTCCCTGTTGCTTCTCCTCCCTGTCCAAGGCTGCGTGCGATGGATTTAACTTCAGGGGAGGCGATGGTGGCAGTAATCATCTCCCTTCTCTTCCCCCCCCCCCTTTTTTTTTGATGTTTTAGGAAAAAGTTTCTGAACTGATTTTTGTAGATTTTTTTTTTCCTTTTTTTTATTTTAAGGCAAAGCTATTTTTTGCAGACAGGCTGCCAGTCCCCTGGGGGTGGCAGGCAGTGCGACGAGAGCCCCGTGGCATGGGGTGGAGGGACCTGCTGGGGACACCCTGCCAGCCGCTCTGGCTTTCCGCCCCGTTTTCCTGCCGGCACCCGTGCCTCACCCCTTGCCTGCGTGCCACGGCGGGGCGCCCTGCGTCCCTTGGCGCCCGTGGAGCTCAAAGCGTTGGCCTCGCTGGGACGAAGTATCTGGTCCGCTCCATTTCACCGCTCGAATCCTCGCCTCCCCCCCCACCCCCGCAGGGCTCGGAGCCTGAAACGCGTTGAACGGCTCGGCTTCGTTTCCCTCGTTGTTCGGCATGTCTTCGGGAGTCGGGCTGTAAAGACGGGGCAGGAATGCTGGGTATCCCCACATCAACGTACCCCGCTTCCCTTCCAGCTCCTGCCCCCTCCCTGCTGTGGTCCCTAACACTCCTACCACTCATATATACATATCTGCATATTCCCCCCTTCCCCCCCCAAAAAAGGCTACATGTTTTTGTTGTAAATGCTGTATAGGAAATTTTTTCTCCTCCTTAGTTAGCTTTGTTTGGGTTTTTTCTTTTTTTTTTCTTTTTTTTTGACTGATTCATTCTTTTTTTGGAAAGTATGAAGATTAACTCTTGGTAGACTTGGTTACTCTCTCTGCGATGTATAAAGTGGCCTGTACAGTCAGGAAGCATTCGATTGCGGGAACTGCACCTTGGGGATAGATTTTAAGCGTTTGTTCCGTGCGGCAGGTCTACGGTGCAGAAGGGGTTAATCGGAGGATTGATTTGAAATACTCTTTACTTGAGCAGGGCCCTGTATCTCCTGCAAAGCTGCGTTACATTCTGTACTGTGTACAATAAAGGATCTTGCTTTCTGTTCAGTCCCTGCCCGCTCTGCCTCGTCTTTTGGGCGTGCCGTTAGATGGTATCTGGGCTGCGTCTTCTCGCTGGCGTTGGGAGGGCTGGGGATTCCCAGGGGGTGGAGGGAGGGAGGCCTGGCACTGTGCTTTTGGGGGCAGAAGGATGTCTGTGGTCAGCATTAAAGGGAATGGCCGAGTCTCCTGGGCTTTCCTCTGCAGGCAGGATCCCTAGGCTGGAAACACGGGAGCCTCCGGCCCTGCTGCATGTGGCTCGGGGAGCGCGGGCAGAAGCAGAGCTGTGTAGACCCCTGCATCCTTGGTAGGAGCTGAAATCGGATGAATGTTCAAGTCCAAGCCATCAAACCCCCTTTCCACCCCTCTTGCCTTCACCAGCTGGCCTCAGTATTGCCATGGCTTTCCCAAAGCAATGTCCGGAGAGAGGATCCACTCATGGACGGGAGCGCTTCCTTTCTGGCTGTTTGCAATTTAATATTGCTTTTTCCTGAGAGCTTTTCAGCCAGTATGGATGGTAGCGTCTGTCCCTTTCACTCATCTCCTGGAAACCTGAGCCCTTGTGCTTGCAACCGTGCTGACTTCCTCCTCACCAAGGGCACAGAAGAGCTGGGGCAGTGCTCTCCTTTGCGGTTTTCCTTTGGGTTTTTAACAGGGAAGGAGCTGAATAAGCAGCTGCCAACATACCAATAAAACCCGGTTCTTTCCCTTGTCATCTGAGGACCTTGACTCCAATGGGTGCTTCTTCATAGTCCTGCCTCGTGCAGTAGACTTGCAAAGCAGAGCGCGCAGCCTCTCCCAGAGGTGCCCAAAAGTGCATCTCCCATCCCAGCAAGGCCCCAAGTTGACCAGCTGTGACAAAGACATCAAGTGGGGCACAAGCTGATGTAAAGATGAGGCGTGCTGCAGGCTTCCTGGTCTGGACCTCTCAAATGTTGGCACCTGATGATGAAAGCTCCTCCAAGAGCCACTGGAAGTGGTGTGCTCACCTGCTTACTGGCCTCCTACAGATCTCCTTTTCAGGCATGGAAAAATCCTCACAATGCAGTGGGGTCCTGGCTGTGAGCTGAAGGACATGGGTGGAGGGCAAAGGCTTGGGCCAGACTTTTCTAAGAAAGGAAGCCAGCCCCTGCATTGCAGGGCTGTTCCAGAAGGGATTGACTCACTTATTTCAAAAGTTTTTTTCCGGACAGGCTTGAGAAAAAAAGCTCAAATACCCTGCAACTGCCCTGTCGCTTTGGTGTTAGTACCAGGTACTTGTTGATCCCCACTTTTCTTGGTTGGTCAAAGCAAGCTCAGCTGGGGCTTCTACCAGCTCCCAGACCCCCACCTTGCTTTCAGGGCAGAAGGTCTGAGGGCAGCAGGAGCAGTCCTGCTGGAAATGCTCCACCACCAAGTTGGAGGTGGCCCTGGCCAGATCTTTTCTTGCAGCCTGTTTTCATGCCGATTGCAGAGGAACTGCCAAACTCAGCTCCTAGACCTGGCAGTGGAGTGATGCAAGCCCCTTTCTTTGTGGTGCTGTTCAGTACTGCACCTTGCTGCAATCTGTGCACACGTGCTGGCCATGAGCCACGTTTTTAGTAGGCCCTTGAAATGCTCTTCTTCTGTAGTGCCTGAAGTATTGAGCTGTACCAAGAAGCATAGCAGTTTACTAACATACCTAGGCAGGGCTAAGCGGTTCCTGATGGGCCTCCAAGTTGGTCTTTGACCGCACGCGCTAGCCACGAGTACCTGGCACAGTTCAGGTGCTCAAAGCTTTGATAGCACTCCATCATACATGAGGCTGTGCCCTTAGGGCAGCGAGTGTGGTGTGGACATCAGGATCCCAAACACCTAGCAAAATAAATTCAACCATGCTGAATTCCAGGGATTATATCACTGTTATATTGCCCAGGAGTTAGATCAGCTGTTTAGTCCCTGAAGGCATCTATTTCCCTTCCCTGGAGAGTGCCACGACACCAGTGGTCTCAACCAGGCTTTTTTCCCCTCCCCTCTGGCAAACCAACGCACTGTGGAAGCTTCTAAATGATGTTTCTTGTGTGGGGCAACCTGTAGGCATCTAGCAGCAAGGACAAATTCAGGTTGGAAGGAAGATCACATCTTTAGTTCAATCTGCTTCAAGCAGGGCTAACATCAAGAGGTCAGGTTGCTCAGGGCTTTGTCCAATTGAGGTTCGAATATGTGGGTCCAAGACCTTCCCATTCATTTCTGCGGAAGTTCTCTTCAAATTCTGCATGTGCCTCGCTGGACGTTACTGGATTTCAGGAAATCCTGTGAGGTCACTTACAGTCAGCTTGCTGAGTGGGGAGTTGTTCTGGTTTGTCTTGTGCTGAGATATATGTCATGCTTTTCCTTTTTTTTAGAAAAGGAAAATGTATGCGAATGTTCTGCTTTAGCTGAAACTGGAGAAGTGTGAAGAGCACAGTGAGAGCTGCTTATTTAGCAAGAGCTGCAGGCTGAGTCCTCCTCTATGCGACAAGATTTGGGGCTGCGACAGGATTCCTGGACATTCACAGTAAGCAGAGCTTCCCCTAACTCCTCCTAACATCAGAGGGCTCCCAGTACGGAAAACCACACGTGTCCCTGCATACACACCCATGGCCCGTGCTGGTACTCCAGTCCTCTCCCAATTATATTTTCTGCAAAACTTGTTCCTCTGCTAAAAACTGCAAAAATCAGTAATATCAAGCAAGAGGGCAATCTCCCCCCCCCAAGCCCTAGTCCGCCTATACTTAATGGGGCCAGTGGGTGAATCCCTGAGGCAGAGTGTGGGGGAAGAGCAAACACACCTTTCTTCTCTTGCTGTAAGGAAAGGCCCCTCGTCTGCTCTCAAAGCACAGCAGAGCCCTAAAAACTCCCCTTCCAAAGCAATTCTTGTGGTCCTTAAGCAGGGCAGAAGGTGTTTTTCTGGTGGATGGGTAGCACCAAGTTTTCTGGAGGATGGGTAGCTCCTCTGGGGTGTTCTTCTGCCATCATACTCATGTTCTAGCCTCTTAGGTGGCTCTTGCTATTTTTTTGAGGGCTCTCCAGTGCCTTAAAGCATGGGTTCAGGAAAACAAAACTTTCTCAGAACAAACTGACCCCAGCGTGCCCATCTCCTCTGGCAACCGGTAGAGAGGGGGGGCCTTGCCCCATCCCACTCTGCTATAGCAGCATTCCCATGATTGTTCTGTGTCACCTTGTCCCGAGGTCTCTGCACAAGACAAGAAGGGACAGAGTTCCTGGAGGCTCAAGAAAGGCTGAGGCAGGAGGGGCACGTGCGAGGACCAAAGAGGAACTGCGGGGAGGCTGGGGAGGCAGAGGCAGTGGGCAGGTGGTTTGGGTCTTCCCCTATTTCCCATTCTTTAGAGACAGCGAATGATTTGTGGTAGGACCCACAGCTACAACTATTAACCCTGTCACTGAGGCAAGAGCTTAGAGGCAACCGAAATGGAGGTTCCTGTGTGGGGCTGGCTCATGGGTGCATGCTGTCAGGTCCCCCTCCATGCCTGTGTATCCTCTCTGGCACAGAGGAGGCTGCTCAGGCTCTTCTGTAGCATCCTGCATGCCATTATGACCAAGACCAAGACTGGGGTTCAACGCACTTAGCTCTGCCAGCATTTTGGTGAGAAACAGTCTCCCATTGCTGCAGGCTCTTGGCCTCCTTCCAGAGTTTGCAAATGCCCGTTGAACCAAGCCAGGTGGTATTACCTGTGCCAACAGGCGGCGTTTCCGAGAGTTGTATAAACCCAAGTGCGTTAAACATGCACCTCCAGGGTGGCAATGCTGTCCTCCAAGCAGAAGAAATATGGCAGAAAGCAAACAGCCCTCCAGACAGGGGGTATTTTCCGTGTGTAAGTAAGTAAGTCCTTTATCTAAGGATATATACACATACAGACATGCACCCCTCCCTGCCAAGCTGCAAAGAAATGCCTTTTCCTGAAAAATCTTAGCTCCAGACAACAAAGCCAAATTAATCCCATTTCAAAGAGGAGGGCAGCAGACAGGGTCCCAGCGCTCTGGACATAAGCAAGGGAAAACAAGGCCACCAGCAGTGCTGCCAGCAGATCGGACGGCTGGGCAACCAGCAAGCAGATGGCCCCAGGGTGGTGGGGCTTAAACTGGGCAGCATGCAGGGTGTGTGAGAGACCAGCGTGGGCGTCTCAGATGCATTGGGACATTTGCAGAATGATTCCCGGCCCTCCAATAAAGAGCACAAGGACCTCCTGCTTCTTTACCAGTAATGTACCCAAAATGCTACAGGAGGTGGATGAGCCTCACTCCGCAAGCCCTGAACATGGGGAGGGCGACTGTCGGGCTTGTGCTCCCTTTCCAGCAGAAGGGACCATGGATTTCAGTTCTGGCACTTTCTTCACCAAGTCCTGACAATACCTCGACTGGGAGGCTGCAGCTTTGGAGGAGCTGAAAAAGATGAACGTGTAGGACACCATAATTTTTTTTTTTGCTTGCTTGCATTTGCCTGTGGCCTAAGCTCTGCTAAATGCTAAGCTTCCAAACATCTTTAGCAACAAACTCTCCTGGGCAGAGGTCTCTGTTAAGCAATAAGCATTTTAGTTGAGTAATCTGATTAGGTGGGAAAGCAGCTAGGTGGCTGCTAATAGCAAGGGCCAAAGTTTGCTGCCAGCTGTTGTCCTCCCAGACATGGATCAGGAGCTCAGCTTGCTCTGGAGCAAGTAAGCTGGTCATCCACAGCATGGAGTTCTTCCCTGTCCTCCCCATATCTGACAAGCGCAGAAGTCACACGGCCCCCCCACTGAGGACTGCCCCCCTACACTAGCTCCTGTACCCCAAGAGATCCCCAATTCCTCACTGATGCCCTGCTCTCCACCTCCCCCTCTGCCAAGGGTGGTGGTGTGCAGTGTCCAGCCACATCAGCACAGCTGGGGGGGGGGAGGGAGCGGGACACTGCCTTCTGCATGTGGCCATGCTGGGGTGCAATTGGCCCACAGGCCTTGCCAGGGCCACACAAAAAAAGATTCACCTAGCTTCCAGCAGTGGACAGGAGCTTGGGTGGAGACAAGAGCTTGGCACAAGCAGGGTGATCCTTCGCCTCCCGGGAAGCAGCTGCTGAGATGTGGCCTGAGCTGAGCTGACAGCATTGCATCTAACAGCCTCTGATGAATTTGCCATTTGTGAACTTGTCTGAAGCTGCCTCTGGACCTTTTTGCTCCTACCGCATCCAGTGGCTATGAAGTCCCCAGTGTAGATATACGTCTGGTGAAAAGCACTTCCTTTCCTCGTTTTCAAGCTGCTGCCTGATCAGTTCATCTTCTGCCTCGCAGTTCGCACAATCTGACAGCCCATAACGATGTTCTAGGCACCTTGTCAACACCATTTACAGGCCTAGCGCCTCGGTGCTCTCTCTGCCAAGACAAGGAGGCCTCCGTCTTATCTAGTCTCCTGCCGCTGCTCACTCTCCTCACCAGCTCTGCTTGGCAGAGGAGTGACTCAGCTTCTCTCCCCGGCCCCTGCTAGTCCTAGCTAGAAATCGAGTGGGATGCAGGCATGTGTCCCTGTCGGCAGCGACACCTTCGCAATGCCAGGCATAGCTCAGCAAGGCTGCGGCAGCAGCACTGACGCTCCCAGCTCTCTCCAAAAGAAGTTCTGAGCTCCAAACAGAGACGGTCCCAGTTCCCGGGGCCCCAAACAGCTACAGCCCCGCACAGAGCCTCATATTTGTCCTGCACAAGTCAGGATGCACTATAAGAAAGGGCAGAAATAGTGGCCACCTGAATGAATAGGATTGATGGTTTCCAGCTTCTCAGATGCAGCAGAGGCCATGCTCCCTGCTGAAGGCTGCTTATTGGCCAGGCTCTAACGATGGCCACCTTGAATCCCTCAATAATGGCATAGGTTGAGAAATATTTCTTTTGCTATCTGCACACAACCCAAAAAACCCAAAGGGCCTCATTTGCGTGCTGCCTCGGTCGCAGGGGACACCTCCTCCAGTGTGGAGGACCGTCTAGAGAAAAGCCTTAGCGCTACCTTCGGTTGAAAGCTGCTGTGCTCTGCGTGAAGCTAGTGGAGCTGTACCCTCAGTAACAGTCTCTTCCATGCCAAGACGCAGCTAAAAACTTCTCCCCAAGTCCGTCTGTGCCTAAGTGTGGGAGATGAATCTCTGTGTGACATTTGGCCGGCTCTCCGTGGAGCTCTTACAGTCTGTCCACACTGAAACGGGTCGGGAAGCATCACGTATGATACGGTTATAGACTAAAACAACGCGCAGATAAGGCGAAGCCTTTCAACCCCTTCATATAGCAACCTGTCACACCACAGCCAGACAGCCGGAGGCTGCACACGTAATTAGCTCTGCAGATCCTGCCCGGTGCAGAGCTTGGTGGCTGCTAAGAGCATCCCGTGCGCTCTTCTTGCTGAATGACGAGTAAGGAAAAGAGTCATCTTGCTATTTCAGCCTGTCAGTGCGAGACTGGCTTCCCTTTGGTCCCACACTGTTTCCTAAGCGCTCGAGGCATCGAGAATTTGCTGCTTATCTGCCCCTGCAGCGCATCCCTCCACCTTGCATGAAGGCGCTTCAGCCGGCACAGAAGGACGGAGCTGCCGCTGACGCCCGGGGGTACGCGCTCCCCCACCGACGGCCCACTGCCCAGGCCCTTCGCCTCTGCTCGCCCCCCGCTCCGCCTGGCGGGGATCCCGCTGCCAAGGGCCTGAGAGCGAGGGGCGATGGTTCGGGAATGAGACCCCCCCCCTTCCCTTCCGGCACACACACACACCTTTGGCTCCAGCGGCTGCGGCAGCTGCTGGCTGTAGCCCCCGCTCCCTCCCTCCCTCCCGCCGACGATATCCCTGCCTTACTCATCGGCTAAAAATGATTTCTGAGCGCCGCGCGTCACGTGTCGGCAGCCAGGTACACAGGAAGAGCCGCCCACGGCCTCCTCAGCGGCTCCCGGCAGCCGCCTCGTGGGCGCGCGGCGGGATGAAAGCGGCGGCGACGGGGGGATGCGCGGCCCTGCTCCCTCCCCGACAGACCGCAGATACCCAACGTCCTTGCTCGAGCCGCCGGCCCCCCTCCGGGCGCAAGTGCTTTGCCCTCGCTGCCGACGCAGGAGCTCCAGGCAGGCCCGAGGCTGGGTGGATGTTCAGCAGGGTTGGGATGAGCCGGAGGGAAGGGTGGTGGCAAGGCTTCTCTGGGCTCTGCCCTCCTCCTGGCCCGTCGGACACCGCTCTGGGACATGGGGATGAGCCCTCCCGCTGCCTGACCTCGGCTGTGCTCAGATATGCCATGGGATAGGGAGCACCGCTGCAGCCTCGAGCGGCATCAATCGGGCCACGTGGCATCAAGACCATCAGCGATTCAAGGTGAACAACAGCTCATGATGCTGAGCAATCACGTAATAAAATGGCAGATGGTATTGAATGTGGATAAACATTTCTCCCATTTTCCTCTCATTACAATCTTATGATGTGCTCCAAGCTATTCCCTCCCTGGAATAAGAGCTTGGGATTTTACCAGCTAGTTCAAAGGCTGTTCAGGAGTGAGGCACATATTAAAAGAAAAGAAGAGAGCCTGAAGGGAAGAACGTCACTATGGCACTGTATACAGCCATAATTTACTGAGTGCATTTCTGGTCTCCCCATCTCAGAAGGATGTAGATGGACTGGAAGATGTTCACAAAGCAACAGAGAAAGCCAAAGGTCTGCAACAGCTTCTATACAGGAGTATATAAATATATTAGCACTCTTCAGTCTGGAACAGGATTTGTGACTCAGAGACTTCATATTTAATAGCCCATGATGGATTTTTTCATCCACAATTGGAAGAGTATTTGCGGGAAGTATCTCTGCGCACGTGACTTGTTCTTACAGCACAAGGGAGGAAGAGCAAGCCTGACCTCACTGTCCTCGTTATCCTTGACCTGTATGGGAAGCACTCACTGACCACATCTGCAGGGTGAGCAGCCTCCTCCCTCAGCCCTGCTTTCTTCTGCCATCTCAACCCTCAGCGTGAGAGGTGCAGCGTGTTCAGCGTCAGCTCTGTACAAGCAACCAGACACAGCTCCTACCCAGACTATGGCCAGTACCAGGCCCTTTGCCCATCTTGGTGGCCTCATGCCTGGGCTCTGCAACCTGCACTTGCAACTTGTCTCTTGGCTTCCCTGGCCAGCAGGGCAGATAACACCTCACCCTAGTTAACAACTTATCTCTTCCCTATCTCTTTAAGTATTTGGTTTTTAAATAAGTGGGTTAATTTGGCTTTTAAGTACCTTGGAGCAACTTGAGTGGCTGTATGTGTGAAGTCAACTTCAGTGTGGGTTAGTTCCAGCCAAAAAACTAGCAATAATTTGGACTTGTGAGTAAATAAACTTGAGGACCGCACACCCAGGAGCTGTGCCTTGCCTGTGTTTTCACCTAAGGGTGAGCGAGACACCCAGCTCCATTTGCATCGGCCTGGCACCCCCTCGTGGCGATTCATTTTCAGAGCCTGACCACCATGGCATTGGGTGGGCATTTAGCACAACGTGAGAAGGCATCTGGAAACATCTTTGGTACCTAAAATATGGTTGCATTTATGCCTAGATTTCAGGCACTCAGCTTCAAGGACAGTCCAGGACCCCTTGTGAGACATGCACAGGAAGGTTTATGGGATTTAGAGCAAACCTAGTTTGCAAATGCAGCTGGAGTGTGCCAGTGTGGGGGAAAAGCAGGAGAAGTGCTGAGCGCTGGACCAGGTCCCTGAAGCCTGCAGCCTGGAGCTGCTCAGTTGTGGGGGAGAATTTGCATCCCAGTCTTCAGATCTAGGTGTTTTATTCTGCTTTAGTCTACAGACGGGATGACTTTCACAGGCGATGTAGGTCCAAACCTTCTCAGGCCAGGCAGATCACTCAATCCAAGTCTTCCATTCCTGGGCAAATATAGGGAAATCCCTGAAAGCACCTTCTCCTTTGCTCATGTTGAAAAGAAAGCAGGGACTACACAAATATCTGCATGTCTGAATCCTCCAGCCCTGAGAGTTCCCCTCCACTCACAAGGCAATAATACTATAATAAGCCACTAAGTGGTTTTTGAAACCATTAGCCAATTGCTGCATTAAATAATATGCATGCCACCGGGGACGCTACATCATTTTGCAGTCCTTGAACATCTTTTCTTCAGAGAGGCACCAGCAAAGACCTTCTCAGTAGCCAGGGGGGGGAGTCTCTCAGCAGCACTACTGCTGCCCTTACCCATCACCCAGCCAGGGCAGCGTCAGGAAACAGGGACTTCCAGGGAAGCTTGTCACTGCAAATTAGTAACTGGCTTCCTGCCTTCCAGCTTGCGTATAGAGCTGGGGCTTGTCTGTCTCTGTGTAGGCATCTGCATCTCCTGGGAGGGACTGTCTGAATGTGCCTGCACGGTCGCTTTGGCAGGAGTGTTTCATTGCCGGCTCAGGCGGGCACTAAGCAGACAGCCAGGCACAGGAGAGCCATCGCGCCCTGAGATGGGAGCACGGAGGAGCAGGTGGAGTCACAAGAGGACCAGTGAAAGGAGGTCTCCAAAGAGCACAAACCAGCCCCACAGACTCTGAGTGAGCCAGAAGACAACTGGGCTGCAAGCACGGGCAGAGCAGCCTGGAGCCTTGCTTTCTGCCTGGCATTAAATGGTTCTGCAAAGAGCCCAGTGAGTCCCAGACCCAGCAGGAAGATTTTGAAAAGCTGGACTATTATTTCTGTTCTCCTATGTTGGCAAGTTCAGGAGAAGTTTCAGAAGTGCACGGGAAGCAGGCAGGACAAGGTAGCCAGGGCAGGGAGCAAGGGCCACCCGCAGCACTGAGCGGCGGGGGCTGCTGCGGGGCCACGGCCGCAGGGAGAAGCATCTATTTCTGGGATGGGGATCAGGATCAGGCTGCACTCTTTTCCCCATGATGAACGCCACCGCCGGCACCAGCTGGGCAGCACCGCCAGGCCCCGGCACCCGCTACGGCCGAACCCTCCCGAAAGCTGTTGTCCCCGCCTGGCCCTGCGACATCGTCTCCTGCGACGCTGCGAAGGTCACGGGCGGGAGGACCCGGGGCGCCCTGTTACACAGCTCCCCGGGGCGATGGGCATCCAGGGCGGCAGGAGTCTTGTTTCGGGAAAAAAGCCAGCTCTCGGCTTTGCGGCGATCTCCAGGCCCAGGAGAGGGCAGCAGCAGCCCGGGCTGCAGCCTCAGCTATCCCTGCCAAAGCTTTTCTCCGGCTCCCAAAGTGCTCAGAGGCGGCTGGGCAGGAAAAGCAAGGTGTGCAGGCGGCAAGTGGAAGGCAAAAACCTCCCTGGGCAGGTTGGTGGTACACTCTTGAGTCTCAAAAGTGTTTGCTTTCAAGATGGAAGGGAAAATTACCATTCTGGGGAAATACAGGGCTTTCTGTAGCAATCTTTCAGACTTTTGATATCAGCAGTCAAGGTATGAAGGTCTTTACAGCACTGGAAAATAACAGGATGATGCTGGGGATGCTCCCAATAGAGGTGGAAGGAAAGCGCAGGCAACAGCAAAATACAGCGCGTACACTCAACGCTGTTGCAGAAATGCTGAAAGCCTCTTTTTAACACCTTGGTAAAGTGGTAAGCACAGGACAGGCTTTTTGCAAAGGGTTGCTCTAATATTGCACAGTTTCCACCACATTCCCCGTGAGCGCCAGTGCTCTGGGGCTTTTGCTGCTCCACTCAAAGTACACTTTGGGATAACGAAAAGTAATTAGCAGCATTTCACCGGCATGCCGGCTGGCTTGCTGGCTTTGAACTTGCTGTCCGTAACAGAAAAGAGTGGAAATGCTCTGACAAGGTTTCTATTTCCCTACCTTGGTACTCCAATATGGGCTCTCTGCTCTCCCAGGCCTTTTAGCCTGAGGCTTGCAACCGAGCTGCAGCGAGACGCCTACCAATGAAGCAGCTTTTCACCCACAGCATCACCTTTTTCGGTCATCATTTCTCCATACAGCCACAGCCCTGCCTTTTAGACCAGCCAGACTGGTAGCACATTCCCGCTTTTACTAGATGATATCACCAGGTGTGAAAAAAATCTCTCTCTTCCCCCCCCACACCCAGCCGGGGCCTCGCCGCATGAGTCAGGCGAGTGGGAGGAGGACATCCTCACAGTGATACTGAAATCCTAATCCTCGCTGCGACACTGCGTGGTGGAGCCAACCTAGCTTTTGCAGCAGGCGCTTCCACTTGTATTTGCGTTGGTCCTCCCTGAAGTCGCGCGGGCGGCGTAGCCTTCTCCCGGCTTGAACGGGACGGACGAATCTACTCGGCCTGTGGCCTTGCTTTGACAGCCCGTCTCAACTCATTTCTTTGATTTCTTGCTTTCGGTTCGCACCCTCTGAAATCACAGCAACGTGCAAAATCGTTGCGCCCCAAAGCCGGGCTTCTACAATGACTCATTAAAGAAGGAGCCATGTAGCTCTAGCAGGCAGACACATCTTGGTTGCTTCTCTAACCACGATAGCAAAAGAGACCAGCTTGCTGCTCCGCTTGCGCTTTAACCTCCACGCACCCCAGCCTTGACACCGGTGTCACCTCGCCTTGGTCCAGGGCCTAAAAAGAGCAACTTCTGAACCGCTCCCATCTCTTCTACCAGCAGGACGAGAGATCACTGCGAGCTCCGCGACAAACCACAGCCCTTTCAGCCCCATTTTTGGAGCGAGGCCCCGCACAGCTGCAAGCTGGCTCTGCTTGCATCTTTTTCACTCGTGCAACCGTGAGTTATTGCGCTCCTCTGTTTGGCTTGGAGCACCGCGTGTGCTTGTCAGGGGGGTCTGCTAAGGAGAGCCTGGGTGAGTTATTCGGCTCTGAGGCCCGCTGCGTGTGCTGGGAATGTCTCTGTGAGCTGCTGAACTTGAAGACACGGGGCTGATGGACGCAACGGTTT
This sequence comes from Apteryx mantelli, assembly GCF_036417845.1. Taxonomy (NCBI): domain Eukaryota; kingdom Metazoa; phylum Chordata; class Aves; order Apterygiformes; family Apterygidae; genus Apteryx; species Apteryx mantelli. The sequence continues at coordinate 31,026,519 of NC_089986.1, read as the reverse complement.
TTAATGCTTGCAGGTGCTGTGACGTTTTTGTTATGCTTTGCTTTATGAAAGCCTAGCAGTTGGTTTGGCAGGAGATACAGATACTATCGTACCCAGACACCTTCGGTGTCACCTCTTCCGTTCACCACTCCTTTCCTGGTGGCACCAGAGGCCATGGAAGAAGGGAGCATTGATACCTTCTTTCCACCAGACGCTGCATTCACACCAGCTATGGGGAGGCTGGTTGTAGCACCGGATCCTGCTCCCTGACCCACATTACAAAAACCACAGCCAAACTTTTGAACCTGTGGGGGGCCACACAAAAAAATGCACTGTAGGCAGCCTGACTTTCTTTTTCCCCCGAAATGCTGGCTCACTTCCTCAGTCTGCAAAGTCTATAGGAACTGTGCAGTCGTGGTGCTTGAGAAAGCTTGGGCCACAGCATCAGATACGTTACTGCAGTTTGGAGGTTAGTTCCTTACCCTGAGGTTTTGGACCTCCCCTTCCCAGCAGATGGGGCTTGGGTTTTCTTCTTAAATCATTACCAAAGACAGGAGTCAGATATGGGTCCCACGTGTCCAGTATAAGACCAAGAGCAAGTCTGCAGACTCCCTCACTTTCTGTCACGGTTCCTAATTCCCTGTCTCCCTTCCTGCTTTGGAGCTGACTCAACTCTTGAAAAGACATTGCCAAGCTGCTTCTTGTTCATCCGCCACCCAGCTATGAGCAGCTCACAGCAAGCGGGAGAGCACAGACCCGTGATTTTTCTTTCCTCATTCTTCCCCCTTTCTCCACAGAGACGCCCCAGCTGAACGCTGTGATGGAGCCCCTCTCCTGGAAGATGGACACATGGCTCTCAAACCCCTGGGACATGGCACCTTCTCTGAGACGAAGCCCTTTCCCTACCTGGAAGGAGCCCGCATCTCTCACATACGGCAGCTCCCGCCAAACTTTTTGCAAGTCCAGAGCTTTGCCTGTGCTGGCAGCAGCTTTGGGATTGGAGCGGGCATGGCTCCAGGGAGACTCGCTGGCTTCACTTTTTTTCTTTCTTTTTTTATTTTTTTAAGTGATAAATTAAGCAGTTTTCATCCACCAGGGGAGAGGATTTGACAAGATCTGTCTGGACGGCCCGATAATTGTATTGTCTTTAAAATCGCTGATCAGTTGCAGCACTGCTGCAACGTGTCCTGGGCTGCACGCCGGCAGGCAGGGACGACTCACCAGCCTGAAAGTATGCCCACATATCTGAGCATTTCAAAAAGGAGTTCCCACCTCTGCCACAGCGGAGCCGTAGCTGGACAGGATCAGGCATGTGACCATAATTCAAGCACGTGAACCAGCACTTTGGGGCTTACACGGTGAAAAATAGTATGGGGCAAGCAACAGAGGCATTGTAAGGGGGGAGGGGGCTGAGAAAGTGGGTCTATGTGGGGGCCATCAGATATCTTACAGCAGCTCCCAAGCCACCACAGAGTGCCGGAATCAAACCAAGGACTTTCTTAGGGCAAAAATCAGGAGTCAAATGTCAGAGCATGGCCTCAGCTATGGCACTAGCAAATATGGTAACGGCCTTTGAGAGATCACAGATTCTTCAGCTCAACTCTGGTGCGGCTATTAGTCAAAAGACATGCGGTTCTTACGGCCAGCAAAATTCCTCGCACCGCTTTGCCGAGCCTGTGCTTATAGATTTAAGCAACCAGTTGAAGCAGCTATGGCTCGGCTGCCAAGTTTGTCCACTTTAAACCAGGGCTGTCAGCCTGCACCATATGTCATGAAAAAAATGACAGCAATTAAATAAAATGTTTAACCTACTAAATAGGATAGGAGCCAGTTAGCTAAGCTGTTTTGGATGCATACGTTTAAGAAATTGTTCTGGGAGAAATAAGAAGGAAATCTGGAGGAAGAGAAGTAACACGTTTCCTAACCTTTCAGGGCTAGCCTGGTATTCAGTTTGGAGGGGGGGGGGGGGGGGTTGGAAAGCTTATTGCTCCAAAAATTGGAGAAAAGGATGGTTATAAGGGCCTTAACACCGTGCAAAAGATGCCCGGCGTTCCTGGTGCTCACTGTTTGTTGGGGCAGAGCTGTCAGCTAGGCACACGGTATTTTTAGCCTGGTTTCCAAAGGAAACAACTCTCAAGCAATTATTCTCTGACTGCCGATCCCCCCCTGCTCCCCCTTGCAACTTTTGAACAGTTGCTGCTTTCAACTACATTTTTCACCAGGGAAACATAGCTCCAATTCCCATAAGCTTCAGGAAAACAGGCGTCAGAGTAGAGAAGAAAGACCCCGTTCCTTCCAAACTGCTGGAGAGGCTGTTGCCACCTAGCATGATATCTCTAAATACTCCAAGCACTGAAGCTGCCTCGTACAAGCTCATACCTTCTTTGACTCTACTTAATCCAGCCGTGATGCACAGCTCCATAGCAGCTCCGGCTCGCTTAGCGGCAGAGCTCGCAGGCTGCGATGCTGGGACAGCCCTTCGCACAGCCGCAGCCCCGCGCCGCCCACTCGGGTCATTCCTGCTCCTTGGCCCGGGCGTGTGGCACACGGTTAAATCGAGACATCCTTTGCGTATGGACGAGGCCAAGCAGGAGGAGTAATTTGTGCATTTTCTCCCTTCAGAGGAGACCGGAGAGCTGGAAGCAGCTGCAAGCACCCAAATTCCTCCTTCACAGCATGCCTGCAGAAGGACACAGAGTTGGAAATGCTATGAGAAAGGAGATGAAAAGAGTGAATATTCAAGAATAAGCAAATAATGGTGATGATAGGCTAATAGAATAACCCCAGTCCACCGGGGATGTAGGTATCCAGCCCCCTGTTAGTGCATCTAAGCCACGCTTTAATTATCGGAAACCTGTAGCACTAATGTAATACCTGAGCATAGGTAACATTCATCACCCACAGCCTGGGTGACCACACAGCTGTAAGGTGGGGAATGACCAAGTGTCTGAGCTGAAATCCTTCGTTTTTGAGGGGAAAGAAATAAATCTGTTCTGCCGCTGTCTCCAGCAAATGATATGGGAGGAAGGTGACCATCCAGCTTTGCACCTGGAAAAAAAAAAAGATGATACTGTGATGCCAGATCCTTAAGTGAGAAAAGGGAGTATTTGGGACGGAGGGTGCCCCCAGCATCAGCGAAAGGTCAGCCTGCCCAAGGGAGCTTTCAGCTAGCTCTTAGAGAGCCCCAGGAGCTAGGAAATATCTCAAGTCTGAACATAAATAACAAAGTCTGGCTACAAGCACTAGCTGCGCATAAAAGGGAACTGCTGTTTTACACGTTTACATCTTCCACCCTTGAAATATTAGTTTCCTGCTGCCTAAAGCATCCAGGCGCAGAGCGTGTTCTTTTAATCCTTCATTCATCATGCAAGTACGATGGGGGATCACGCGTTTAAAAAGAACAGCCTCTCCTCTGAGACAAGACCAGGCTAAACGCCGCGGCCTCTTTGCAGCAACACGGCAGCCTTTGTAACCCGATTCCACGCAGGCTGCGGGAAACCAACGCACCGAAAATGTGGACCCGTCTGCCTCCGACCTGACACCAATCAGGCAAAGTGCTCATTATTCCCCAGTGCCGTTTCACCACGATACGGAAGATTACTGGGCTGCATCCCTTTACCTTAGCCGTGGGTTCGGCACCTAAGAGCAACATCCCCTTTCCGGTATTAACAACCTCATGTCCAAGTTTCCAGGGCTGGCTGCACACCTTCACCCCAACGATTTGGCTCATTGGCTTTCCGGCCACAGGAAAGGACTATAAATCAGAGTACCCCCTCCACAGGAGATGTGAGGGGGGTACCTCTCCTAAAATTATGTGTTGGCATTTCCGGACATGGTGTTGTAAAAGAAAGAAAGCTTCAATGAGTAAGAGGAACTGCAGTCAAATAGGGGCTGGAGGCTTCATGGCAGCAGGCGGCAAAGGGCTGATGACATTCACATCACATCATAGCATCCTGTTCTGATTTTTTGGGAGGGACATGCGCACATATAGTGCTGTGTGTTCCCAATGCTCCCGTGGTTAGGTCTCTGCGAACCTCATGGGGGAAACAGGAATGCCCCGGTTCACGATCTCCTCTGGCTAGTGTGCATTTTTTATTACCCTTGTCATATTTGGCCAGCTGCTCCTTCTAAGACCATGGTCAGATGTTAACACTCCATGTATCTGATTCCCTGGTGCAGTGTAAAGCTTGTTGTCCTGGCAAGGTGGGAACATGGTGGTTTTAAACCCTCTTTGCAACCTCTCCATCTCATATCAGAGAGCCTGTCCAGGCTGTGGCACTACCAAGAGCCTCTGCAGTACTGTAAGTGGTGGCTCCTCCTGCTGCGCCCTTAACATGATTGAAGAGTGACCTCATCTTGGTGGTCTTTCTTGGCTGCCAGATGTTGCGCAGTCTCACTGCAGTACTCATCCTACTCCATGTGAGCAAGTCCGGCTGGTCAGGCTACTCCAGGATGGGTAGGTTTCGGAGGGTTCATGGATTTCCAGTTGTTGACATGTGTCAGGTCAAACAGTCCATGGAGGGTGGTGTTCAGTTATACAAGCCTGCACTAAAATTATGTAGTCTAATATCTGTGACACAATTTCTTCTCGGGTCTTGTGGAGGCACAGGAGTTGTCTATAGCTTCTCACTCTGTAGCCATGAACTCCTTTGCCAAGAAGGCCCATGCAGAGCAGGTGAGGCCACACTTGGTCAGCAATCTACAGAAGATATTTCATAGATTACCAGACTAGATGGGATCACTAAGACAAGAACCACCATACTGAATCAGACCATTGAGCCATCCAGCCCTGAATCCCATCTCCAGCTGTGACCAGCAGCAGGTCCTTAGGGAAAAGAATAGGAAAGTCTTGTCTAAACACCCTTGCGTGGCAGTGGAGTTAATTTGTTAGTGCTGGTCTTCTGGCATGATTCAGTTGTGAGGGCACTCACATGGAAGGTGGGGTGTCTAGCACCAGCTCTCCTTGGGACATGTCCTAACACTTGCCTGGCAATTTATAGGGAGGTTCAAGTGCTTTGTGGGCTTGAGATCCAGACTTTCCTGTTTCAGGCTGTGCTCTCTTTTCTTTGAGCTCCAGCTGTCTCTAGGCCCTTCCACTTCTGCTCTCCAAACAAGTCCTTTTCCTTTCACTTAATAAACAATTGTTTGGGGGTATTTTTGCATTTTTGAACAAAATGTGTCTCTGGACAAACTAAAACAGCAAAAAAACTCACAAATTACTTTCCTGTAGGACATATGGGAGCTGCATAAGTCCAAGAACAAGCTCCAATTCTTGTACTTTAAACTACTGGCCTGATCTCATATCTGTAAGAAGGCAATTATAATTTTATGGGAATGTGTTTTACTTTTTATTGTTGTGTTTGGTACGGGTTTTTTATTTTATTTAGCATTTTGCTGCATTTGGATCTGGCCTTCAAAGGCAACCTCACCAATAAGTGAAAGAAAACTCTTACAGACTTAAAAAAAAAAATCCTTTGGTCAGAGATTCACAGACTTTTCTTTTAGTCCCCCACAGGTTAGTGGAAAGATTATCTTGTGATTCTCTCTTGCTCAGTCCCTGTCACACAAGCATCCCTGAGCCTTTGCAAGCCTTGGCCACTCGTTGACTTTCCAGGGCATTCACATGTTGCTCCTGGCTTCCATCCCGCCCGTGGCATCTGGTCCAGGCTGGCAGTTCTGATCTTGCTGCCAGCTCTGGTCTTAGTTGACTGGCTCTTGTTATTTCTTTTTATGTAATAGCAGCTCAGGGTGACATGGGAAAGCTGATTTTTTGGGCATGCAGACGCTTCCTTGCCTTGAACCATCTAGGTGTCTGAAGAAATATCTGGCAAAGAAAGGGTGACAGAACAAGATCAGCTCATTCCCTGAGGCTTAAAGTTATGATAACTTTGAATTTAAGGGCCTGAATTCTCTTTGCATCATTGATGCTGCATTGAGAAATGTTTTTTACCAGGTCAGGGCCAAAGACAATAAAATAAGTTATGTCTTTTAATTGCTATTTATTGTTTCTTTCCAAATGAAGTGGATATAAAAGGTGCTTTGTAGCAGTTGTATCCTGCTTGTGCAAGAAACTGCTGGGGGGGGGGGGGGAAGCTTCTCTGAGGTTGCACTGCTGCTTTTAAATCAGTCATGCTACAGAGCTTTACTAAGGGCCCTTAAATGCAACTGGACCCGGCTTGCACTGCCAAGCAGAGCTGTTCCTTACCCGGCTCCCAGGACTACTTTCTTTTCATGAGCTACCTCAACACCTTTGCAGCTTAGACCTGTGTTACTCTGAAACAAGACTGGGGGGCAGGTTTTCCTCCGGGAAGGCTGCACACAGGTTCGACCGTCGCCTTTCACAGTGGGCTCTTCTTCTCTCGAAACTGAGCTGCTGAACAGTCCTGCCTCTGTTCTTCTGTGGGCTGTTGGAAACCAGGAACAAGCAGCCTTCCACGCGGCTTGCACAATGCTGCGGAGCAGGAGTGAATTTTGCCCTCAGGATCCCTCTAGCTCTTCAAATAACCTGTGTGAGTCATCTCGAACCTCAGAGCAATAGATCCGCAGAGGGAGAATCCCGCAGGGCTTTGCTCTGTTCTGCGGGTAGCCTGGCTACGCTGCTACGCGCTGTGATTTTCCAGGCAAATTTAAGGGAGACTAAGGAATGCAGACACTTTTGGACACATTTCTGCAGGACCGTGTCCAGCTATGCAATTTGGAGTCACACCTTCTTAAGGCATCACTTATCTGGATATTAATTCTCAGTATTTCTTTTCCCCCTATCCCCACATACAATGATTTTCCCTAGCTATGATGGTGCCCTCAGTCCAACAGCCAACCTGGTTAGCTAGCTCCCTACATATGAACTATCTAACTTTTTCAGGATTTAGGTTAAATCCCTGAAGGATTGCTAGTTCTCCAGTGCTTTCCCAAAGGTCCCCAGACCAGGAGGAAAGGCAGCTTCTCCCCCAGTTTCCCAGGAAAGAAGCACACGCTGCTGCTCCAAAAGCCATGAGGATATATCCTTTAAAACCCCGGTGAGACACACAGCAGCAGGGCCCTGCTGAGGAACCCGGCGCTCATTTAGGATCTTGCAACAGCATTGCTCAGACCTGGGGCAGGCTCACGTGGGTGTGGATCACCCGCTTTAATTACAGCGAAAAACACCCCTGCGCGGCAGCAGGGCGCCACGAAGAATGCCAGCCAAGCCCTGACAGCTCGGCCTCCCTGAACCCGGCGCTGATGCCAGCGGGCTCCTATCAGGCAGAGCATCAGCGGGTGCCACCGGGTGAGGAAGCTGTAAAGCGGTGCTAGCCAAGCAGCAGCTGAGAAAAGCAAGAAGGGAAGCTAAAGAGGCTGTCATAAAAAGCCGGCTCCAGTCTGTTCCCATATCGGTTCGGTTTTCTCTAATATTGCATTGACTATGAATGTGGGGTGGCTACCATCTGAAGGGCACAAAAGCTGAGGATAAATGAGCATTCAAGTTTGTGCAGGCACAGGGTGGTAATTCTGCTCTGTGGCTTAATTTGCACCCACAAATTCACGCCCAGAAAGGTTTGTATCTGCAAAAAACAGCGTCCCGAGTCTGGAAAGGCAGCGCTAGCTCTGCTTCCTTCTGAGGCAAGCCTTTTCGCTGGTGTGTTTTGTTTGGTTTTGTTTTTTCAAGAGCAGCTATGGTGCCTCCTTCATTTAACGGCTTTATTTCTAATGACTTGCAGAGCACTTATCACCATGGAACCGGAGCTCTTAATTACAAACATTTTAAAAGAAAATGAACCATCTCGCTGTGGGTGGATCTCCTCAGAGTCACTGAGTGTTAGCAGATGGATTGGCAGGAGGAGAGGGGAAAACTGGCCGAAGGTGAACTTAAATAACCATCTTCCTTCTTGCCTTGAAGGCTTTACCGCTGGCTTTGACTGCAGGCTGGGATCTTTGCAAAAGGACCTGCACCTGCTTGGCGGCTGAGGGCACTTTGGGCCCAAGTGTTGGTGGTGATGACTAGCTAGGAGGCCCTCGCTGACAAACGAGCGTGTGAAATGAAAGGGGACATCAGGTTACCCAACACATTTGGTTCTTCACAGAAGAGCAAAGGTTGGACTAGAGACTTTTGGACTAATCCCTTCCCACCTACAGGACTCTACGATTCTGTGATAAGTCTACAACTTTCCTGGTAGGATAAATCCTTGCTGCTCATCATTGAAGTGCCTGGTATCCAGGACCCAGGATTTAGCCACTGCCTTGTAGAGAAGGCCAGAGAGTCAAAAATCATCGGCACAGCAGTGATCCCACAGCTCCAAACTCGGATGGGGCTAATCCCCGAAAACCTTCTGGGCTGCACCACACTGCTTGAAATGTTTCTTATTTTTCCTGCTTTTTGACATCAAATTATTTCGCAGAATCACTGTAGCAGTAAGGGGCCAAAATAATTTAATTTATTGGCTGTGTTCTGCCTTCTTCACCCAATGTACAACCCTCTTGTTAGTAGCTAACTCAGAGGTCAGTGCTGCCAGCATTGCTACAGCAGGAAAACAACTTTCTGGAACAACAGCAGGAGCAAAAATCCCAGCAGACTTTCCATAAAGCCTCAGTGGGTCAATAATCTCACAGGCCAGCCACAGGCATCTTATATTTGAGCTTCACCAGGAGGAGGTAAACAATATTGAGGTTCTGCAATGCTTTGCAAGTCGAATAACACATTTTCAGCAGGTTGAACTGTTACTGAGTGAGGAGGAAGGTGGCAGCTATACTTCCAAATACACTGGTTATGTTCTCCCAGGAGTGTCTGGAGAACAGGCACATTTTCAAAAATTTTTACTCTTCTGAGTTGCTTTCTCAGTCTGCTGGGTGCTCTTGCTGCTTCTGCTCCTGGAAAGCAATGCCAGGAAGTCGGCGGCTATAAATCCCGTTTGTTTGTGCTCCGTATATACACCTCTGTCAGGAACCGACCGCTCACTGCAGTGTTAACAAAATGCCTGTGTCCACGAAACGGGGCTCAGGGAGCAGCGGTCTGCAGGGGACTCTGCCCCTGGGTCTTCTCCTGCTCCTCAGGCACGAGGTCGGGGAAGATGCAGCAGAGGCTTCTCACAGCCGCCCTTTGAATCAAGCTCACTTCTAAGAGAAATCCCCCCCCCCTTTTCCTTTTCCCCGGTTGGTAACAATAATATTATTCATCCCATTTATTCTTTCAGTGCCCAGATTTTGGTGTCTGCCCAGCTTGGACCTGGGCACCCACACCAGCCCCATGTAGGCACTTGCACGGGCTGCCCCGCAGTCCATCCGAGGTTGCTGTGGCTGTAGTAAATCATGTTTGGAGCAGGTTGCAGACTAGCAAGCCCGGCGCTTTGCCTGAGCGCACAGCAAATGTCCCACCGGCGGTACTGCAGAACCGGCACAGGCAGCACTTTTAGGCAGGGGCAGGCAGTTAGCGTTGCTCCACTAAACCTGCCGGTGGGGAACCACTGCAGGCCCACGATCGGCTCCGTCTCCTCCTTGCATGCTCTGGCGAAGGCCACGCGCAGGAGCTGTCAGCCAGGCAGAATACGATTAACGACTCCTCCCTCCGGGGGAGAGTCTGCTTCTTCTCATCCCATTCAAAAAACAATAAAACTGCAGCACAGGCGGCACTGGAGGGCCCAGGCGGGTTTTTGACTGCCTGTCATAGCAAATGTTCTCTGAAGTTTTTTCTGGAAATCATTCATGCATTTTCTTGGGTCAAAGCCTCAAGTTGTTTTTAGAAGCGCTTTTCAACACACCCAAATGAAACTGCTCATTTTTACTCATATACATACGAATGGTGATAAAACCCTGACTTGTGCCTCGTTTTATGTGGCTTCTGTGCGCGCTTCCAGAAAGACTGACTGAGCAACAAACCTGAGGGAACAGGTGCAACTCAAAGGAAGAAAGTAAGAGAAAAGCCTTAGACGGAGATGTGAAGGACCAGTCAACGCTGCCCTTTCACCCCCCCCTTTCTTATTAAATTTCCTATTTGCACCCTGCATTCAGACATATTGCTCAGATTGCATCACAGTCTGAGGCACCCCTTTAGCTTAAAAAAAAAAGGAGGATTTTTTTTTTTTTAAACGAACCTCTCCCTGATTCCCTCTTAATTGCCACAATTCTTCTAGCATCTTTTTGCAAGGGATTATGGCTGGCAGAACACGGCTGAGAGCCAGCATTCGTTGCGATGTAGTTGGTTTAATAGCAAAGGTGACTATACCTGCAGCAATCATCTCTTGTTGGAGAGCTTTTGTCTTCCTTAGAGGCACTCGGCAAGCCAAGCACATCCCACCAGTGAGGGGAAAGACAAACGCGTCGGCTTTCCGGCCAAATCAGAGAGCCTAATCGAGAGGTTTAAGACAGCTACATCCCAGCAGCAGTTTCCTCGTCTCCACGACATAACGTACCCGCGGCTACGTTAAGGAAGGAAGCCTTAAACTGGAGGGTGGGAAAGCTCCTCTGATACCCAGGGGAAGGCTGCTCGTGGGACCATGCACACAGTCATGCCCACCTACTATTGGTTTGCCCAAGAGGGACCCGTCTGGTCAGCTTAGCTCCCCCTAAGGACCAGAGGCAGGAGGCCCATCCAACCCACACAGAAAATTCAGAAGAGGCAATAAGAAGTTGTGGAAGGTAGCAACAACGGGTGTTGTTCTGAGAACCACCTAACCAAGGATGGTTCTTCATTCTCAGTGCCATATGCTCCTGTGTGGATCTTTCTTCCCTCTCCTTAGACATGTCATAGCAGGCTGCTGTTCTACCAGGGACCCCAAAAAACCTCTTGAGCTCTGCTAGAATTTGTCACCCTTGTTGCTGTAAAACTTACTGGAATGCTTCTTTCGCCAGCCTTGGACTGGTTTTCTCCCAGTGTCATCAGAGAGTGACGATATCTTTCCATGCTGCTTTGAGTGGCTCCACATGTACGTGCCTGGTCTGATGCTCTGATCTCGGGATCCTGGTTGCCCAAGGGCAGCATGAAGCCAGACAGAACCCTGCAGTCTGGCATTGAAAGCCCAGTCTGGACTCTACATAACTTTTTCCTGAGTGCTTAAAGCTATCTTCGTTTTCCCTTAAACTAAACTTTCAAGTCAGATAAGGCTGGGGAGACAGAAAGCAACCAGCCCACACTTCTCACCTGCATCTCATGTAGCAACCAGCTGTAGCAGTAGATCAATGCATGCCGTGTCTGCCCACAGTCCACTCAGAAACCCTGAGCAAAGGTCACACATTGTGAAATAATGTCAGTCCGCGAGTTTAAGATAAGTACATTTTGTCTTCTTTCTATCTGCCTTTGCATGTGTAGCTAATTTATCACAAATTACTAAAAAAGAAATCAGGAAACACTGCTGGAAACATCATTTGCATACAGTCCTGTTCCTGCTGCTGTCCCCACAGACCTCAGGACACCCACACGTCCTCAGTGACTCCGTCACAGATTAACTCACATGTAGCTCCTAACAACATGCTCACCAGCTCCTCACAGTCTCACCCAAACACGGTCCAACCCCAGCCAGATTCAGACGAGGTAACTGTGGACATGTGGATAACGGCAAGATAGCCCTAAAGGAACTGGCCCACGGTTGGTGTTTGGGTTGGGAGTTTGGCAGGAGCTGGCTGTGGACAGCGTGGCCAGTGAAAGGAAAGGAGGTACGTCGGGTGCTGGTGCTGTGCAAGAAGAAAGTGTGGCATGGAGGAATGGCTGTAGGGATGGACAGGACACTGCGTCAGAGAACGCCGACAGGCAATAATTCATTGTCTTAGCCTTAAGTGACCTTCACTGGAAGTTATTGCCTTTGTGAAAGCCTCTTTTTCCTGTTTTCTCTGAAAATTCTGAAGCCCTGCAGGTTTCTGCCAGCCTATGCTGGAAATCCCTCATTGCCTGTTATTCACCTCCCCATGCCCACGCTGGTCCTGCCGCTTCCCAAGCCTCACCACCAGCCCAACGGATTCCCGTGCACCACATCTTCCTGGAGCCCTGTCCCCTGCTGGAACCACTCCGAGGGAGCCCCAGGCCTCTGCCAACGTGGGTGTCTCGCGCGCCAGCACACCCCGCTCCTAAAATCTGCCTCCTGCCTCGCTCCCTGCTTCTCTCAGGGACACAGACAAGACGGAAGGAGCTACAGCCCCAGCTGTGAGACACGGAAGGAATGACTCTGCTGCGGAGGTAGCCACCACCCCTGGTTTGAGAGAGCAGAAGTCACCAGTATCCCTTGGCAGAGATAAGTGTCATTACACTGAATTCAGGAAATAACTGCAGATATGGAGAGTAAATTTTGGAAAAAGGTTGTGCCTGAGATACTGCAGAAGAAAGTGTGTGAGGAGTCTGGGGAAACTGGGGAAAAGATTCAGAGCAGGGAAAGACTCCTCCTGCTCTCCTGCTGGCCACAACTATCTTTTAAAAAAATGTTTCCTCTAGAAAAGCTCCTCGGTATTTCACCCCTGCAAAACTTGAGAGGACATCACTGTCACTGGGGACGTTACTGAAGCAAAATGGAGGCACTTCGGCCAGTCACGAAAGTGAAAAACAGCAGAATTAAATTCCACTTTTGATACAATGCTCAACCCCGTCTCCCAGGAGAGTTCAGAGTTCCCGCCAGCACTGCTTGGTGCCTCCATGCTGAACCACTCTGATGATAATGTGAATAAAGCTCTTTGGAAAAGGGCAAATGTTTTCTCAGCTGCTTCTCTCCCTTTTAAAAAAAGAGAAGCTGATTGAAATTTTTATGTCTGTAGGCATAAATATATACAGTCAACAAATGCTTCTTAGTAAGAAGCTATCTTCTTAAGATAACTATTTTTTGGAAAGTACATTGTGAATCCGTAGGATGCTCCTTGACTACACTGTTCTCCTTTGAGTTTTTAGTTCTTTTCCTTTAGTGCTTTACATTTTATGAACTTCCATATGGGATTTAAGCAACTGCAAATTAATCTTGCTTGGCAGGTTACCAGTTCAGGCTTCTGCCATCCCCAAGATTTTGTTTCTATTCAGCCCTGGGATTGTTTTTGCCCTGGGAAGCAGCAAAAGCAACCAAGCAATATAAACAGCTCTTTTGGATGACGTGCAGCAAATCTGCACTCAAATAATTTGAAGAGCCACACTGCCGAGCCCGTGGATTTTTACTGCACTGTGCGTTTATAAATCATGTGTATGGTTGTATGGTCTTTCTCCTGCAGGCCTCGCAGCTGGAGCGGGCGCCCATTAGAACAGTATTTTGAAACAAGAGCTTTTAAAATGATGGGCCAATCTTTCTGCTATCTTTCATGGCAGTTTAAGGGCAGATTTATAATGCACGCTATGAACCCTAGCCTGTTTTCCTCCACTTTTGAAGTTGTTTAAAACTGGACTTGAGCTCATGCAAGTTCAACATTTTCCAACCCAACAGGGCAAGTTCATCCCAGGCTGAGTCTTTGTGTTATGTAAACACATTTGTGGCCTGCCCTGGCAGAGGGATAGGGAAGATGTTGCTGGTAGACCCCACCAACCCAGATGGATGGCAGTGCTCTTTGCTGAACCCCCACTGGGCTACAGGCACAACGGCAGAGGCTCAGCAGGCTCAAGCCCAGTCTTACCATTATATTCAAAGCCTTATTTCAGCATAGCTTGGTGACTTGGAGAGGGCATCTGCAGTTTTGAAGGCCACTTTGAAAATGTCACCCAGTACAGGGCACCTCCTTGAGCCTCCAGGGAGTCTTGAACTGCTCTTCCAATAGTCTTGCTCAGCTCAAATGTTGGCCATCTATGCTGAAGTGACTGTGGCAGTAATATTCCGGTGACTTTTACCTCTCCTTACACAGCCTCGACGGCACCGGACCTGTTGCTATATCGGAGCAGCACACTGTAGCAAAAATTAATGTCCTTCACGCAGAGACCTCCCTCTTGGCTACCCCACACAGCTTCTGCACTCCAAACAAGCATCAGAAAACCTCAAGTCTGCGAATGCAATGATGTCAGAATAACACAGGGAGTTCTACTAACCAAATTATTTTTTCCGAATGAAACTGTTTAAATTTAAGCAAAGCTGCTGTGTGATTTTTTTGAGTCTTCCCACCAGTAGGCTGCAAAGTTTGGGAAGGATGCCTCTTAGTTTAGCTAGTTACATATTCCGGGAAGTTTATTGCTTGTATTAATATACAGCCTTGGCTTCACTTTCTGTGAATCCCTCAGTCTCCCTCAGAGATAAAATGTTATGTTGAACGTGAAAGTATTTTTAGTAGTGCTGGTCTCCCTTTCCAGCTACACCATAAAAACCGAGGGCACAGATTTGAAGCATCTTTTCCCAGCTTCAAGCAATCTCTCACTAGACACAAATCAGCAGTTCACGGCATGCGTCAGTGTGGTCATTACCAACTGGATTATACCAAACCCCTGAGAGCAGCAGCACCTTTGCAGCAGGCAAGAGAGGCTTTGAAACAACCCCAAACCTTTGGCGTTCTTTGCTTCCTGGCAAACGATAGTTGCATTTTCTCATTTTTCACCCTGCCTAAATGCCAGCTGTCAGCCCTAGTAAAGGGAAAACTTGCTGCGCAAGCGGGCCGTTGCTCTGGGTACCATGTTCGTGAGGATGGGACCCAACTGTGCAGTAGCACCCAGTGTTTTGGAAAGGGCTACCTTCTCGGTGGTAAGGCCCCAGGGGCCAGGCACCTTTTCCCCAGGGGCTCTGACAACAAGCCTATGTTACAAGCCCTGAGAAGGAAAGCCTGAAAGCACAGGTAAGGAATTTAGCCTGTAGCAGCTTGCTAGGCTTAAGAAGGGAGGCCTGGCTATCTCCTGGCAGAGGAACAAAGTATATTCTAGCAGCTTACTGATGATTTCATTTTTCCTCTGAAGTGCCAAGGAGATCAGAATAAATGGTTGTTTGCTGGGGTTTTTTATCCCCTTCTTAAATTATCAGAAAATTCAGGCTCAGTTCCGATAGGGAACGAGAACAAACTGTCTCCCTGACAACTGCTACGCAGCCCATGACTCAACACCTTCACGTGAGGTCCAGCGAGGTGACACCCGAGAGGGCTGGGTTTCCCTGCCAAGGGCGAGGAGCCTGCCTGCCGCGCGCAGCGAATGGATGCAGCACAGGGGAGCTGCCCACGCTCTTGGGAAGGCCACTCAGATGTTTCTGTAACGCTACGCTAAAAAAAGGAAAGAGCTTTTGTTTTTAGGGTTGTGTCTTGGATGTGATTGCTGAGCAGTCTGTAAATTCCTCTGCTTTGGCAGTGATTAGAGGGGCTTTCTCAAGCCTGGCTCCTTGTAAGATTTGGAGGTGGAAAGGGTTGCAAATTCAGCCTTCTGATCCCTTTTGTGCAATCTGAATGCCACAAGACAGCAGGATCAAGACTGGATTTGTATTCCCCAAACTGCCTGGGAGTACTCCAGCTCCTGCCTAATGAAAGCCAGACTGAGGACTAGGAGGGAGTACCTCCAGCTGAGGGATGGAGAGCTGTTGTAGGACCTGATCCTGCTGGGTGACTAGTCCTCTCAGCTCCCATCGCATTACCGATGACAAAAGTCCTCAGTGCTTCATACAGTCCTCCAAAGTCTAAAACAGTTGCCCTTCAGTTGACTTAGAGGGACTTAGAGTCAAGCCTAGTGTGAGTCATGTTCCAGCATGGGATGAGGGTGTTCTGAAGGTAGAAATCACACCTTATTTAGCTTAAATGACGAACTTAATAAAAGTATGAGTGAAGATAAGGAGACAGAGCCAGCAGTGAACATTTCAAACGAGGGGGGATGGATTTCTGCAGTGCTTTTCCCTAAGCTTAGCTTCACAGTTCAGCATTTGGTGCAAGTAAAACATGTCCTCAAGTCTTCCTGCAGTGATGGGGAACACCAGCTCTAACACTGCCTTCTGGTCTCCGGACAGAGGGATAAAACAAAGCTTTCTTCTGAGCTAAAGGTCTGAAATATGTTTATAAGAAAGTGGAAATTCCCTTTCCAACACTTTTTTTTTTCCTTTTTTATGAGGGGTGAAGCTTTTTTTAAATGACCTTTCCTGGACTTCTCCTATATGCTGTGTGGTTGACCCAGGAGCATTTTATTTCCCACAGATTTAGTCTGAACATGTAATGCACTTCTAGGTCCTGGATGACTGTATAAAGTTCAGTAGAGGCTCACTCTATTTAGCTGTGCTAGGAGTTTGTAATCCCAATGGGTCAAAATGTTTAGATTTAAAGAGGTTACAGGCTTTTCAGAGTCAGTTTTTAAACTCCATCTGTCAAACCACTTGGGTGGAACAAGTTTATAGACTCGGCCAGCAGCAGATTAAATTGCTGTCTTCTTGTCTTTAATTAACTAGCATAGATTGTTTTCATGTTGCCCTAAAAAAATAATAATCTATGGCAAATTTATGCCTATCGAAGTTTATAAATTCTAGGTTAAAAAAAAGAAAAAACAGTAAAGAAATTCAAGAAGCCACATCTTGACGTGACCCTCATCAAGAAGGCTCTTGGCAAAGGCACCAGAAAGTCTTAGGGGCTTAATTTTTTCCAAAGGTCATCCTAGGGACTTTAAATCTGCTTCATGCTCAGTTTAACTGTGCGCAAAAGCCACTCGCAGACTTTGCACTCAAAAAGGACAATACCGATAAAATGGGCCGAGCTTTTTCTCAGAGCCTAAAGAAAAAAAGATTGAAAATGAGGAAGTTTGGTATCACAGTTTCCAGGAAACCTCAATGTCGTTCCCTGGCTCTATTGTTCGGTACTTCTGTACATAATACAGATGCAAATCTGAGAAATTAAGTGCTTCACCGAGTTTTTTTTTCTATCCATTTACAAAAGCCCGTCTGCAAACAGTGCAGTAATGCAAGGGACATCTGCTGAGCGCCTGAGACCACTTCTCCGCTTGTTTTGAAGAAGGTGACCCTGCTGCCAGCGTTTGGCAACAGAGAGGTACAAGCAAGGTTGCGGTGGAAGCAATGCTGGGTCTAGGACACAACAAGCATTGTTCAAACAACAGTCATTGAACTGCCCATGCCAAGACGGCTTTTCCACTACCTTTTTGTTAAAAAACAATATTTCTATTGACTGCATAGAGACTGATTGCCAAGAAACTGAAAATAAAGACAGAGCAGGGGGGCAGAGGAGGATTTTTACTCAAACAAGTCTTTCTGTGGCCAAAGGGAGTGTTGAAGCTCAGGTTCCTACAGGCTTGTGTCCGTGTCCTTGACAGTCCCCACCGTAACAGCACGCAGGCCATTCAAGTCTGCTTAACACTTTCTCATCCACCGAAATATTTAAGATGCCACCTCATCACCTCCGATGCCTTCTCTCTCCTCTCAAGACTCCCCAGCTATCTCCCATGCTTCCACCACCTCCCTTGCTGCAATAGCCGCAGCTTCCCCCGAGCCCCTGACATATTTTTGGCGTGACAGCAAAGCAAGAGGCAGCAAAAGCCTGGCTGGATTTTAGCTCCAAGCATGCCAAGTGACTGCTGCCTACTGGGGGGAAGAGCTCCCCTGCGCTACCAGAGGGTCCCTCCTCTGCCAGGCTGAGCCAGGGAGAGCACAGGGGCCATAACTGGTCAGTGGACTTGAAGGCTACTGGGGAGAGGGGACGATCCCTCCCAAGACAGTTTGTGTTTAGGTAAGTCTCACTTAAAGCATTAAATGGGAGCAAAAAAACAACAGCAACTTTCACTTTTATCAATGTTCTCAAGCAGATGATCGGAAACGCTGGTAAGAAATGCAAGATGGCTTGTTTGGGCGGGGGGGGGATTTCATTTTTTGAAGCTGGAAGATGAACAACAATCAGGTTTTCGATAGGAAAAAAGCACAACAGTAGTAATCTTGGTGCTTCCACTCTTGGTTTAGACACACCCATAGGACCTTTACCAATAATATGAAAGGAAAATGTTTATTAGGGTGCCACATACAACCCTGCTTTCTCCCCTCAGGTCAGATTGGCCAGAACACAGGAAGGAAAAGAAAAATCACAGAACCGCAGAAAATCTGAGGTTGTGAAGGACCTCTGGAAGTACTCCGAGATGCCAAAATATTACAGCTAAAACTGAACGCAAAATACTTGGCTGAACCAGGCTCGAGACTGGTTCCCAAATTGCTGCTTCCCAAACACACAACACTGGGTGTAATTCTGTTTGCTGTTTATTTTGGTAGCAAGACAAGCGCTGGTGTGGTTATTGCACAAGGAGCGAGAAGTCACATGGGAGCTGATGCCAACACACTCTCGCATCTCCAGAAGCTCCAGGCCAAAATAAGAAAGGCAGCCGGCGGTGGTGGAAGACTTGCCACTTTTGTGGGAGCTGCTCCTTACGGCTCTCCCTACAGCAGCCCACCGCACAGTTCTTCCACATGAGAAGCACCCGCTCGGCAAGTGGGATAAAAGTAGTATCACAACGATTGAAAAGCGTAAGGGAAAGATGAGCAGTGCACCTTTTGAGGAGCTCCGTTATGCATATTGCAGGGACTAGCAAATGCAAGAAGAAAGCAGAAAGCTGGAGAAGTCTGTCTTGAAGAACACAAGCTGATGGAAACTGCTGGTCCAGATTCTCCCTAAACCACTTCCCCAGCTGGCTCTCCTGCATTTGACTCTGAAAAAGGACACAAGAGAAGTCCCTGGGAACCCCGAGCTCTCCACAGAACCCAGACTACATGAACGCCACGTGCGAAGGACAGAAGCCCATTCACAGGCATCTTCACCAGCTCTTTGCTATCAGCAGTTTCCTATTGGAAACTTTGGCTGCCTGTGTATGTAACCCCCTTCCCACCCACACACATTCCTTTCAAGCAGTGTTGCTTTATTTGGCTTATCAGCCTTATCTTTTTGCTAAACTGACTTAATTGGTGCATTTAACTCTATGTTCGCTAGTAGTCCCTCTGGTCTCACTTGTTTACTCAAAAAGCAGCCACAGCCTGAAGTATTGCATTCCAAAACAGCATCTACATGGAGGAAGGTCTTGACGGCTGCAGTGTTGGACTGTGTTAGCTTCATCAGCTCACACACACCTCATAAAACACTAGTCGTGACAAGGCGAGCTGGGTTTTACCAGCTGCTAAACTGTCAATGTCAGCACACAACGCGGGTACTTCCAGCAGTTGGGGACTCCTCTCTCCAGCTTTGCCAACACTCTAGGGGACTGATTGAGAAACCAAAAGTAACTCCGGTTTTTTGATAAAGGTCCTTTAAAATAAACGAAGCTGCATTCTCCTACAGTGAGCTGTACTGCTTTTACTTCATTTATGTCCGATCAGAAGGGACCCTCTGCACGCTGCTTAAACTGCGATTAGTTCACCAGGTTAAGCTATACACAGACTCAGTTTGCACACTGAGATCTGCCAGAAAGCTAAAGGAGAAAATCCCAAACAGGAGAGGCACCAGCAAAACCCCTAATGCTGCTACAGCTATGCCAGGGCAGGGGAAGGGGGGAAAAAAGAAAAAAAGAAAAGAAAAGAAAAAAGAAAAAAAAAAGTCCTTTGGCAACTTGGTTTTATTTGGGGAACTGCCGCAAGCTTTAAACAAACAAACAGAAACGCACAGCCCTCGGGGCAACGTAAGCTGCATCCACACTAGGAACTTTGCCAGTATAAATCCCCCTACAAACTTTTGGCAGTGTAGCCAAAGTCTGTCTAGACAAGGCCGAAGGCAGCCCGCAGCCTCAGTAAAAAAATAAAATAAGATGTGGGGTTTTCTTGTTTTGGGTGAGTTTTTGGTAGGGTTCTTTGGGGGGGGGGGAGTGTTTTGTTTTGTTTTCCTGCGAGTTTCCCTCCACGAAGATTAACTTACTATTAAAAACATTCTTCACTGTGCGTACAGTACTGCTGGCAAAGCTGAGCCCTGCACTTGTGTTCAGTAGACCAGTAAAAAGCCAAAAAATCCCTATAATGCCATATGCAGCCTAACACAGAACAGTGTTTTTCGGGGACACCATGCTCCTGGGAGCAAAGCACCTGGCAGGGTGTCTCCAGGGAGGCTCCACGGCATTCCCCTTCGGATGGCAGCAAGGCCAGGCTTCCGCCAGAGAAAACAGCCCCTTTCCGACATGGTAACAACATGGGTTAAAATCCTAGCACGAACCAGGCAAATTGTAGTTTTAACATGTTAACACGTTCTACCAGGGGAAAAGCCGAAGTATTTTTAGCATGGATGGAGGGTTTGTCTCTCTGCACTGGTCTGGCCTTTTTTGGAATTTTTAACCGTGGAAGCAAATACAACACCCTTTGCAATAGCGAAACACCACCTCTTTTCTTTTATTGTTTGCCACAACGGAAGACTGCAAGTCACGCTTCTGAAGACGTCAAAGGAGAAACACAGATCAGTCGCTTTGGACGCAGCTTTCCCCCTTCGAAACATCAGACAGTCCACTCCCGGTTTCCCTTAATCCTGCGCATACCCCCCCCCAGCCAGCCCTACTTACAGGTTTAGCTCTGCTCGAATCGCAGTGGAGAAAAATTCTCTTTTCTTTACAACGCTCAAACCCCAGCTGTTGTCTGAAGGCATTGCCCTCGCTCCCCTGCTTGAAGCAGCTTACCAACCACCTCGAATGCAATTGCCCTTTAGTCCTACCCCTTCTGTAGCCACTCAACGGCTCCCAAGATGTTTCAGAGGGGGAAGCGTCTGACCACAGGACATTTTTCATCATGTTAAAAAGCCACAAGTGCATTATTCCCTCGACCACTTTGCGCTGTGGAGAGAGCCCAACAAGTCAGAGTTGGGTGTAAAGGAGGAGACAGAGCTTAAGCACAAATGTAACAACAAGGACAGACAAAAGGCAAGTCCAAGGGCTGAAAGGGAAATTCCACCGAGCAAAGGAGGGACTCTCCCCCTCTGCATTCGCTACTCCATTTCAAACATCATCCCCTTCCTCCTCCCCTCCGCCTGCCATTAGCTCAAGCATGCAACACGATCATAACGAACGGAGGTCCGGCAGTCCACACTGCACACAGCTGCAATCAGTCCGCCCAGGCATTGGCGTGGTCCGAGCCGCACAGAAGTCACCCGGGAAAACAAGACTCTGGAAGGGATAATGGGGAGCAGGAGAGAAGGCTCCTGTGGCCGCAAGAAGGAGACTGTGGCTGATCGGGTGCTCACAGCTGAAGGGAGAGGAGAACTAGCTTTTTGTGTGTCCCAGTTTTTTTCTTCTCTTCCTCCTCTTCAGAGTTTGCTGTCGCCACTGCTTCTGGAGTGGGGGAGGAGATGGGGTACGGGGCTGCAGCTGGAAGCTCGGATTCATCTCTCGGGCAGAAGGACGAAGAAGATAGCCTTCAGGAAGTGCCCAAAGCTGCAAACGGCAGCCACGAGCCAGTGAGAGCGAAGGCTGGGGTCGGTATTCACAACGCATTTTGTGATGTCTGCCTGAAGGGGAGGAAATGAAGATCATCAGCAATGGATGCCCAGAACAACACTCGCAGAACCCCTGCGGCACTGCTGCAGACCCTCGTGCACCCCACAACCCGCGGTACCACCCCACCGCTTCTGCGGCACCACTTTGCCATCCCACAAACAGCCCCAAACACTTGCTCTGGCCTTGCCATGCACTGTAAGGTATTAAATCACGCTTAGGAGCTCTGCGAAATACACTTTCTTCATTCTTCATCAACAAGGAGAAGCCACACAGGGGAAAAGAAATGCTGCAGAAAGACTGTAAGCATTCAGCATTTTAAATAGCAACATGAAAGAAACTTTTCTCCTCTTTTCAAAAGAGCAAAGCAGCCTTGGCTGTATCAGCATTCTCATTCTTTTCTGTACCGACAAGATGCTTCCCAGAGGTTGTCCTGTTTAATATCAGCTCAAGTTGCTTGCACTTTTTCCTCTTGCCTTAATGTTTTATTTGGAACTCATTCAGGCAAGCCAACCCCAATTTAATTCCAAAGTAATGCAGGCTTTGTTTGTGGAAATGTGTATGCTGGCAGAGATGCCTCCCAGACGCGTGGGTCAGATTTAAAGATCGTTTGGGCAGCTGGTTTCAAGCTGGCCCGCAGTGAATAAAACAAACAACAATCCAGCAAATTCATGAAGACAGAATCTCAACTGGCAATAAGAGGAGAAGGTGGAAAACATCTGGAGGGCTAAAGTGAATAGGACAGAGATGATAGAAAACTGCATCTTTTGGTGGTGGAAACAATTGAAAATTGTCGGAGAAAAATATCTGAGTTTGTGGTTAAACTTCAGCCTAAGACAAGGAGATATGGACTGTAGTTCTGTAACAGAGGGCGTACCAGCAGCAAGTCAACTTGAGATGGTTTTCAGCAATACCACTGGGTGGCCTATGTGAAGGAGAATTTGGTTTCATGTCACAAGCAGGGCAAACATTCATCAGCCCCAAAAGTTTTTTTCTACAAGTTTAGCTCAGCAGCACTCCAAGTTTGCTTTCTGATACGAGTCTTTCAGTGACGAAGCAGAATGAAGTCACACCCTCAACTCTGACAGTAAAATAAGAACTGCTGAATATTCCAATAATCCTTTCCAGTATTTCCGCATATGTTCAGGACATCATTGAGCTGAACCAGACTTACCTGAGTAACAACTGCAAGAAAACAAAAAGGAGGATTGAAAGGACAAATGCAATCCCTAGTGTCTGGTTAGTAAATACAGCAACATGAACCAATTTCACTGTCATCGACAGGTCAAAGGTTGGTTGACAGCAGCCTCAACCACTTTCCAAGCAGTTCCTCCCTCCCAAAGAAGTCTGAAAGGCCGGCACACCACATCATTCTGCACCGCTGTTCTCCAAGGAGCACCAGGAGACCCTGAACCAATGAAAAACTCACCAGTGGAGACTGCAGGAGGAATGAATACAGGTGCAGAAGGAAGAGGGGGGAATAGGATGACAGGAGGAAGTTGAATCAGCACGTGGGCTGCTCCCACGGTATGGAAAGCACACACAAACCTAGCAGGCAGCCAAGTCAGAACATAGTAGAAGTTGCTGCAAAGTCGTACCAGTGTTATAAGTATTTTGTCTCCACTGTGAGGTAAAACAGGTCTGCCTAAAGACTTTCAGTGATGGCTTGGCAAATCCACCCTACTTTGTACTGAAAAAAAGCCGGAACTGATTCAGCCTGTCCAATTCTAGGTTCCAGCAAGGGTGTCAAATTAAAAATGTAATTGTGTCAAGCTGCCTCTTTAATCAAGAGAGGCTATAATGGACAGGCATCCGTACAGGGATATTCAGATGCTAGGGGAGCTGATCACTCTCCAAGAAACCTAAAATGAACTAGCTCCTAGCTTTAGTGCCTCACGTGAATGAGTGCCAGTCCCAAATATGCACATGGGGTCGATTACAGCTGCAGAGAGGCAACTTCCAGATGAGAAAGTGTGAAGTCCTTAAAGCTAAGCCCTACCAAAGGCAACCACCTCACTGTGGCACATCAAGAAGAGGTGCCGTCAGAAGCACATATACCACAGCAATCAGTCTGATTAGGTTATCAGTGGCCTGAATGTGTCACCTTCAGTACATATCAGCACAGGGGTCAGTTCTGCCAGGGCTACCCCCGAACAGAGCCACAAACACAGAGCATATCATTTCCCTGCTCAAACCATTAAACAACCAATTGCAAATTTGGATTTGTAGACAGACTTTCCTGTTCAGTTAGAAAGTCCTGCAAATCCACATGTTACAAACTCATATGGCACTTGCTTAAATAAATAAAATTGCTCAGCCACTTAGCAATTGCCTTAACTGTTGTTATCCAGATAAAACACACCTGATAAGGCACTGGAATTGAAAATCTCAAAGCTGCTCCATTAAATGCTTCATTAAATAAGTCTTTCAGTCCCATGAGGCAGTGATAAGCTGTTGCGATGGCAGTTTGATCCTTGTCTGTTAATTATTCATCAAACAAGTTCAAGCTTTGTGCTCTTCTTTGTAGCGAACATATGGTATGGCTGCTAAAAGCCTTTCCATTCTACTATAAAGCCACCACTGAGGCTGCAAACTCTTCCCAGGCACAGATGATACCTCAAAGGGTTAAATATTTCTTGTTTCCCCTAAGAGGTTTGGGGTTTTTTGGGAGGTGAGTTTTCTTGGCGGCGGGGGGGCTTTCTCTGCCATACAAAGGAGGCATATGAGACCCTACTGCTGACTGGAGACTTTCAAATGCCTTTCCGAGACCTCCACCCTGGCCTTCCTGAAACAGCTCAGAGCACGGTGGTTCCTCTTGGCAGTCTCAACCTGCACTGATGTGTAAGAGACTGGGACCACGTGCACTGCAGAAACGTGGGTGCCGTGCCAAGACAAACTAGCAACGGCTAGGTCAGGCCGTAGATGAAAGGGTCTCCCGTACAAAGCTGTTGTGTTCTGGCTCCCTTGTGAACAAGGCTGGGAAACCTCATGCTGCAGTGCCTAGATCAAGAGTAAGAACTTTCAGGGAAACATAGGACACGATGCAAAAGGATTTGCAGCCATCCCCCAGACAGAAGAAACCATGGAGTTTCTAGAGGGAAGGTGTCTTTTCTGCAGCCCAAAGTTGCTGGTAAGGATACTCAAAACAGGCTGTGACCACCACAGTCCGGTGGCTATATGCAATAGCCTGCTAAAGAGGAATGAACGGCACATGGAATGAGTAGTGGGGCAGGGTTTTTCTCCTCAGTTCCAAAGAACTGCTTCTGGTCAGAAGGTGGCTTTCATTAAAATGTTGGAAATGTGCTATGCAGCAACCATTCCAAAAAACCATCCATTTGGAACTATCAAAACACTTGTTTTGAAGTCCAAGAATGTAACACAAAAATCAAAACAAGATGTTAACTTATCAAAGCATGGACATTATCAAAACAAAGAGAAATTTAGTTGGAGACTAGGAGGAGACGCATTCCTATGCAACATTTCAATTTTAATGAATTTTTTTTTTTCCCCAAAGGAAAAATTGTTCCAGAGAAAACATTTCAACCAGCTCTACAGTTACCTAGTTCAAAGTCAGCCTCACAATGATACCGAGGCAGGGATTTCACCTCCAGGAGCAGTGCCACTTAATCAGCCCCTTTCACAGGATATCCTCTTCTCTATCTTGGCACAACTGTTTGCACAGCCACAGAATGAATCAGATCAGGGCATTCAAGTCAAAGGCCTCTTTTCAGCCCGACCAAACCGTTCCGTGACCCAGTTCTCTCAAGGTCACATGAAGTTTTAGAGAGGGCATGGAGTACTTAAGGCAGCAATGACAGGCAGTAAGCACATGGGATGCAAAATCAGAACGTTACTGCTTTCCCAGCTGCTCTCCCTCACACAGGTGATTTCACCCCTGGGGAACTCAGGTCACTAAAACTACTGCAGCCTGGAAAGGCTCAGTGCAGGGGACCAAGACCCACAGAAGCAACCACCCTCTGGGTCTGAAAGAGGAGGCGTGCCTTCCCGTTTCCTTACGGCTCAGGAATAAATACCACTTCTTGGGAAGGAGGAACTTTGCCGCTGTAGCTCAGTTTGGAAAAGGAACAAGATGTCCCAAGAGCTCTGTGGTGTCACATGGGAACATTTAACTCCAGGCAGCATCTGCCAGGCAGTATTTCCTCCAAAGTGCTTCAGGCTATACCTCTCCAAGGAGTGTCTCTATTCCTGCCAGACAGGCCCAGAGACCAAGAGACATACGAATACCACCCAGCTTCTGACACCTAACACAGCTAACCAGCCGTCTCGGGCTTCTGGGGAGGTCACTAGAAAGGTGTCTGGCTGTTCCATAGCACCTAAATAAAGCTCTCACTCTGACCTGTCCTCCACAGGACCACTGCATTTCCCATGGGCTGCAGAGAGAACCTAAAAAGTCTGATGCTTAAAGCCAGCTAGTACTTATACCACACTGCAGTCTGCAGCAGCACGGTGCCTTACGCACAGTTTCAGCACAGACCAGTGACAGAGCCAAGAGCCCTTATACGGCCAGACCCCACTGATGGGTGCTGTTAGTGCCCTTCAAAGTGCAAGCATGCTACGACTTGAGCTACAGTTGAGCTACATCAGAAGAAGTTACTCACAGAGCATCGCCAAGGCCAGGTCAGGCATGGCGCGAGCTACCAGGTTTTAATAACCCCGTAACATTCCCTCTGGTGGAAGTTATATTAATATGCGAACCCTTGACTTAGGGAGCTGTGGGGCAGGTGAAAGGTGAAATAAGTTGGCAGGCTTCATTTCTCCAGTTTCTAGAAAACAGCCACCCATGCTGAATGACTCCTGTTTGCAGCCTCCTGCTTGCAGCCTCCTGCTATGCCTGGCTAGCAGCTCCAGAGAAGTTAAGGACAGGAATAGAAGAGGCACCAGCAGGTCAGGATTGAATTAGCCTGGCACAGCTGTGCAGGAAGCTGAGGACTATAATAACTGATGTTGTCACAGGCAGAACCATGAAGCAGTAACAGAGCTACACGGAGGCTAATAGAAGTAGGAGGGTGGTGGCCACAGGACTGAATGAGAACCTCACTCAGTGTTTTTCTGCATAAAGCCTGTCTCCAAGCTGCAGCGTAGGCACTCTCACTTTCACTAACCCGGATACTTCCCCATGTCCATGCGTGGATAGAAGCAAGCTTGATCAGACAGTATCTCTTACCCAGCCTCCTCTCCTTTTCAGCCACGTCACCAAGGTCTTGCGGACAAACTCTCCCAGGCAGTCCACAATGGTGTGAACCATAGCTGGCTGTGCATGTCGCACGCAGTCCACGGCCAGCCCAGCTGCCACAGCATAGAGGGACACCACCTTGCCCCACGTTATGCCTGTAAGAAGAACAGAGGACATTCAGATTCAAACACGCACGCGTGGCTCAGCCTCAGACAGTCAAAGAGCACAATACCAAACAGCTCTCCCTCATTAAAGGCACCTGCTCTGCGTGCCTGCAGCTCAGAGTTCAGGTGCAGCCGCAGTCCTGCATGCTTTCCTGTGGAAGACCAGAAATACCTGGCAAGCTGGATCAGGGAGAACTCTCCACCTGGAGAAGCAGAAAGTAGTAATCTGATCTGGACATGCTTTGATCCCCCCTCAGTCCCGGGTGCCCAGCTTTGCTGAAAGCACCCAAAGGGATCACTAAAGCAGGGAAGACGCGCACGCTGTTGTTTATATTGCTGTTAACTCTCAGCCATGCACATGTTTCCTGGGAAGAGATAGGATTCAAAGCTACAGTACCAAGAGGGTTGGGGGCCTCCTTGACTTAAGAAGTATGCCTCAGTCTCCTGCGGAAAGGCAGGCACCTTCAAGAGTTTGGTGACTCTGCCTGCAATATTTAACATGGCATATCCCACTGAGGGCAGTGCAGGGAAGGGAATGTCAGTCAGTTATCTAATCTCCCATAAAGCAGAACTTCCTGCAAGGCAGACTTGCCAGAAGCGAATGCTCCATGGAAGCTGTCCCAGCAGCAGTCATCTTCCTGTTAGCACTAGTGATAAGTGCCCCACAGTCATGAGCTCAGCTCTGGGTACCAGCCAACCTCCCTGGGTCTCCCCCGCACTTTGCCAGTGCCACTGGGCATAAGTCTTCCATGCTGAAACATTGCAGCTAGCAGTCCCTCATCAGGCTTTTATCAGAACCAGCAACCTGGAAACGCAACCCTTCTGCTCCCATGCAGAAGCACTACCGCAGCAACGGCACGCGGATTTCCTTTGATTCTGCTAGGAAGTTTAATTGCTCCCTTACTTTATTATCTGGAATAGTAATATTTGACAAGCATGCTGTGAAGTATTTTGCAGTGTCAAATTTCTATGGAATCTGTCCAAGGTCTATCCCAGACACAGGCAGAAGCCAGGTGAACTTTTAGAAGTTTAAAAGCATGCAAAACTGCTCTCCCTGGGTTGCAACGAGAAAGAAAACAGGTGAGAGGAAGAAAAGCAATTATTGCAGTCAGTATATCTAAGGAGTAGAAGGGGTTAAAAACATGAGCAAGAAACTGGATATGCTCAGCAATCTATCAGCCAGGAAAGCAAATCTTTAAATACAAGCTGAATGAAGCAAAGTCTCTGCCTCTTTCCTTCGTATCATTCCCAAATCCCCAGGCACCCAGAACCTCTCTCCACAGAGCAGGGCTTGAAAGTCCTCACGCTTGTTCACACTGCAGCAGTTCCCCCTGTGCCTTTACAATATGTACAAGTTTCAACAGAATGATCGTTCCACATGATGCCTCAAAAGTGATGCTCACACTAACGCTTCTAGGAATTTTTTTAAATGCAAAACTTAAAAAAAAAAAAAAAAATTAAATGCCAGCCACACGAGTGGCATTTGTTAGACTGAAGATTATTCACTCACTGTTCCAAAGCCATTTGTCCCCTGATGACTGATATGAGATCCAAATCTACAGAAGATACTCTGGCAAGGCACTGTAACAACAATAACCCTGCAGCAGTTCAGAGTCCTCTGTGACCCTCTGTCCTTCACCAGCTCACTATCTCCAAGACCAGAAGGAAATTATTAATATAGCTAAATCGGTTGGTTTTTTTTATTCTGGTTTTATTTTCTGCATAGGCCCTGTGGGTCCTTTCCCCATAGCTGTCACTCAGGAATTTCACTGCCCGTGTGGTATTCGCACTATTTATCTATCTTTCTCACACTGTGTGTCACCATGGCAGCCAGCAAAACATGCCAGGAAGAGGCTACAAAACTCGCATCAGAAAACCCTAGACAGAGGGCTTCTCCTGGTAAATTATACCAGCAGAAAGAGGCTATCCTCTCTCAGGTCAATACCTCTCCACCTAATGAGAGAGGCTTGGAAAGGTTACCTCTCGCTGGCCACGTTCTTCTGCACCAGAGCCTCAGCTGGCTGATGCCCAGCCTTAGTGTAAATCAATTATTTCCATTCTCCCTCCCCACTGAAATTTGTCTCCTTGCATTTTGTTTCTTTTGAGTTGCATACATGGTCCAAAGTCGCCCAAAATTTCAGGGAAGAATTCATCAGCCTATTCCCAAGCTTTTACTGACACTGCTCTTACTTACATATCTCAAGCAAGTCCACTAGCTTTGAAATATTTACATGGCAGTGGCAAAGGCTAGAGCTGAGGCCATCCTGGCAGGGAAAGATGACTGCTGTCTTGATTAACTTTGTTTTAAATCCAAGTTTGTCTTTCCAAGGGAAGAAAAGTCTATTCAAAACCTATGAAAGATAAAGGCTCAAATAGATCCGTGACTTCCTGCTTGAGCAGAGGGGCTGGACTAGGTGATTTCCAGAAATACTTTCTAACCTCAACCGTTCTGTGATTTCCTTAATACAGAACAAAGTGGTTTGCTCTACAAACACATCAGCCTAAATACAGCCTCCCTTGGGAAATGGGGAAAAAGCTCCCCGAGTTCCTGGCTTCTCCGCCAAGGTTGCTACTTGGCGGTGCTTGCTGCAGGGCCTGCATGAGGTGAACACTTCCCCAGCACACACAGCCCCTCTCCGTTTCACGCAGACCACGGTGAGAGCCCAAGTTGTTGGCAATGGACGTGGGGCTCAGCAGTCACTTCCCATTTTCCTCCTCGTTGCAGAGCGTGCTGATGCAGGTCAAACCAATCTTTAAGTCTGCTTTTGCTGTTATTAGAAAAGCTGAGCCATTCGGGTGGGAGGAAAGGAAAACCTCCCCCTTCTATGATTTCTTTACATGGAACCTCCTATTGCCACTACTAGAGACAGAAGATAGAGCAATCTGGTTTGAACCACTGGGCTCCTGATCTGACCCGGTAGGACATATCTTATGCTCTTTTTCAGTCAAGATGATGTAGGAGAACCCTCAAGCAAGGGAAAAGCAGATATCTCCAATAGCTGCTCTAGACCAAGCACCGGGCCACGCCTGTGGCCTGTCTGTCTGTCCCAGGAGGGCTCCAGCAGCCCCCTCAGCCCCAAGTAGGCATAGCGTCGGAGAACAGACCACAGCAGCACCTAATCTGCCCTTTTCCAGAACACGTGCCATATATTTTTCTCTCTTCATGGGACCCCTTGGTAGGGGTAGAGGCACACAATCTACTGTCAAAGCAACATCTGCCTCTGCTCCTCTGTAATATCTAGGCCAGGGTCAGGGTAACACTGGCTTGATGCATCCCTCAGCATGAGATGGAATTGCTTCTGGCCACTACAGACAAGCAAAGAAAACTCCTTGCCTCGCTCCAAACTCCTCAAAACGTCTGGCTGCCATCCACGCTGGGTGAAACAAGGGCACTCATCACTAAGTGCAGTGGAGAGAGACAATCTATCCACAGACTCCCACTGTGCAACCAGCAGGCATGGGAGCTAAAGACAGAAGGGAACACAAAACCAGTCCAGGAAGAAGCGATTAAAACAGAGAAAGTCCTAAAAACTTCTGCCCACAGACATGGAACAAAAGCATCAACTCAAAAGGATGCAGAAGATGTGAAAAGCTGCTTGGAAGGAGTTTTAGAAAATAAGAAATAAAAGTTGCAGACTCAAGGCCAGCCGTGGAGCTTGAGGTATGTAAACACTGGCGAGCCCAGGGGAAAATGAATTAACAAGAAAGGACTGCTCTTGAAAGTGTTCCCACTGCATATCGGCTTGCCTGCCCCAGTGGAGAAGTTGGGAAGCCGTGTGACACGAATGTGCGGAGTCTCCGAACATACACACTGCACACGCTCTCCAAGGTTATTCAGATAACCTTCCCTCTGCCCCACTCAACAGCAACGTATAACTTGCAAATCAGACCTAAGAGAAACATGATCAAGTGCCACATTTCAACGGCTGGGAGAAGGCAGCCAGACACAATATACTTCCCTCTGGCGTAGAGAAAGAGGCCAAGAGGGATGCGCACAAGGCAGCAAGCTCATCTCATAAGGCCAAAATGATGAGGCAGCAGTGAGATGCGTTTCTAACAGCATTTGCTGCTGCAGAGGAAAGTGTTTGCTCCTGACAACCCATTAACCACGTATCCCTGTCCCTTGTTGCACAGGGTTTACTGCAGCCCAAGCATTCTTGATTAAAAACCTACTAGCACCCATGACAGTATAAAAAGGACGAAATCCCTTTTGGAGAAAAAATGGGCCTGCCTTTTCCTCTTTTGTTCTTCCACCAAGTGACCCCTTCCCTCCGGAGTTTATTTAAACAGCTAAGGTAAATGCCAGCTCAGCCAGGCCCCAATCCAAAGCTTGTTAAAGTCAGTGGAAAGTCTTCTGCCGGCTCCAGAACAGCTTTGGATCAGATGCCAAGGCACAGAACCGGTGGTGGTATTGTCACAGAGCAGGAGCGAGGCACTGAGCGTGTGCTCAGAGAGAGAAGGCTTAACCCCCGAGCTGACGGTGCTGCAATCCTTGATCATCCAGCCCAGCTCAGGGCCCTGTGGTGCCAGGCTCTGCACAGACACTGTCCTCGCCCTGTCCAACTAGCAGGTTGTGCTGAGACGGGGACATGAAATACAGCTTTAGCCCTACCATGTCCTGTGACCTGCTCACTTTTTGCCTGCGTTCTCAGCTGTGAATTGCTGTAATCTGGATTCGAGCTGCCCATGCTACACCAGGGAAAAGCCAAAACTTGAGATAACTAGGGATTGACGGTGCTGTAAACACAGCTATGATCCCGTTCATCCACACAGTGGGCCCTGACCAAGGTGTCAAACATCCTCAGACTTGCCCTCTTGAGAAGACCACCCAGAGCTTGTGTTTAGTCCAGACTTACAGACAACATGGATAACAAGTGAGCTCAGCCAGAGCTACAGTATGATGACTCAAAACCAGACCAGAGCATGGAGGGAGGCCACATGCAGCGTGAGTGCAAGCTCATAGCCAGCTAGCGCCACAGTACTTATTGACCTCCGCTGGATATAATGCAGCCTTTTTCCCTTGTGGCAAATTGGGGAACAAGAAGAGGACTCTTAGAAGAAGGGAGGAGAAAAGGTTAAAGATAAAAATTCTCCAGCAAGATAACATCAAAACATCCCACTCCCTTGATGGATAGGCCTTGTGAGTGACTAAAGGGGGCTCCCCAGGCTGTCTAGGAGCTAGAATGTCAAACTGCAGTTGTTTTCTTACTAAACTGGGCTGTTAAAAACAGGCTCAACCGCTTGAGCTGTCAGTAACTGGCTTGAAAACTCAGACTACATTTGAGCTCTCTGGTTCCCTTGCTGAATAAGAGCCTCCTTCCTCTGTACTAGGAAAAAAAATAAGGAATGAATGTCTGGCTGCCACAGCCAGCTCTTGATTTGCTGGATTTAGCATTAAATGCTGAGTCTCAAGACTGCAATTGGGATCCTGGAATGATAAAATCAGCAAACTTTTCCCCCTCTGCTGCTCAGCGGTCTTCTAGCAAGAGAAATCAGGGGAATGAACTGATACAAGCAAGTGATTGGATTCACAACCGCAGCTTCGCGCTCACACGGGCTGTCCTGTTCATCGCTCTCAAGGCAGACATGGGAAAGAGGAGAAAATGGAGCTTACAGAGCACAAGGAAGGTTTGGAATCCATCCCCTGTGCTGCCAGCAATTTATGTAGCACAGTGTCCACAAAAGAGAGGCAGCACTGGCAACAGAGCCAGAGTCTGGGCTTCAACACTGTTCCTAAGGGCTGAAGCATTGCCAGTCTCAAAAGTCTGAGACTCGGGCTCCCATTCTTACAAGACCCCCTGAAAACCCTCAGTTTAGAGCCCAGAGTTACAATTTCTAGCTTTACATCCAACAAAAACATTTTCAGACAACTTCCCTCTTAACTCCAGAGCTGGGAACTTGAAGAACACCAAAAAAATGCAACTCTTGCAATGACCCAGTCAATACACATTGGCAAGAGCAGGACTCCCAAAAGCCAGCAGGGCATTCTCTCCAGTGCCAGGTTTATACTGTGCAGCAGCACGCACACAGTCTGCTTCACCTGTAGCCAGCCTCCTTTCTGGCTTAAGTCCCCGTGTCACTTTGGCACTGCAAGTAGGTTGGGTCTGATGTAGTCAGCTATGCTCATCTAAGAACAAAACCTACTCACTTGTACCGCAAATACCTGAGCCTGCAAACTTGACCTTTGCTTTCTGTAAGCCTTGGAGCAAGCAAAGCTCGTCACCGAAGTGACAAGACAGGGCACCTGTGGCTGAATACTGCCACGCTGAGACATTCTTGTCATATTTGTCCAGCTTTTGCTTTCTGAGCCCATACTGCTTTGCAAGCCAGCCCAGGGCACAGGCAATCTCCGCATTCCAGACATACCTTGAAAGGACGCTGAGGGCTGCAGTACTGGCGATGGAGTCCAATTCCACCCTTTTTTACAACAGAGCTTTGATTTTCCTGATCCAAGGGATAAATCCGCCTTGCTAGACCTTCCTGGGAGCCCTCCTTTATTCGTGATACAACCCCTAGCAGTCCCTCTCAGGGAGATCTCTTTTGTCATCTATTGATATTCTGGAGAGGATCTGTGCTCTGTATCACAACATACTTCGGATCCTAAGTCCAAGATCTCAGCATAGGATTTCCCCAGCGGTCCCCACAGAGTTTTTACCCCTAAGGATGTGTAGCTGAGTGTAAGATAAAGAGGTTTTGAATGAGGAAGCCTATTCAAAAGTACATGAGAAACTTGGATTTCTATCCTGTCCCAACTACCTCCAGAGTAACAAAGACCACTGCTTCCTGTGACACTTCCCATGTCAGTGCCACTGGTTCCAGT
This sequence comes from Apteryx mantelli, assembly GCF_036417845.1. Classification (NCBI taxonomy): domain Eukaryota; kingdom Metazoa; phylum Chordata; class Aves; order Apterygiformes; family Apterygidae; genus Apteryx; species Apteryx mantelli. The sequence continues at coordinate 30,993,103 of NC_089986.1, read as the reverse complement.
GTTTTCACACTACTCTGATGCTAGCAAGCAGGTGTTTTAGGTCCTTTGCTTTCAAACCACACCAATGTTTCCACTCTCTAACATCTATTGTCCTTTACACAGACAACACAAGACATAGTAGAAAACCCATAGTTATGTCAGGGCTTGCCTTACACAAACACATGAGTCACCTCAAAATGAAATCTCCTTTCTCCTCCCTTGATTCCCCCAGACTGCATTCCCAATCACGGGCAGAGGGGCTGAAGCACAGGCAGAGACTGTTTTCAAGGGAGGCCAAGGCTCCCCTGCAGGAACATAGCACAGAGGTGTCTTTGCTTTTGTCAATCAACACTGGGACCAGCCAAATAGCAGCAGCAGAATGTTCAGGTCTAAGCTGTGAGAAAGTTCAAAGCACCTGCTTGTTTGGGAACAACTAGCCTGGAAGGCCAAGGCTCCTGCCTTTCTGCTTGTGAGAAAGGAAGAGAACAGCTGCAAGAAGCAGGCTCCACTGCAGTTCTGGCTGTTGCTGGGGGAAAGGAAGCCAGAAGAGGGGAACTCCCTTGTGATGAGTTAGTTCTGGCTCCTAGCACTAGCAACGTAAGCTGGAATAAGGGAGACTCCCATGTAATGAATCTCCTCCAGTTGCCAATGGTGAGCAAAGGAGCTTGGAATGAGTGACCTCCCTGTGTAATGGGGTAACACCACCTCCTAATGAGGAAGGGCAGGAGATGCCTTCTAGAATGAGCGAGAACCTGCCAGGAGGATGTATAAAATAGGGCATTTCCCTGCCAGAACAACAAAGCATACAGGAGCTCTCATTAAATCATTAAAGCAGGGCACACTGCCAAACTGCCCAGAGCTCTTTCAGAAATCAGGCCCCACCTTGCAGGCGATCCCAGAAACATGCCGTTTCTGAGAGAGTCAGCCCCATCTTGTTCTTTTCCTCCCAGCCCTGTCTGTGTATCCGTCTGGGCACAGTACCTGCAGTGAAAATCTGTGCAGCTACTGCCAGAAAGGCGTCCGTCACCACCGTCTCCGAGTGCAGCGAGATGTTCAGCTGGCGGGCAATATTCCGGTAGACATTGGGGCGGATGTACTCCAGCTCATCCCCTAGAAACAAACAGTCAGGAGTCAACACAGAGAACATCAGGCCCTGCTCTAACCATGCAGGAATTGCAGCTGGGGCCACCCCACGTGCCCCTCCAGCCACAGAGACTTATTCCCACCTCTGCTTTAGTTTTAAAAGGCAACAGAGTGCATACGGTCATCTGCTCTCTTGCTTCCTAATAGCCCTTGTGCCCAGGACTTCTGAAGTGTGGGGGGGACAGACAGGGAACCTGCACCAGTGGCATGGCTGCAGCAACCCCTCATACAGATCACGTTCCCAGGCCAGTTGCAGAAGTCAGAGTCCAGCCAGTGCCTGCCTTTCCTCCACCACAAGAGACTGGCCTGCGATAAGGAAAGTCACCTCAATTTTTATCAGAAATAAAAAGCAGACATGTGCATCTATGCATGCTTTTGAGACATTCAGCTGTTTTCAGCAACAAGATTTCTACAAAAAAAGCCCTAAGATGTGAGACTCAAGCATCCTGCAGCCTGATGAAAGCCAAGAATCCACCCAGAGCTGCACAATATTGATGGAACAAAGCCTATCAGTTCAGCTACTTTACGCTAAAACAGGCACAGAGTGAAGACCAGGAGTTCTTTCTCTCCTCCAAATGGTTAAATGTATGTTCATTTGCCTGGCTGACTCCTCAGCAATAAGGTTCCTGACGCACACCGACATGTGCTTTCACCTCCGGGTTGTTTTCTCCCCAGCTGAGAAACAGCTGGAGGTGTTAGGTTAGCTTGAAGACCAAGATGGAAATACCAAGCACAAGCAGAGAATACCCTCCCTCTCCAGGTTTGTGCTCTGGAGCTTGGGCAGCAGCAGCAAAGCTTTCCTGTCGTAGCAAAACGAACCATTTCTGAGCAATAAAATTATTAAAGTCTGCTTTCCAGTGGGTTTGTTTCTCTAGTGCAACTTCTTACAAGGGTTCACAGATATTTCTTGAGGGCTGCACACAGGCAGGAGATTTTCCTCTGCTGGGAACATGAATCCTTTCTCCTTTATCAAATATTTATTTTCAGTGGAGAATCTTCACTTCTGTCAGTTTGACTAAAATAGATTCAAAGTTACCATGCAGACAACACACCTGCACATACATATTCCATATACTTAAAACACAGGCCTAAAATATCAGCAATCAGTGCTGTAGGAGCATTGCACAATTCCCACCACATGGGAATGGCCCTTTGTGCATGGGGGTCCCCATTTGGTCATTTAGATGGGAGCTCCTTGTCCTTCTACTGCACATGAGTGCTCTGGGGTACCCAGGGGAAGAGGAGAGCTGTCAAAACATCTTTAGATCCCACTGCAAGACTCAGATGACTTGCCCTCGTCAGAGAGCAAGAGATCCTCCTGAAAATGTCATGTTATCATTTAGACGGGAACCAAAAAGGAAGATGCCATCCAAATCAGGAGTTTGTTACAGAGTCACTAGCTACCGAACCTTAAGTCATTAAACTGGTCACTGGCACTCAGCGAGAAAATGGGCAAACCTCAATTTTACAGAATTCCACAAATAAAGAGTTCTGGCCATTTGTACATGCAGGCTTGTTCCACACGGTCTGATCGCCAGAGGAAACCCTGCAGATGCATGGGCTGCCCTGATAAGAGGGAGCATTACTTACGCTCCTCAACAGCTCTTCTCACCCCACAGGAAACACACAGGCTTGCCCACAAAAAAGGCGATAGCCTTGCCCTTGGTTAGCCGAGAAGGATGTACAGGAAGCAGGAGGGCGCTGCGATCAACACCTGGTAGTCTGCCACTGTTACAGCTTGTAACAAGCAGGGCCTGAAGGCCTCAGATGAGATCAGGGCCCAGTTCTGGTTGGAGGCACACATGCCAGCAAAGCAGGCCCTGCCCTGCAGCAATAAACGCAGAGAAGAATAGAGGGGAAAACAAAAAACACGGCAAAGCAGCTCCAGGATTACTCAGATTCCCTACCACGGAGGCCACAAGACCTCTCCAGCAGCACATGATACTGGTGGTATCCTCCTGTCTCCGTGTTCAGGTGTCTCATTGCAGACTTTGCAACATTTAGAGCAATTTGCATGCTTCTCCTCCTTCTTTCACCATTACTCACAGAAAAACAAATAGGGCAGCACTGACAGTTTCCATATGCAGGAGTTCAGTTCAGGGGTGAAAGGGCACTTGTCCAGGCCTTGGCCATAGGAGAGACAAGTTCAGATAAAATAGACCTCTGACATACATGACAGGCTGGTCTGAGGTCTACCTAACTCCACTAATTAGTGCCGAGCATCACTGGGCTGGAAGGCTCTCACTCCCTCAGATCTCACAATTGCATTTCCTGAACCCAGCACCCCTTTAAGCCCACCAGACAGTTCACCGCTACCTTGGCACACACAAGAGGACTCGGAAATACCCCCAGCTTCTCATCTCCACAGGGTTCTCAGAAGAACCATCATGGGGCAAGAACGGGTTTGGCTTGTTGCACTACTTCATAAAGAGCTAAAGACTACAGTTCCTGGCATGTGGCCTGATACCACATTGCCTTGTATTGGTTATGGCCACAAGGGGGAAAAGAAAGGGACAAGCCATGTGGCAGCGGGTGGTTATGAACAAATGGGGCGGAAATAACTCTTTGTTCTCCTAGGAAGGACTGTTCCCCCTTCTTGTTGCATGGGTACCGTGGTTGTCTCCAAACAGATTTGCTCAGAGCAGGAGCCAAGTGACTAGGACTATCAGCCAAATCTTTCCATCTGGACGGGAATAAGTAACAGGAGAGTCATCCAGAAGACGCCTTCAGATCCAGGCTGCCACCTGCTTGCCCTTTAACATGCTCCTGGCCACCCACAGAAGATCTGGTTGAAAGCAACCAAATCTCAGACCCCAAGTCAGGTAGAAAAGAAAGGGAGGGCCAAAGAGACAGTGTGAATGGCAATGAGATTGACAGAAGAACAAAAAACAAAGACCAAAAAAACCACAGGAAACCAAAAAAAAAAAAAAAAGTCAGCATATGGGAGAAAAAGGGAAAAGAATGAGAAGTCAGTCAAAAGAAAAAAGGCTATGCCTTAAAAAAAGAAACTTGAGGCAACATCACACAGAGGTAGAAAGAAAGGGAAGAAAGTGGGAAGATCAGCCTGGACCTGAGCTGGTTAGGCCCAGCTGAACATTGCTTCACCAGACTTATTTGAACTTTGGTGTAATTAAACCACATGCAAATGTTAATTGTAGTTTCCAAGCCAGACATGAACAAATATTCCAGCCTGCAGGCAAGGAGGGATGTTGGAAGCAACCTCCAAGAGTGAGGGTGCTGGGATTCCAAAAGACAAAATGGGGCTTGACTTAAGTACAGGGGAGACTAAGACCTAAAAAAAAAACAAAACAAAACAAAACAACACACAAGCAAAAATCCAGGCAACTGTCAGCACCTAGAGGGTGCTCAGGGTACAAGCACAACTCCAGGCAATGTCGTCATGCACCAGCTGTGCCCAGCACACCCTGCAGGACTCCTCAAACTGCTCTCTCTGCAGCAGCATCTTGGCAACGAGAGGGGCTAGCTAGTCTGGGCACTGAATGGCAGCACGGGACAGCCAATACCAGCCAGCTCCTTCGTGCTTCAACACCCAAAGTATGCCAATTGCACAAACCCACCGGGTCCTGCCAAGGCAGACTTCCAGGCATTTGTTAGGCATCGTGGCTGAACAAGTCACTGCCAGGCCTTTTCTGCTTGTGCCTAGATGGGCATCCTTTTCTTCCTGCGCAGAAATGCCTAGGTGATCTTAGTTTTATGCAAAGGTCCCTGTACTAAAGATTTGCCACATTTGTACAGCTACCTCAAGCACGGAAGATTTAACAGTTGCTCCAGTGACAAAAAGCAAAACTCATCTCTCACTGAATGACTCAGGCAGGCAAAGACAGATTAAATGCAACACGCTTATTGAAAAGCAGCTTTTACAAAATCTCTGGTACACATGGTCTAAGTAGCTACCTCCAAATTAAACATCCCTGCAGTCAGGCAAGCAACTAACTATGTGAGCAGCTGATGAAGCCCAAATCTAGAGCTATGAGTACTCTACTAAACACCAGGTTGGGTTGTGTCACAGCAGCCGAGTGACCTGTGTCTGGAAAAAACACAGCAAGATCCATTAAAATGCCCAGCTGAGAAAAACTACTGAATGAACTAAAAAACTCTTACATAGCTGGAGTCTTATGCAACTCCCAAAAAAAAAAAACCAACAAAAACAAACAAACAAAAAACCTTAGTTTGCTGTTGGTATTTATTGGGCGGTATCATGCCTTTACGTTGTTGCAAGTCCGTGGAGAAAGCAGCTCTGCAGAATCACTGGGCTGAGCAATGCTCCAAGGGCCTAAGGAGACACAGGTAAAGGAGTTGTTCAGGGAAGATTGCCAAGAACAAATTCAAATGCGTACAGCAGCGAGCAAAAGTCTTGACCTCATCACATGAAAAACCTCTTGGCACCCAACACTTGCAGAGATAGTGGGCCCTTTCCTAGTCTGGTCTGAATTGCTCCAGATCAGACTCTTAGTTCCTGTTCATACCCACAGGGACTTACCTAGTCGCAGCAGGATGGTGGACACCTCAGCCAGCTTACCACCAGGCACTGGTGTGTTGTACTCAGGTTTGCTCCAGCTGACACCCGCTCGAATCAGCCTGGAATTTATGTAGTCCCTGCAGAGAGCCTTGGCCTGGGACACAAGCTCCTTATCAGTGGGAGACCGGTCAAAAACCTCCATCACCTCCGCAGCAAAGACTGAGGAACGGCGTAGCACTTCCATCCTTGGCTGCCGAGCACCTCAGCATGCACTTGCCAGAAGACTGCCCCAGTGCCGTAGATGAGACTCTGCAGGTGCTGTTTAGTAATCCACTGGTCTCTTGATCTGTCACGGCTTCCCGCAGCTATTCTCAAAAGGCCAGTCTTTCATTTTACCTGGTGAATAACAGCATCTGTAAGTCCACTGGGGTTACAAAGATATAGCCCAGAAGCCAGGTATTACACCTTACAGTGACACTAAAATCAACGGTATCATATTTGCTAAACATCTGTCTCAGGGCATCTTACAGACAAGGGGCCAAATCTTCCTGTCTTTCAGCTCCTTGCACTTTCACTGGCAGCTTGGCCCACAGAAGAGCTGCAGTTTTGAACTACCAAGGTGTTTTCTCTTTTCTACTTCAGGCATGAGTCCTGGAATTACACTTCCGAGAGACTAGAGGGTTAGAAGGTGGAAACAATTCATAGAATGTGTAGACAACCTCAGCTTGTTTCAATTAAACTAGGAAAAAAAACTGAATCCCAAATTCCAGCTACAATAACCCCAACCAGATGTAGACAGACATTCCAGCTCAGTAGGTCATGGATCCTTCTGAAGAAACGGCACCGAAATACTGCAAGAACAGGAATACAGGAGCATTTTAAATGCCTCACTAGTATTTAGCTTCAGACAGAAAGACTGCTCTTTATTACAATCTCAGTTTAGGTTTTGGTTCTGCAGCTTGGTTTTTTTCTTCTTCATTTTAAAAAAACACGTACATACTACTTCTCCAAATCCTCTAGCAACAGCAGAGAAAAACAGAAAAGCAGGTTCTAAAGAAGTTTTCAGGTGTGAATGCCTGAAGTGACAATTCAAAATTCTTCAGTCACCTGAATAAATGTGCTGATCTGACTTTTTAAGCTAGTACTGCTTTTGAAGTCAGAGTCAGACCAAAGCCTTTATTCAGATGGTAGTAAATTTATTTTTCAGTCCTCAGTTTTAGGCATTCACTTACAATCATCAGTCTTAAACTAAAGCACAGCCAGTTATGTATGCTTTTCCCAGTGAAAAATATATTTACCTCTCCTGTTGCACTTTTCCCCCATCAGTGGCTTCTTCTTGGGGTTGCTTTCATATTTCGTTGGAAGATCTGCATCAGTGAGCACCTGGTTTAGGATTCAGAGATCCCATCACACTTCTCCTCTGGAGAGCACCAGCCCTCGCTGCTCCGCAGTCCCCGGGGCTCACGCCAGCGCCTCCTTCTCCATCTCTGCCAGCCTCCGCATCCCGGGTTGTGCTCAACCGGGATCCTGGGGCTTGCTCTGCTGCTTTTAAGGGACCCAGGCAGGCAGAGGACAGCTTCTAGCTTTAGCCTTGTAAGGAAGATGAAATAACTGGGAGGTGGGGTTGCTCCAGCCAGAGAGCAACGCTTTCTCCTCCCCTTTCTTCTCTCTTAAGGAGGCTCTCTGCAGTTGTGTTGGGTCTTTGCAAGGACTTCATTCAAGGTGTTCCCTTTGGGGTGAGGGTAGGAGCATGATTTCTAGATGAGGTTACTCAGCATAAGAGAAAGCTTTGAACACACCACTGAAATAGGAAGAGAAGGCGTTAACTTCTGATTAAGATGGATGCTCCAGACAGCTCTTGCAGAGTTGATGTTGGCCAGTCATTTTCACACGGTAGCCACATCGGGGAACTGTTGCACTTGAGTGGGTGGATATCACACTTCAACAGTGGGCCAGTCCTAGAAGTTCAACCCTAAATGACAGAGGTGATTAACAAAGAGAGCTAAAATGCAGGGATAAAGCAAGATGTGCTGCTGATGCAGCTCTTAGATTCCCCCAAACTATGAGTAGTCCAGTTAAAAAATTGAAGCAAATTTGATGATAGAAAATGGTTTGTCCAAACTGAAGCGTTTTGCAGGAACATGCCCATTTCATTTCAATGTGTTAAGAAAAAGATTTTAAATCAACTTTAAGTAAAAAATTTCAGTTAGCTCCAACGTATTTAGAAATGAATTTCAACATTAGTTTCTTGTTGCAGCATTATCATATCAACGCCACAACTCTCAGCTTTGTTTCTGTTTGTACCGTTTCGACTCCATAGGCCAAGTAGAAACGTTGGCTTTTTTTGGTTCTTATTTGAAACAAAAGAAGTTTTAGAAACAGAAGCTTCCTGCAGAAAAAAAATTGCACCATCTCCAACCATGAGTTGTTCCCAACAAACAAGAACTTGTAGATGACTAACTGGGCACATGACTCGTTCAGAATACAGCCTTTCCAAAAGCAGGTCAAAAGCAACTGGTATCCATCACCATCTCTTGCTTGTTGGCTTTGAGAAAAGGCTGAGAGGCAAGTGCACCTCTCCAAGGCGTTGATTACCAAAAACAGCAAGCACAACCCACTGCTGGTCTCACTGGATTACTTAAGAGTGTTTTGCTCTTTCGGGGAGAGGGCTGCGGTAAAGCATGTTCTCCCTTCAGATACACATCCTCATTCTGAGCTGGCTTCTTCTCGGAAAGGAGAAGGGTTAGACACACACGTATCCAGCAGAAGTCAGGTCAGGACCCTTGGCTTAGCTTGATATGACCACGTTAAGTTGGCAATGGAGCTGACGGTGCGTCTTCAGCACCAGAAGTATTCTCTCAACGATTCTCTCAGAAATTTGTTGTTATCCACTAGCCTTCCTCAAATTTAAATATAGTCACTAAGACAGAAACCCATCCCTCGGAGACTGAAATCAAGACTCCAGAGATTCTGTGCTACTGAGTCATCCCTAATCTACCCTTTTTTGCAGAAATGTGGCCTATGGTCTCTTGGAAAGTCATGGTTTTGCCTTCATAATTCTGACAGCTGCAAAATCATTAAAAATATGGCTTAGCTTCCTGCAGCAGCTGACAGCTTGAAACAGTAGTCCCGTTTAAACTGTCTCTACAGAGCTCTGAAACAAAGATGAGTGCTTAAATATCAGCACTGCTTAACTAATGATAGTTTTTGCCAGAATTCAGGCAAATGTGTTAGTGCCACAGTGCCTTCCAGTTCTCCCCGGGTGCCAAACACATCCCACATGTTCCGTACCCAACCGTCACAGCATCCGGCACCCCCTTCAACTTCTACCATGCAGCATGAGTCAAATATACAAAAACTAAAAACATGAAGGCTATGCATAATAAGCCAGATTTTGTATAAAAAAAAACAGGGCATGGTATTCTACTTCTATTATTTATCTTTGCACTAAAAGATACCACTAAAAGCGCAGTAGATGAAACCACAGTACATAGTGTTTAGCTGACCACAGAAAAACAGGGTGTTACAGTCCAAGGAGCTAGCAGTATAATGAGTTCCTTTTTCCGTAGGTTGTTTAGGATACATCATTTAGAGGCTTGATCCAGACTGGAAAAATCCTTGTGGCAAAGCAATATCAGGAAACAGTGCAGAAAGAGCTTATATCACCCCAAAACACTGCTCCCAGTGTAGCTACTATTCTCATGACAATGTTCTGGCTGAACAACAGGATCTACACCGCAATTCCTGCCTATCTCACATGAGATGATGAGAAGAACTTGGCACATTTATTTAGTAAAGCCAAGGCAGCACAGAGATACAACTACATTTTATAAATACATCAACAGAAAGCAAAACGTGGAGAAACTGCATCAGTGAGAAGGCAACAAACAGCATAAGCTGTCTACAAATACATTTAGACTTGATATTAAATAGTTTAACTATTAGAAAAGAAAAGCTCTGGGAGGGCCTTTAAAGAGTTATAGTGGAGGTGAAATAGCCAGCTAATTTTAAGCATACTAAGCTTATGAACGGGAGTGCATGATATGGTTTCCTGCAATAGCACGAGAACAACCTTGAGTGACCCAGGAGGTCATTTCCAGTCTTGTGTTCAAAAAACCTGATTTCTGTCTGATACAACCACATACTGTTTCATTTCACCTCCCAGTGCTGATCCCAGCCATTTCACACAGACCTACAGCAATTTCAGCAGAAACAATACATAGGTCCATGCAGAATAAGGGCTCAGAGAAGCAGAGAGACCCAGAAAAGATGCAGAGTTAATAGCTGGACAATCTGGGACAACCCAGCTACCCCCTGCCTGCTACAAGAGGTTTCCATTTAGAGGTAAGATAAGCAAAACACTGGCCAGACCAAAGCCCTCTATTAAACCATCCCTGAACTTTCTTCTGCATCATCGCAACACTGGCTGATTACCAAGCCAGTTTTAACATACCATCCACTCGTACTGCCTCTTCCTGCTTGATTTTTGCAGCAATAGTTCGATTCTGCATGTCTGAAGTTACCGTTTATCACGGAAAAAGTATGTCAGGCTTTAGGTTGCAAAGCCATACAGGGAGGAACAGGGTGGTTAGAAGAAACACTTATTTTTAAACAGAAAGATCTTGCCCATTGCAACAGGAAAACAATACATGGAAGTAGCAGCTTAACAGGACCCAAGCAAAACACTGAGATTTTCTGAACCCTCCTCTCATTCCTGAAGGGCTTGATTCAAAGCCTTCTGAAATCAAAATAGTTATTTATATTGCTTGCGTGATGGGATCGCCTTGGAGCACCTGTCCTGGAAGAGGATTTTGTGGTGCCAGGTGCCATATGCCAGATCAAAGAGCCTGAGCCACCAGTGCACTTGCCTTTAGACAGCTCTCCTTCACGAGGATACAGGTCTAATAATTTAAATGCATCAAGTTTAGTAACCAATCTGTTTCCTAGGACAAGTTTGTGAATACGCATTTCTGACATAGGTTATCACTAACACGCAACATTTTCCTCTCTTAACCAACTGCCATGCTCGCCTCCACTGTTTGTAGACACAACCTCCTTGTCACTATATGTGCTTTGACAAAGGCAGGCACTGTGAACTCCAGAACTGACACGCAAACACACTGAAGGGGAAACCATAGCAGGAATTTTATATTAGCGAGCAGTGCTACAAATACAATCATAGAACATCTCCATCTGTATTCCTGAATCTTACTCTGGAAGCAATTCCCGAGAAGAGGGTGACTAACCGTTGTTACTCAGGCACCCAGCCAGCAAGTGTCCTTTGTGAAACAGTAGCTCATAGCTAAATCCAGAACTTTCATGAGCCTGCCTTATCAACTTAGGAATGTAACCAAAGAGATATAACTGTTTTGGTTATTATCCTATCCTGTAGCTTTCTTTAAAACCACACATTTTACTGAACAGATCATCTCACAAGCCAGGAATAAGGCAGACACACAGAAGAAATAAGTTTTAAGCTGTTCAACAGCCATAGCTTCTTTTCAAAACACAAAGAAAATATTTACATACTGCAGCACTAAAATGAAAAGGCAGAAAAGCTAATGCAGTCGCTAGCCCCAAGACAGCAAAGAGGATTCTTCTTTTTCAAGCTCTAAGCCACAGAAACAGATGATGTACCTTTGTCTCGTTCTAGCTTTTGGTCACCTGCAAGGCTTGGGAATCAGTTCACACTCTGATTTAAGTATATATCTACCAGACAGGTGGAGACAGACAGGTGCCTCTATTTGCAATGATCCTGAAACCTCAAGAGCCTCAAGCAGGTGCAGGCACTGGCTCAGAAGCATTTATGAGCTCTGACACATTTAGCTACTGCTTCAAGCCACACGCTGGAACATAGACATGGCTCAGACAGACAAATAGATTGGTGGATCCGATAACCACGAGGCAGGAGTCTTGCCCTGCACACCTCTTCATGTCCTAAACATGCACCAAAGAACTTAGACTCAAATTTTACATATCCAGGATGCAGCCCTACTTTTAATTTAGCCCTTACTGACTTTCAGAAGGGCTTTGGCTCTTCAGTCTTAGCATCTAGTGCTGGGCAGGGCAGTACCTATGCTTTTAAAAAAGGTGCCTTTTTGAGTTTTCACACAAGGAGGCTAGGTGCTGTCTTTGCTCTGCACAGATCAGATTCCAAGCACATGATTACATCGTATGTGGTTGATGATGCCGTGCAGCATTTCAGCCATTAAGATTCACAGTTCCACCCTGAATGCCAGAAAATCATCTCTACACGTTAGATACACTCAGAATTTGTGGGACTCCATGCAGTCAAACGTTGTCTTCAAGACTGCTTTTGGCTAGCAAGATTTAACCCTCTTACTCAGGGGGACAGCACGCAAAACCATGGTTTTTTAAGTAGTGGGGTCAGTTAAAGCAACTTTCACCTTCAACTGCTCATTCCCACCTCCAGATGGTCCTCCTGGTTGCACTGCTACAATTGTGTGTATGTTGGCAGGGAGAACTGGTTCAGGGAACTAGCTCATTATTTTTCATCTGGATGAGATAAACCTTCCATCCATAGCACAGCTGCAGAAGTAGCTGTGTTACTACCTGCATGCAGAAGGGAACCATTTCAACTTTGCTATTATCGAGATAAAGGTTCATGAAAGCATAGCCCAAGTTTTGTTTCTGCATACAGAAACGTAACTGTGGTGGTTTGGATCTTCTTAGTCCACTGCACAAGGCAGAAAAATGCTGACAGAAGGTCATCAACAAATGCCTGGGCTTCCCAGCACCTTTAAGGTGACAGCTTCCAAGAGTTATGATGAAGGACATTGTAATTAGAAGAAAAAAAGCAATTTTGGTTACCTGACACTAAGACATCTGAACCAGGCACATACAATAGCCAGGACAAAAGCAATTCCTTCCTTCTGGGCAGAAACATGAGCTTGATCAAATAAGTGTGCAAAGCAAGGTTAAGTAATATTTGTTGGCTCGTTGACTTTGAATTCAATCATCTTCCTTACTCCTGAGAGTTGCAACCCTTTGGGCCAGAGTGTTTACCTGACTTTACAAAGCAGCTGAGAGCAGCAGCTGCTCTCAGTGTTTGGGATGAAGTTTTATATACACCTTTCCCACTCGGGGAAGAAGGGAAGCTTTAACATATTTCTGAAGATACCTCACCATCTTCTTCAGCCCTTTCCGGTCCCTGCGGCCCACCAAAGTTCCTTTTCCAGACTGTCAGGGAAGACCCACTGTAAGTCTTGCATCATCCCTTCAGCAAGAGCCAGGAAGCTCTTAGTGCTCTGCTCCTTCCCCAGCTTGCCGGCCTCCTCCAGCATATCTGATTCTGGCACGGTGCTGTTGGCATGACAACAACCATCTAGCCAGATGTTAAAAAGCCATTGCCAACGATGATCAGGGTGCAGTCATTTAAGTCAAAGTGATTCAAGTAAATTTTAATCATATTTGAAAATCAGCAAGCAGGAAGCTTTGAGGTCACTGATTTTAATCTGGTTTTTTATTTGTTTCAAAGAGAGGGCAAGTCTCAGTGACGGGCAGGATTTAAGACATGTTTATTTGCAGCTGAGCACAGCTCAATGCTATGTTTTCTATCCTGGCTATAAAGGAATAATAGTGATGTGCATTTAAGCAATTCTACAGCTTACACAAATTAGAAATCCAAGTATGTGCCCAGGGTGTTAAATGTCATTTTCTACTGAGTAGGTTATTTGTACTCCCATGTTGCTAGTGTACCACCTGCAAACATTGATCCAGATGCAAATAAAGATAAATAGAAACAATGTCTTTATGTGTTAAACAAAATTCCCAGAAACGAAGGTTTTTTAGAATACAGAAAAACACCTGTGACAAAAAACTAGAACAAGTTTCATTCAGCGCAAGTATTCTCTCTAGCTATTGAAGTGTCAGCTGTTGAAATGAATAAGCAGCTTTTTGAGAGCAAAAGCCTTTTCTGGGGATGAAGTTAAAAAGTTAAAACTTCAGAGAAGTCTTTCTTATTGAGCTAGTTCAGTTTGTAATTTGATTATGAGGAGCCAGAGAGGAGGTGAAAAACAAGTAGGGAAAGGAAAAAAAATCTACTACATACTGGGCAAGGAGAGTCACTTTTCACAAAAAAACTGAAGGACAACCTCAACACAAGCAATGGTGGTTCCTTGTATTTTGCCAAGACACCTACCCTAACACTCACATATCATTGCGCTGTGCTTTACATCACTTTAGAATTTCAACAGATGTTCACAGCTTTAATACTTTTGTTTTACAGCAGAGAAAGGACTTAAAGACTTATTTAGCTATGTTAACACAGTCTAACTGAAGTTCTTTTGAATACGAAAACTTGCACTAAAAGTTTCCTGTCTAAATTCCAGAAATTTCAGCTAGAGGAGGTGCAAGTGAACCGGCAACGAGAGCGCAGAGTCCCACAGCTCACATGGGGAAGACACCAGCAACGCTCAAGTCGGCTTAAATTTGAAGCCGCTCCGCAGCAAGTAGGAGGCTGATAAGTGAAACTAGAACTAGGGGAAGCGTTTTCAGCGAATGAAGTAAAAATACATAAAACAACAGTTCTGAGGAAGAGAGGTACCTACCTCATTCAAGTGACTAGTCTCAGCTGAAGTGCACAGAGAAAGTTTCACACACAAGATGCTTCAACGATTTTAAGTGAATGTTTTGTTGTTCTAACAGAGGAAGTCAGTGTTGCTTAACATTATTCCATATGGTAAAGATAGTTGGGGGGGGGGGGACACATACCCAATCAGATCACACATTTAATAGCAGCTGCATCAGAGAGGAGCAAGCAACCTGAGAAACCTTCCTAGGCAGTGAGTGCTACCAGCTGCTGTGACTTACCACTACAACCAAGACACCTGGAGCAGTTGAGCAAGTTTCCTCTGGTGAGCCTCCAGGAGCAAAACAGACACAGCGTGCAGTGTTGTAGGCTTCCTGCTGAGCATCTGTGGTTTAAGGGACAGAGGTATCCCTTCAACAGAAGTTGCAGAGTACGGTGAGCGTATGGCATGACTCATTTAACAGACACAGCTTCTTGATTTAAGAGAAAAATCAGATGGTGCTGATATTGAGGTAGGAGGGCAAAATCAATTTCACACAGACCTGCGCAAGGCCTATGTCCTGTTTCTCTTGCTACTTCCAAAACATATTTGCATCTGAGATCTGATTTCTCATTTTCTGGCAACCATAGCCCACGTTCTCGAGAGAAACCAATACGGTACAAAATTTGTTGCTGGCACTAACATACATACAACATTTTGCCAGGAGAAATATAGTTTTTGTGATTTAAGGAGAACTCCAATGCTAGAAGAAGCCAGCAGAATAGGCCACTGCAGTTTGTGAGACTGATTAAGTCTCACATAATTTACACAAGTTATCCCTCAACCTTGCAGAAATACATGTGATAAAGCAGAGCAGTTAATGATAGCTTTGGTCCAGCCAGCAGAGGTCAAGGAAGTATTTATTGAAAAACAGAAGTTTGATGCTACCATTAAGAACCTCATAAGAAAGAGACATAAATGAGCAGGTAACTTTGCACCTTCTTGTTTTCCAAGAGGACAGCAAGATCTTTTCAAAATCCTAATTTAAGCAACTGTGTTCTCAGTCAGTTCACTCATATTTGTCCAGGCATATTTTTAAACAGGAAGATGCACAGAGTAGACAGGAGACTTTGCTTAACAAAACATAGGTTGTTAGTTTTCCCCTTCACAAGGGGTCTTGGAGATACAGCATAGGAGTTCTGTTCTCAGAAGTATGTACATCCTAGGAATAGGTTTTATTCAGTGTTAGATTCTAGCTTAGCAGCATAAAAAAACATGCCAAGAAAAAAAAATCACTGCTGGCAAGAAGAGGAACAGCTATCAAGTCCCTTGAGGAGGGGAAGAAGAGGTTATTCTCCCATAAGACCTTGCATACTGAACTCGGACACTGGGATCAGCACTAGAATGGGTTATTCCACTGGAGAAACTGTGGCTCTCAATATACAAATGAGAAGGAGTTTCCTCTCCAAGGAGTCTCCAGATGGCTCCCACGCATTGGAGCTGTTCTCAAAGCAAGTCAGCTTTGACAGTAGAAGTTTCAGAAAGACTTAATGGAAGTTTCGCAGAGGAAAGCTTGAACTCAGAAGTAGTCAGAAGCATCTCAGAAGAGTGAGTTAGGCTGTCAGCTTGACTGTGGACATCTTTGTGAAGACAAGTTAAGCAGATACAAGTATATTATGGTTTTATGAGAATTAGAGCTGAGCACTCTGTTCCTGGTTTGGACGTGTGTGAGAAGGCAGCTGACTGGCCTGTGCAGATGGGCCAAACACATTCAAGGCTGCTTTGCTTCCTAAGAGAAGTGGCTTTCATCTATAAATGTTTGAACAAATGCAAGTGGAGGTCCTGACTTGCCCCACTGTATTTAACAGAAGACACCCATTGGCTCCAGCTGTCTCCTGATCAGGCCTGTGTAGAAACAGATCATTAGCCTTTGCCAGTAACAGGAAAGATGCTTAAGACATTGTTGGAATATCACCATATCCACCCTGAGATAGGATAATCCCATGAAGTGCTAGCACATATACCGAAAACTTGGTTTATTTCTTGAGCATTTGGATTGAATCCCAGCACCTTAAGAGGGCAGCATCACTATCAGGATGCAACTCTCTTAATTGATCAGCTTTGCCTAGAGAGCTCCTGCCTAGCTGGAACTGAGCAAGATGAATCCTAAGTCTGGGTACACCCCTTATACTGCTAGAGGCAATCAGCTTGAGGTCGTTTTCTCTTGTAGCTTTAGAAAGAGTGAGCAGAAGGATACTTTCTTCTATAGTCTTCTGCACTCTTTCTTTAGGCCATGGATTTCTCAGTATTTCATTCCAATCAAGCCTTATTATGCCAAAAGCAGACTGGTCTATTTAGCTTGCCTAACAGGCAGGCAAATAAAATAAGCTTCTTTCCTCCAGCAGTTCTGGTTAAGACCATCTCTTTCCTCCTCACTTTCCTGGATGGAAACAGGATTCCAACTCAATTCAACTACATCTAGTGGCTCCAGTTTAAAAGCAGGTAGGTAACTGAAGCATAACGTCATGCTACCCGTTCCAGGAGCACATTTTGTTTTCTGTTTCAAAGAGCAGTTACGCCAACTGCCATCGATACTTCTTGGTTCCAGTGAACAGAAGTATTTCTTGAAGGGTTCAGTGAGTGCCAGATCCATCCTCCAGATAAGCTGTATGCCAGCCAGCTTCTATCTTTTATCACTCGCTCCCATCTTTCACTCAGATGCCCATTTAAGCAGGCATCTGTCCTGGGATAACCCACCCAGCTCCGTACAACTTCCAGAGTAGTCAAAGGAGACTAGCTGGAAAGACAAAGTCTCCAAGAATGACATTAGCCATGTCCAGTCCTGCCTCAGCAGAGCACAGAGGTCTGCAAGAGCCTGGGATTCTGCTTCATGAGCTTAGACTGGCTTCTACCACTGCACAGGAACAGAAGCATGGTTTGGAAGAGCAACTACTCCATGCTCATGGCTTGGAAAGACCCTAGTTTAATTAAAGGATTAGTTAGTGTGAGAACTCAGGACTCAGGCACAGGTAGCACAAGCCCAGCAAAAGATCCGTAGCTCCACAGCTGCAGGTGTTACACCACTTATCCACTTTGCCAGTACATTTGTGATAAAGGGCCTTTTCTCTGCCGCACACTCAAGATGGCCTTAAGAGTCACGACATCAGCAGGGAAAGAGAGCCTCAGGCAGTCAATACTGCGAGATTTGCAGTGATACAGTCTGCAAGCAGGAATGAGAGCATTTCAGCTTCAACAGCCTGCTGCACTCTCCCTGTGAGCAGAGATCTCAAGAAGGGCTATCCTAGGAGCAAGTGCATTTCTTCAGTAGTAGCTCAGTTTCACCTGTCTTCTAAGGGCACGGGTTCCTCTTTGAATTCCTCCTTTCATCTTCTACAAGGAGCAATGTTTAAGGCCTGAAACAGCCCATTACTGCCAAAACAAAGCAGCCACTTTAGTCCTGGTCTAGGTGGGTGCATCCCAGCCATCAACAGGCATAAGCAGCCTGATGCCTCACACCAAAGAAAGGAGCAAAAAGGAAGTTTCAGATTTAAAAGCACTGAATTTCTCTCTCTACTACTACATTCTTTTGCTGAATTCAGGTAGGACACTTACTTACTGTTGCACTTCAAAACCTTCACCAAAGAAAAAGATGATGAGGGGAGAACATCCCCATTTTAAATTGTCTACTCAGTTTGCATGTTTAGGCAGATTGTTTTGACCATGAGCTTGACCAGCATCTCCTATACAGAAACTCAGTGGCCAAGTCCAGATATAAACCATAAACCATGCTGTGGGAGAAAACTGCTGGTGAAGTCCAACTCGTGCTTCCCTCTGTGCAAGGACACTCTTTCCTAAGGCTTGAAAGCTTCACTTTGGTCTAGAAACAAGAGTATGCACTGGGGGAGTGACAAGTTCAAAAGATTTTATCTTCCTGGCAAGAAACTTTCATTCTCTTCTGTGGTTTTACCGCTTAACTGAGTAATGCAATAATAGTACTTTTCTGCATCACTGATCTCCAGAAGTACAATGCAAAAAACAACTTCAGCCTCTCAGCATGCTAATGGAGCTAGAAATAGCTCCTCTGCATGAACACTGCAGCATTCAGAGAGTTATTCTGTTGTACTTTTTATAGTAAAGTTTTAATCCATGCTATCCTGCTAAGTAACTCTACCTTCAGGAAGCCTACTACCAGCTAGCACTCCCTTTAAGGCTAACTGCTGTGCTCCACATCCGTGTCTATGCTAGGAAAAGTGCCATCAGGGGCTCTCCAGGCTCAGGGTACCTAAGCTGCTGCTGCAAGGGATGCTCCATATGCCCAGCATGAGGCAGAGGGGATAAGGCTGTGCCACAGCTTACGTTGCTCGCGCTGGCTGTGCCCACTCATTTTTGCTTCCCGACAAAACTGCCCTTTTGGACAAGAGTACAGAGAGCTGGAGTGCCATGAAAAAAAGTCTTCCTTATGCCCTGAGCCCAGCTGTTACCAGCAGTGAGGTTCTCTCCTGCTTTACAGTCAGTGAAACCGGCATCACTTCAGATCACTTCAAATCACATGCTCCCCTGTAGTTTCTTATGTTTAGGTGGCAATTCAAGGCCCCACAGCACCGGGTAACTTGCACATTTCGAGAGACGGTATTTGTCCCATCAGGGAACTACCTTCATCCCCGAGAAGGCTAAAGACACTAAGCGCTCAAGGAGCAGCAGACAGAGCTTGACCCAGGCTGAAGGTGGAAGACAGGGGTCAGCTCAAGGACACTCACCAAGTCACAAGCGGTGAAGGCAATAGCCAAACCTGTTGCTCTTTTACAGATCAGAGATACCAGCAGCAGAGCTTTATGTGCAGAGAGAAGATGCAGCAGTACAAATTAAGCCGAGATGGCCAGCCCAATCTAACCATGCAATTCTGTCGCTTAGCAGCTGTTTCCACTGTCATTGTCATCTGCTGTGATACACGCTTCACCCTCTGCTGGTTTACCCTCAGAGTGTCTAAAACGCTATTATTGTCCCCAGCGTAGACACGGGAAACTGAAGCAGACTTGGCCTGGGCCACACAGCCAATTGGGCAGAGCAAGAAACCTCAGAGGCACAGACTAGCGATCTAACCACTGACCACCGCCTTGCCCTGCTCCCCACGCAGCCACTCAGCTCTCCTGTGCAAGCAGGAAGAGCCTTGGGCACTGTAACGCTCAACAGTGCAGGGTACTCCGTTGCCCGGTTTGACCGCTGCTCCACACCCTCGCATGAAGGGCTGAGGGAGACAGACCCAGCGACCCGCACAGAAAAGGAAATATTTTATACAGCAGCAGCAGAGTAACCAGGATTTGGCAGAGGGGGAGAGCTTTCATTTGCTGCTTTCTTGCAAGCAGGATGGGGCTGCAATACCCTGTTGCCACCTGGTGGCAGCAACAAAAAGCAAGCCAGATTTGCTTCCAAAAGCCATCTACCATCCCTGAGAGCCATAAAAACCTCCCGGACCGCAGTTTGTCTGGCAAAGGACACTTGAACCACTCTCCAGTCCCACTGCATCCCTGTTAACTTTATGGGGGGGGGGGGGAACAGGGTGGAAAACCCTGAATTAGTGCAGGCTGAGCTAGCCTCAGGACTTGGATAAGAGCACTAGACTTGTCTGTCTCAAACAGATTAGCAGCCACGCTTCGTCAGGGCCCGAGCACATCTCGCAAGCAGCCATGCTGTACCACGCTGCTCAGGTATTTGAGGGCTACCTGCACTGTACCTCGGACAGCTGTATTTCAACAACTTTCTCAAGAAGTACCAACTGAGTTAGGTCCAGGTGGTCATCTTTGGGGGTTTTGAGTGATTCATACCAAAAAAAAAATTTATTGTGCTTGAACCAACCACCAACAGACACCTTCTTGAAAGACTTTCATGAGCCGAAGCAGTTAAGTTGTAGAGCATCAGTTCCTGAGGTCCTTTCTGCACGGTTTGTTTTGGCTCCAAGATAATTCCAACTCAAGGCAAGACTGCAGAGATACTAGAGGCTGTTTCCTCACCAACATGCTTTGCTTTTGTCAGTTGATTCACCTCCAGGTTGACCCTCTTTAGGATGTCTTATCACGCTTATTTTTTTTAACCCCCTCTCCACCTGACCCAAGCAGCTATGGAACAGACGGAGATATCTGAATGCAACTACAGCATTTTTACCTTTAAGCAGGGTACTGTGCCTGTCTCTTTGAGACACCTCACCAAAGAGTTTCTTGTCCTCAGAAGCACCTGGTGAAGGGCACTGAACATCAGGAGAGCAGGCCATAGGACCCCTCATGATCCAGTTCGATACTTCCTACTGAAAAGTAAAAACTGTGTTACGTTAATGGAACATTTAAGAACCCATTAGTCAAAAAGCTCTTTATAACTACTATTTACACCTGTCTCTGACCTTCGCATAAACATAATGGGGTGTAACAGTTAACTGGACAAAAGTTTGAAATGCCTCATTCAGGGTTTCTCTGTTAGCGAGAGAATTACAATTCTTTTTATAGAGAGAATGTTAAACAATTTAATTAACACTTTACACAGGGCAGTTAATTTCCTCTACCTACCCTTAAGTAGTACCAAGAGCCTCAGATGGAGAAAAACTGAAGCATATATTAGAAATGAATGAGCATTATGTCCAAGAAGCGTGCGTTCAGGTGCCAACCTCATGGCTCTAAACTGGGCAAAACATTATGCTTGGAAACCCTGCTTTGGGCAGAGGCTGATCTAGAGCTAAAAGCTCCAGGTGTCATTCTGAAATAAGGAAATGTGTCTGGAAGAGAAGACACTCACTCTAATGACCCTCCAGCTTTTAATCTAGTTTCTCTTTATTCCCAGTATGTACCCTTCTGCTTTTAGGAGTGCCAGAAAAGAAAAGAAAAAAAACCTAACAGGATCAGCTTTTCCCTTAAAAAAAATAATACTTTTTAGAAGTTATTTCTTCTCTGCAGTGAGAAGAAAACCCAACAACACATACAGAGGTCTTTAGTTTTTAGCCTTACTTCCCACAGCAACCAAGCATGTACAGCCATATAACACACAGATGGCAAACATCGCTTTCGTGACTAACTTCTTCGGGAGCAAGGTAATCTTCCATACTGTGACGGAGCCGGAAGAAACTGCCTGCTCACTTTTGCACTGATAGGGCTGGGGTGGGGGGGAAACCACAGTCTTATCCCAGAGTCCCTTTCTGATAGCCCTGCTTTCCTAGGGCCAGGTGAAAGCTTTAACCCTACATGGAAAACGATGCACCTTCTGTAGACCTGGTCCCTCCAACACGTAATTAACTCCCCACTGCCTTCCTTCAGGAGAAATATTTGCTCTCTTGCACTTGCCTGGGTGGCTTAACTTAGACCTCTCGGAGGCAGGGATTGGGGGGGTTTTTTTGTTTTTTTTTCTGTGGGAGTGCAGTTCCTAGCACAATAAGCACCAATAGCTTTTTGGGTGCTAAAGCAACAACTATATATATATATATAAATATATATATATATATATATAACTTGTAGTATGATTGTTCTGTAATCACCATTGCAAATGTTAAAAAATATATGAGCTATGTTCCCAGGCATACAGCATTGACCAAAAAGTAGGAAATTAATGGAAGAGGAAATTTTTGTTTTACTTCTGCTCCAGTTGATACATTGCTGAAAACCAAATGGAGGAGGTGATGGACACAAACATGCCGCTGATGGCCGCAGAGAAGTTAAGGAAGCCTGCTTCCCCAGAGACAGCACTTTGCTACTGAATGGTTTTGAGTACATTAGCAATCCTGTCCTCATACAAGAAAGTTACAGAAATAACTGTCTCACAATGAAGCCGTGATCTCTATCCCTACATGCCTCGCCAAAACCAGACTGATTAGCTATTGACCTGTAAAATGGCTTTTTCCAGACGGCAGCTGGACCACAGTTCTCACTCCAACTTTCCTGCTCATCCAAGTACCCTGTTGCTAAGAGGCAGAGACCCCACCGGTCCCAAATGGAAAGTCCAACCACACCAGCCTACACTTGAACACGCTTGTGGTCCTGCTTGAAAACTGCCAGCCAGCTTTTGCAGTTTCTTTTAAGATAGGCACTCAAGTGCTGATCACCCTTATTAAAGACTTACCCTAAATCAAGCCTACAAATCAAGTTACTTGCTGTTCCTCCTTGCAGTCATTAGCAGTGCGGTGTCACTGTTATCATGCTCCTGTACTGTACAGCACCGGGCCAGCCTAAGGTCTATGGGTGATGTTAGTGAGACAGCTTTTGGGCTCTGTCCAGACTTGCTGTGCTTATTTAACATAATAAACACTTTCATGAGGCATTTGCCACCTTGCCAAGAATGAGACTGCATGGATGAATTCATGAGTCTCCATGGCATAAGGTGAAGAACCAGGCCATCTGGGTGAAACACCAGCTGAGTCACACACTTGGGGACCCCTAACTTACCCTACCACATGGGTGGGGTGTGGGTGTGTGTTCACGTGCACACACGCAAAAACAAGTGCAGAAAGGGAATGTTTCACCCTTTCTCCTTGCTGCAGCAGAATGGGAGCAGAACTGCATTTTCCTTCCTTTCCCTAACTGCTGATTTTCTTTCTCACTTTAGGTGTTTCAGATCAAAGAAAGCTTCGATTCCCCTGTGTATTCCTTGCTACAGCTACTCGCAAAGCGGCGCAAATTAATCATCAGAGGAGCCAACTTCTGAGAAAAAGCTTTGCGCGCAGGCAGCCATGACAGAGGGAGAAATTTGTGCCTGTTTTGTTAAGCGGGAAAAAAAGTCGAGGCCAGTTTTAAAGGTGACTGGCAACGGAAAGTTTGGCAGCGGCCTGACGCGCTGCTCTGCTTCCTTAGGAAATATCCCTTCCCTCTGGTGTCCTGGAAGGAGGGCGAAGTTAAACCGTGCTCTGCTCGGGGCTGTCGGGAGAGCGGGGCTGATGACGAGGCCGAGGTGGGTTTCTTCCTTCCGAAGGTTAATCAGTCACTGAAGTTAAACGTGGAAGAAGCAGCAAGGCAAGCGCTGCCCCCGCGCAGGCCGCGGCCCCGCTCCCCACGCAGGCAGGCGCCCCGGGCGGCCGGGCCCGTCCCTGGCAGCGGGACGCCGCAGCCCCCGCCCCCCCCCGGGGCGCCGGAAACCCCGCCCGCCTCGCCGCGGGGGCCACCGGGATCGGTAGTCCCCGCCCCCATGGCGCGCCCGCGCCCGCCGCGCCTCAGGACTCTCCCTCCCAGAAGCCCTCGCGCTCACGCCCTCGCCCTCCCCCTCCCGCCTTGCCCTCGCCCGTTGCCTGCCTGGCCGTGTAGTCCGCAGGGGCGCCCCGCTGCTTGGCGGGCGGCCGCGCGGGAACTACGCCTCCCAGGAGGCAGCGCGGCGCCGCCACCTCCCCGCCTCCCCGCCCTTGCCTCCCCCGCCGCGCCGTGCTCCTGCGCCCGGCCCTCCCCCGCTCTCCCTCCCTTCGCCCGGTGCTCCCGCTGCGGCCGCTGCCGAGCTCCGTGTCCCTGGGCAGCCCCGCGGCGGCGGCGCGCGCGAGGCCCGGCATGGCGCCGCGGCGGCGGGGGCGCGCGCCGCGTGGGGACCGTAGGCCGTAGGGGCGGTGGCGGCGGGCTGCCCGGGTAGGTGCGGCGGGGGGCTGCGAGGGGGCCGAGCGGGGCTGCCCTGAGGAGGCCGCGCGCGGGGGGCTGCGCCGGGGGGCGCGGGGGCGGGGTGCCCCGAGGGGGGGTGCCCTGAGGGGGCTTGAGGGGGTTGAGGGGGCTGCGTTGGGGACACTGGGGCGGGGGTCCCCGAGGGGGCTGCGCTGGGGTGGGGGTGCCATGCTGGGGACACTGGGGTGGGGGTCCCCGAGGGGGCTGCGCTGGGGTGGGGGTGCCATGCTGGGGACACTGGGGTGGGGGTCCCCGAGGGGGCTGCGTTGGGGTGGGGGTGCCATGCTGGGGACACTGGGGTGGGGGTCCCCGAGGGGGCTGGGGTGGGCTGGGGGTGCCATGCTGGGGACACTGGGGTGGGGGTCCCCGAGGGGGCTGGGGTGGGCTGGGGGTGCCATGCTGGGGACACTGGGGTGGGGGTCCCCGAGGGGGCTGCGCTGGGGTGGGGGTGCCATGCTGGGGACACTGGGGTGGGGGTCCCCGAGGGGGCTGGGGTGGGCTGGGGGTTCCATGCTGGGGACACTGGGGTGGGGGTCCCCGAGGGGGCTGCGCTGGGGTGGGGGTGCCATGCTGGGGACACTGGGGTGGGGGTCCCCGAGGGGGCTGGGGTGGGCTGGGGGTGCCATGCTGGGGACACTGGGGTGGGGGTCCCCGAGGGGGCTGCGTTGGGGTGGGGGTGCCATGCTGGGAACACTGGGGTAGGGGTCCCCGAGGGGGCTGTGTTGGATTGGGGGTTCCATGCTGGGGACACTGGGGTGGGGTCCCCGAGGTGGCTGTGTTGGGTTGGGGGTTCCATGCTGGGGACACTGGGGTGGGGGTCCCCGAGGGGGCTGGGGTGGGCTGGGGGTGCCATGCTGGGGACACTGGGGTGGGGTCCCCGAGGGGGCTGCATTGGGTTGGGGGTGCCATGCTGGGGACACTGGGGTGGGGGTCCCCGAGGGGGCTGCACTGGGGTGGGGGTGCCATGCTGGGGACACTGGGGCGGGGGTCCCCAAGGGGGCTGCGTTGGGGTGGGCCGTGCGGGGCCGTGCTGCGTTGGGGTTGTTCAGTTGCTGGGATGGAGGGACGCCCTGTGGAAAGCATCGCTGAGGAGCACGGAGTTGCGTGTTGGGTCTGGGGGGTGCTCGGGGCCGATGTGGGGTTTGGGGTACCCTGAGGAGGGGCAGGAGGTGTCCTGGGGAGCTTAGCTTGGCAAATGGATGCACTGGGGTAAATGGTGCCTCAGTGGAGCGTGCGTTGAGGGGATTACAGGGGAGTGCTAGGACGGAAGGGGTATGTGAGGACAGTTGGGTGGACTGTGCTGCGGATATATCCTGGGAGCTGTGGTGAGGCAATGGCAGGGAAGAGGGTGCTTGAAGCTGTGGCAGTGTCTGTCGTTCAAGGGAGGTTCCTTGATCTGTCTGGAAGGCACGGCTGGGGAAAAATTGTGGGGTTTGCTGATGCAAGGAGGGGCTGGCACACTTTGAACGGATTGATGAGGTGCAAGGAGAACTGCAGACTGAGGAGATAAAGATGAAGGTAGTTTTCGGGAGAATAAGCCAGACTCTGGGAACCTTGAGTTAGAGCTGTTGTGTTCTTGCTTGTCCCAGTTGACCAGTGGATGAGAAAGCACCGCCTGCCCGCTGTGCTACAGCAACCCAACCGCCCTGATTTTGCAGAAGCGGATGTCTGACCATCCTGTAGGCATGGCTCACTTGAGGGAATTTGCCAGCCAGGTAAGTGAGGATTAAAGACTCGTTTTAAACTCTTGCATCGAGAGCAAACATGACGCTCCCAGCAAATAACTTTTTGCCACTGTTTCTCTCTTGCACGTGTCTCATTGCTCCTATTAGCTGATTGATCTCCTGTACAGAGAGGGGATTCTTGTCCCAGTGCAGTGCTCCTCTCTGAGGGTAACTTTGCTCCTCTTAGGGGGAGAGGAATCATTGTCTCTCTGAGTGTTTTTTAGGAGAGCTAGGCCAGAAATGGGATCAGAAAAGCTATGTGTACAGACTGAGGCAGACATGTTGTATTAGAAGCGTTCACAGTAGTAACCTGGGAAAAATAGTGCCTGTAACCTTAATGCCTGAGGGGTAGCAAAATCTGGTGCTGAACATGTATCTCTTCTGAGAGAGGTGTCAGCCCCAGTGGATGTGGTTAACTCCTGTTGTTGTGAGGACATTTTCCTAAGAGGACATGGAAGGATGATGTCATGACTTGGGACTCAGAACTGAACCACATTAACAGTGTTGACTTGAGCCTCGTTTCTTCTGAAATTGGTTGTGGAATGCGTTTGATTATTGGCAGATGTCAATACTGAATATAGATTTTTAAACCATGTTTTATGAGAATTTTGGCATTTTTCTGTTCTGTTCCCAGATGTAGAATTAAACACTAAAAGCTTTAGTGGTTTGAGATGATGCTTTCTCCAAGCCTTTTCAGTATAAAATTGATTGATTTGCAGTGCATCTTGGTTTGCATGCTGTCTTTCATATAAACTGTTTCCCCAAACAGTTGTGGAATTAAATGCAAATATAGAGCCTGAATGAGTCATAATACAGGGAGAGAAATGAAAGGAATAGGCGAGGACGCTGTCTAGTTAGGGCTGGAAAAATTTGAAGTGGCTGAGTTCAGTAGCTACAGAGAAGGTTCCTCTTAAGCTTGTAGATAAGTAGGTAGGAGAGTAGAGCTGAAAGAAGCCGATAAAACCAAGGAAGATAATTGTGAATAGAGTAGTAGGGAGTTAGTAAAATTGTTTGTGGATGGATTTATGTAAATACCAACAAGCTGTCAGTTTAGTTGCAATGAGCTTTTTATATACAGCGTTCACTGATAAGCTTATCAGAGCTCCAGGGCTCTAACCTCTTAACTTATTACATAAATATCATGCATTCTCAGATTCTATCATACCATGACTCTCCATCTGGTCCTGGAATAGGAAAGCAGTCTCTGTTGTCCACTCCTTGGATCTCTTCAGGAATCCTGGATGAGACCTTGTAATCTGTGCAGTTGAGGCTTGCTGGAGGGCAGTAGGAATTGTGCTGAAGTTCTGCTCACCTAAATTTAGAGAACAGTGGGGAGGTACTGTGAAAATCAAGAGACTATAGGACTTGGATTGGGATGTCAGAGGCTTGGCTTAGCTTGGATTCCCAGCTCTGCTGACATGCTGGATTACCTTGGGCAAGTCACTAAGCTGCTTTACCTTCGTGCTTCCATTTCCCTGCCTAGGTTGTTTAGGCCTTCTTTTTTTTGACTGCCCTTTGCTGTGTATATACAGCACAGTGGGCCTCCGGTCTTTGTTGGGAGCTCTATCCACTAGAAGATGTATTTGCTTTGCAGGATTTAAAGCTGTGAGCTGAGCTCTGATTCCAGTTTTGCTGCTCCTTATGTGACCTAGAGAAAGTCTCTCAAGTTCTCTGACTCAGTAATGTTTCGCTGCCTTGAAGCAAAAGAATACTATCTGTGAAGCAGTTTCGCAGTCTCAGGCAAATGATTATATTTGTATTTCAAAGTGTTGCTTGCTACAGAAACTTAGCTCCTTAGCTATACTCTAGAAGTTCAAAACTGTCTCGGATTCAGCCGCTGAAAAGAGTTGTGTACTAATTTCATATGGACAGGGAAGCTTTCAAATGTTTCCAGGTACAAAGCTGATTTCCCCAAAGAGAACATAGCGCTGCTGCAAACATCTCAGTGGCCCAAAGGTTAGTATGTAGGATGCAACGTGCAGAAATGCTGGATGGGAAGTTGGGAAGCAGAGGAGGGAATGAAGGAAAGGAGGTCAGTAGCTGAAGTCCATTAAAACCAACTTCCTCCTTCAGCTGTGTGCGTCAGAGGAAAATGATGTTGATTTGCTTGGCTGCTTGGAAAGTTCTGTAGTCAGAAGTAACACTAAACGCTGTAGTTTCATATAAATCTTTGGAGACTGTCAAGCTCCAAGTCAGCTGTAATTCTTAAAGTAATGTGGCCCAGACAGACTTGACATCCAGACTTTTGCCATACAAAACAGTGCCTACGATCCTGACCTGCCCCAGACTAAGAAACTCTCCTTTCCAAATGGGTATAAGCACCTCTCGGTGTTTTATGCCGCAGATGCAGGTGTGACTCTTGCTCACAATGCTGAATGCAACTCTTCCAAGAGTAAGCTGGAACAAAGCCAGAAACGGCCCAGAGAAAAGATCTTGAGGTGGTTCAAAGGGCATTTGTTTCTGTTGCCAACATATAGCTTATCTTTCCAAGTAGTAGCTTTGAAATGAGGGTGGGGACTTTCCCTTCTTTGAAAGCTTGAGGGTGTCATGTCACCGACTGCCTGTCTCTGCAGCTGGAGGTAGTCGAGCTGCCAAGCCCACTCTCTCCCCATGGAGCAGCTGGTGTTGCTGCCAGGCTTGGCTCATAACACGCTGCGATTCTTAATTCCTGATGTCTGCGGTTGCTCCGTTTTAAAACACGATGCCATCAGTCATGGTGGCAAACACCCACACACCTGTCATGAGAGAGCATCCTTCTCTCCTGTTCTGCTGCTGGGAGGTTAGATGCAGGAGGGGAGCAGTGGAGCGTTACTTAGCAGCCTGTCCTCTCCCTCCTCATATTTGTTCTCTCCCCTTCCTGCACGTACAACCAAGATAGTGGGGTTTTTGTGCTCTCCCACCAAAGCTTGTTCATGCCTGACTCTGAGCCATCTCTAGTGCCAGACTGCCCTCAAAGGGGAGAATCACCATGAGGCCTTTTGCTCCAGAACTGCTGGGTAATTGCCAGTCAGTCAAGCCAAAAGGTACGATGAGGTGAACATCCTTAAAGGCTTTATGAGTTGTAGGACAGGGGGCAGCAGCAGGTCAGCTAGCCTTTCTGTCTGTGGTCTGGAGCTCCATTTTGCAGCCCTGGTGGACTCTGTGAGCGTGGAAGGAAATGGAAAGATCCCAGGCTGGTAAGCTCTTGCAGAGCTGCCAGGTGCTAATGAGTTTATTTAGGCTGGCAAGCTCACTTATGCAGGTGTGAAGCATTTCATCTGGAGTCTATTACTTTCTCCTAATGAAGTTTGTCCGATCTGTTTGGGGCTGTGCAACTCCAAAATGTGGATTTGGAGCCGGGGCAATTCTTTGACAATAAGAGTGGCACTGAGATCACTTGCTATTCAGAAAAGGGACAGATCCTGCTTTTTACACTCCTCAGCGCACTGTTCAGCAGGTGCAAATTTATTGGGGTGGGGGAGAACTGGGCTACACAGAACATGTTATTTTCTTCCCCTGCCCTTCCCCACATTAATACCCCTGAGTGTGGCGGTGTGCTTCTGCTCTTCTGATGGAGCTGTGCACTTGCAGAGCTGGCATATTCCTGACATGATTGGATCTGTTCTGCTGCCTGATTGAGTGCTAAGGGTTGTAAACCCACAGATGTGAACATTTGCTCATCCGTGGTGAGTTACAGCGTGGCAGCTCAAACAGGAGCTGTTTTTAATAGACGAGAGCTTCTGAACAGGTATCCTGTGGATCAGCATAATTTTATCAATCTAGCTTGTCGTGGAAGGTCAGGATTGCTCCCACCAAAATGCCACCTGGTAATGTCTTCTGCGGTGCCCACAATGTGTGGTTTCCTTTCCTTGCTGAGCCAGGTGCTTCAGGGAGATGGTCCTTCCTCTCTTCCTTCTCCCTGATGCGTGGAGTAGCTGGTGGTGTAGTGAGTGGCATTTCTGCAGTGCAGTGGGTCACTATGCAAGGAAATGTCTGGGCCACCCTGCTGTAAGTTGGTCCAGAGATGGAAACTGCTCTTGGCCTTTTGCGAGTCTGGATCAGCCAGAGGGTTGTTCTCTGCTGCAGTCGTCGTTCTCATGTTGTCTCCTGGCATTTCTCAAGTTCAAATCTTCTTCCTTCCCTTCCCCCACTCCAGTCCCTGCTGTGTCTCCAGTTCTTTCCATCTCTGCGTTTCCCCTTCAGTCCGTTTCCAGCATGTTTGTTCAATGTAGAGCCTGTTTGGGTGTTGCCATGGACGCACAGGGATATTTGGTTATCCTTCTGTATCTTGGATTGGCATGCACGTGGAAATCCTCTTGAGTGAGCCGAGTGTAAAGCTCGTCCTTGCCTCGGCCTGGCTTACCCCATTTAGCCATGCGTTGGACACAGAAGGCAAACAGCCAGTAATGACTGCTTGGCTTAATCATTAAGCAGCACCTAATGCTGCTCAGTGATGGCCTGCTGCTAAAACCTGGTGTTAGATGGAAAAATGCAGCAGCCCTGTTCTCAGATAAAATCTCTGCTCAGCTCAAGGTCCTTGCAAGGGAGCGGTCCCTTTGGGTGACGTGTCTGAGGTGAGACTGAGAAGCTCTGGGTGTGGAAAACTCCCTGTAACAGCTTGGCCACTTCCTGTAGATCAGACCACGTTTTCCAGATTTTTTTTTTCTTTTAACTAATTTTTAAGAAAGGCAGAAATTCTAATCACGAAAAGCCTTTTAATAGCATGAAGCAGAGCAGGACCTCTGGGTCTGCAGCTGGGCAGGATGAAATGGCGTCAGAAAATGATTCTGGCTTCTTCCCTTTCTCTTCCACATTCCTCTTAAGAAAGTGTTAATTTTGAAGCCTGACTACTGTTAGAGAGTCATTATTTCTCAGATGATCGCCACGTTAGCAGCTTCCCAGTTGGTGTGCTTTATCTAATGAGGGTAATGTTACTTGCTTTTGCATCTGGCTGTGCCAATCAGAGAAGCTGTTCCAGAAGAGCAAGTCTGTAGATGGAGTGTCCGTTCAGCACTTCTGTCTCCCCTGGGACAGTCGGGTATCTGGGCTTCTTGCTGCTGACCTTCTGAAAGACGGGAGGCTCCATGTGCAAACATCTGAAGAGCGCTGGGCTGGATGCAGCCTGGAAATCAGGCTGCAGAAGAGCAGACTGTAAATTTGGATTGGTGTTTATGTTACTGGAGTATTTCATGCTCTGAATAAGTAAGGAAGAGAGCAAATGTACCACACTAAAATCTTTACAGGCAGAAGAGGAGACTGGGGAAACAACCCTGTGAAGGTATGGTGGCCTCTTCCTTGCTCACTCTGCTGTTTAAAAGGCAGCTGGTTTGTGGACACTTTGCCTGCCTTTCTGTTCAAGTGTGAAGAAGTGCTTGCTAATCAAGCTGCTTTGGCATTAGTTTGGTGCCCGCAATTGTGCTCCAGATCAAATCTGTCCTGTCCCAAAAGAACCGACCCTTTCTTTAGGGATGCTTGTTGACATCCTGCTTCCCAGTATCTCTCCCCTTCCTCCCCCACCAAGGTCTGTAGGGACAGAAAGCCAGTGTAAAAGATTTCTTCAGTTCTTCTCACCTTGGGTATGCTCTATGCATTTCAGCATGGGAAGACCATTTAGGATATATGAAGTTCAGGTGGATTAAAAACAGAGTAGAAACATAGAGGGGGAGTTGAGATGAAAATGATGACGTCTGGGTATGCATGATGCTCTGTAAGCTGTTATGTGACTTACAGATTTTCTTCTCTGCCTTCTGGTTTAGCACTCTAGGGTGGACCCTGAGGAGCTGTTCACTAAGCTGGAGCGGATCGGCAAAGGATCGTTTGGTGAAGTGTATAAAGGGATAGACAACCGCACCAAGGAGGTGGTTGCCATCAAGATCATTGATCTGGAGGAGGCCGAGGATGAAATTGAGGACATTCAGCAGGAGATTACAGTGCTCAGCCAGTGTGATAGTCCCTACATCACCCGATACTATGGCTCCTACCTGAAGGTAGGAGACACTGCTGAGGGGCAAAGCCGTGGCAGTTCCCTTGCCAGCAGTTTGGGGGTGGGGCAGGGCTCTGTATGGATGCTGCAGCAGATAGTGGGGAAAGGTACCCAATCTATAAGGTTTGCTATGGCAGCAAGAACAGTAATGGCTTTGCCCCCCCCATTTGTGTGGTTTTAATATGAGACAGCTTTAACACGCTTGCAAAGCACGTGGAAATGAGGTGTTCAGCACAATGTGGTCCCAAGAGCAGGGCAGTTTGGATAGAAAATCTTCCATTGAAAAGACAGGCCCCTGCCCAGTTTGACCCTTCTTGAAAGGAAGTTTGTGGAATGCTTTTTGGAAATACTGTGGTTTTAAGGTGGCATCACTGATGGCTTTATGTCTCTGGGAGGATCTAGATTGTCTCTGGGAAGAAGAGGACCTTGAAGCTGTATTTTTGATCTTGTGGTTGTGTGATGCTAGTTCTTTTCTCCCGGATATAACCTGTCACCAGTTACTTTTGGGAGCCTGGCACATGGAGATCTTTTTTGCTAGGAAGGCGGAGTAGGCTGTTCTCAGGGGAAAGGCTCCTATCTCTGGTTTCTAGTGGGAGCTCTGAGCACACCCTAGCAGAGCCCAGCTTTCCCAGAGCTCCTCAGCATGAAATACTGCTGCCCAAAAGCTGAGCTGCCCTCTATGCAGTGCTGTTCATGTTGTCTCTGCCTTGGAGAGGCTGCCAGACAGCTGGTTATTTCCAGCGGATGGCTTGAAGCATCTAAGCCCGTTTCACTTCCACTGCAGGCTAGGCTGAAGGAGGGTGCAGGGCTGCACCTGCAAACGCCTGCCAAGGACTGGAGCCCTCTTGCACTAATCCCTGCCTTGCAGGGGAGCAGGAGCCAGGGAAGAACGTATTGAGGGGTTGAAGAAACAATAAAAAGAGGGTCAGAGTCTTTAGAGGAGTGCTGGGACAAATGAGGTGGCATCTCTTCCACTGAGAACAGGGTTGGGAATCCTTAATGGAGGCCATTAGTGGTGATCAGAAGCAGCATCTGCATGCCCGCTGCTGGAGGTGTACGTAACATTGGGTCTGGAGCAAAGCAATTCTTAGGCTTTGGGGATCCTGATGATTCCTCACATATTTTTCAAAGGCCTTTCAAAATGCATTTTCTCAGCCTTCTAATGAAAACATCAAGAAAGCTGTGGTTTCATGGACCGGCTGCATATCTCTTATCAGGACTTTGTGAACCTCAGCCTGGGAATCCCTTTGGGGAGTAGGAGAGTGTTTTGCTGATCTTCCTTTCAAGTTGGCAGCCCTGTTACTGAGATCAAAGGCTGAAAAGCTCCCGTCATCCCTGGTGTTGACAAGCTGGAGATGTGCTAGATGGCTTGGAGTGATGTTGCACAGCTCTAACCTGTGAATATGCTTATCTCTGTGGGCTGTGTAGTCTGGTGCCTGTAGTGGCACTAAGCTTGCTCAGATAAAACTGGAAACTGAGAGAAATGTAGTGGGACAGGTCCCCTGTTGCGATGCTGTGTCAGCATCAAGACAGCCAGCCAGGAGCTCTGTCCTTAAGCCTCTGAGAGCTGTAGGGTGCAGCACCTCTCTGATCTGTCTTGTACAAAGCCACTCATGCATCTTGCTGCCTTTGGGGTGCGGTTTAACTTTTCTGCCTGCTTTTATTTTTGCCTTTGCTCTTAACTTGGGTTCTTGCTTGCAGGGCACTAAACTGTGGATAATCATGGAGTACCTGGGAGGAGGTTCAGCCCTGGATTTGGTAAGTACTTGGTAAGCTCTGGTCCCCGAAAAATGTGGGCTGGAGCCTTGATCTGTGAAATGTCCGTAAGCTAGACGCTCATTTGCCACATGCCGTCTTTCTGACAGCCCTGCTGTCGGAAGGGAAGGCAGTGCAGGACAGACATGCTGCTTATTTGTATGCCAGGACGGAGGAAATGTTTGCACTGAGCTCGGCTGTCAGAGCTCTCTTGTCCAGTGTGCTCGGCTGCTTTACAAGAGAAAGCCAGGGAACTGCAATGTGACAACGGCCAGTTGTTTTTGAGCAGTGCAAATCCCTGTCTCGCCTAACCAAAGATCTGTCCCCCTAAAGAGTTTGCAGTGTTGCTTGGTCCCTTTGTAGCACTGAGTTCAGCAGGGCCCTGGTCTGTGACCAAGGTTTTCAAGTGCTTGTCTAACAAGCTACATCAGATTTTAAGGGAACACAAATGCAAAATGAACAAAGTTTATTTGGCAAAGTTCTGCTGTGCTCTATTCTTTAGCATGGAGTGTGCTTTTCTCGTTGGGACAATAAAGCATGTTTTTCCAGAGCAGTAACCAAGGGCCTGTAGTGAAAACTGCTGAGCCTGCACTGACTTAGAGGAAGGGTGTAGTAGGGGCCTGTCATCAGCAGAAGTCATCTCGGTGTCAGGGCCTCAATTACTGCACTGAGAAGGCTGGACTTGTTTAGAGTAGAACTGATTAAAAGGAGAAAAGCTTTGATACTAATACCCTGTTACTCCACAGCCAGAGGGTAGAAGCTCTCTCCGGGCTGTTGTGGTAGCTGAAATTCAGCTTTTGGACGCTAGCAAAGAGGCTTGAGCAGGAGAAACTAAGAAGTTCTGTTTGCCAATATATTTCCAGGCCGAAGCAAGAGACAAGCTGCTGTTGGTGGGGCATGGTTTATGTTGTGGGTGGCAGGGAGGGTACAGGAAGCCTTTAATAAACGAAAATCCCCCAGAGTTTTTCCATTTAAAGATGCCAGGTGCAAAGCCCAGTGTTCTGCTTGCAGAGTGACATGTGCACCAGCCTGGTGCAGCAGGTGCTTCCTGCAGTGTCTGACGTGCTTGGCAAAGGTTTCCATGTAACAAACAGAGAGGCTGGGAAATCTAAGGCGTCAGTCACCCTTCAAGTCAACTTTTTGCCCTTTTTCAGCTAAAGCCTGGACCTCTGGAAGAGACTTACATAGCTACTATCCTGAGGGAAATTCTAAAGGGCTTGGACTATCTGCACTCTGAGAGGAAGATCCACAGGGACATCAAAGGTAAGAGTGGAGAGCTCAGCCCTTTTTCTTGTAAGGGATGTTCCAAACATGGCTTGAAGTATTATACAGGAATAGCCTGAACGGTTTCAAAGGCTGTTTTTCCTGTAATGCATTGGGTTGCTTGCTTCTGAATCTGAAACTGTTCATTTTATTGCAACCCCTGTTTTTGATGGTTTTAGTCTGGGTTATGGGTAGCAGTAAGGATTTATAGCTTTTCTTTGGCATTTGTAGTTTGACTAGATAGAGGGATAGAGCAAAGGAGTTAGTAGATGGTGCCCTCAAACATCTGCTGACTCTCCTTGGCTATGCCTGGACATTTGCTTTAGTGTGCTGGACCTTAAGACTGGTTAGACACAACTCGCCTACAACTTATTCTGACTGTGAGCTGTCCGCCTACAGGGTTTACAGTCCTAGAAAATCAGGGCAGCTCATGTCATCTTGTCCTACTAATGATTTTTATAGCTACTGGCCCTGTGCAGTGCAAAGAGACCTGGTCCCTGCCTCCCAAAGAGCAGTCTCGCTCCGAGCAAAATGAAACGGAGGGAAGCGGGAGGACAGTGCTGTGAAGACGTGGCCAGTGTTGGATACTGACTGCTCTGCGGGAGGTGATGTGAACAAGCAGAGCAAAGAGACTTCACGCAGGGAGATATGTAGAAAGGAGTCTGTTGAGGATGTGTGACTGCACGAAAAACTTCTAGTGCTAGCTGTGCAGGACTGTTGACTGGCAGCACTCTGTGGAAACGCTGACTGTTTCCAGGTAGTGTGTCTCTCAGGATGAAAAGTCCTGTAAAAATAAGTCTGAGCAATGCTGCTCTCTTAAGCCAAGTTAGCAGGAACCAGTACAAGACCAGGACTTCTGAGCTCTTTAGAAAGGTCTGCTGTTTAATCTGTACTGAATGCTGCTCTAAAAGAAATCAAGACCTTTTGAGGTATCTTGGGTTGAAATCCTCTCTCTTCTTGTGAAGTGACCAGAAATTCACTTCACAGCTAGTCCTGTCTGGTCTGTGGTACCCAACAGAGGTCAGAGCATGGGAATGAATCTGAAGCTGGAAATCCAAGCTAAGGATTTTCATGGAGTAAAAGAGGATGTCACAGTGAGGTCCTTTCTCAGGGTTCAGTTCCATATGGGTTGCAGATGGTTCAGAAACCAGTGGACTTACACCCATTTGTGTGAACAGCTGCCAACGTACTGCTTTCGGAACAAGGAGATGTGAAACTGGCTGACTTTGGAGTGGCTGGACAGTTGACAGACACCCAAATCAAGAGAAACACCTTTGTTGGGACTCCGTTCTGGATGGCACCAGAGGTCATCAAACAGTCTGCTTATGACTTCAAGGTGAGCTGGGAGCAGGAGAAGGGTAGTTACTTGATACTACTATAAATTATATAGTGCTAGGATTAATACAGAGGTTGGAGATGCTTGTTGCAAGAATGATACTTCCCTATTATGGTTCAGGGTCTGCAGGGAAATTTGTCTATTAGACCTAAAACACCCTGTCTGATTTTATGTAATAGGCTCTTCAGCTATATAAAATTTTGTGCTTTCATGTTGCAGAATTGCTCCTTGCCGTCCTCTGCAGTCACTGTTCTTGCTCCTCTCTCAGGCAGATATCTGGTCCCTTGGAATTACAGCCATTGAACTAGCAAAGGGAGAGCCCCCGAATTCTGACTTGCATCCTATGAGGGTTCTCTTCCTGATCCCCAAAAATAACCCTCCGACACTTGAGGGACACCACAGCAAGCCCTTCAAGGAGTTTGTGGAAGCCTGCCTCAATAAGGATCCTAGATTTGTGAGTATTGCCGTCCACCTCTGAATTTGGGTAGCATATTTCAGAGGCCAAAGATTCCTTAGCAGAAAGACCTCTTGGTGCAAGGCTGCTGGAGAGCAAGCAGTACTGCGTTTGCAGAATGGAAGGGCAAACCCGGCAAGAATTAAAGGCAGTGCACTTGTGTGTTTAGTACACAGACAGTGCCATATGTAGCATGCTTTCCTTATTTGCTCCAGAGGCCGACAGCTAAAGAGTTGCTAAAGCACAAGTTCATCACACGCTACACCAAGAAAACCTCATTCCTAATGGAGCTGATTGACCGATTCAAGCGCTGGAAGTCAGAGGGCCATGGAGAGGATTCCAGTTCTGGTGATTCTGACATGTATGTACATATGTTGCATGGAGGGGTGCCCCGCTGCACTCTGCACCCTGCGTAGCTTGCTGCAAGCAGTTTAGGTCCTTTTCCCCAACTGGGTGGGAAATCTTATGTCAGGACGGGGAGACCTGTGAGCATCTGCTTGTGAGAGTAAAGGACTGATGCCTGAAGAAATAGCTTGTTACCTCCTGTTCAGTGGGACCTGGAACTCTATTCTAGTCTCCCCTGTGGAGTCTCTTTCAGTGTGAGGAATCAAAAATACCGATAAGAAACATCCAGTCTGTGCATCACTAATAAAACAAGGCCCTTATTGCCTGCATTTTATGCACATTCAGTGTAATGCGTTGCCTTCCCTAGAGCTACAGGCTCTAGTAACAGTTGTGTACGTGGGTTCGTGTACATTCGTGTGTAGAGAGCTTCACTACTGATGTGGAGGATAATGAGACTATGAAACTCAGGTGAGGAAAAGGCACTTCTGTTACTGTTTGTTGCCGGGCTAGTATGACAGAGCTTTGCTTTATCTATAGTGGCGGAGACTCAAGTGGCAAATGACTCTGGGAGGTTGGCCTGGAACACCTTATATAAGCCTGACTCCTGAAACTGTGCGCTTGGGATCTTGAAATTCTCATAATTTTAACCAGCAGTTGAAATGACACTCAAGCTGGTTGGAGTGGAAAGTATTGTCCTTGGTAGCCATAGTGACTCGGGAATGTGATCTAGTTCTTGGCTCAGATCTGCGTGGTGCTTCATATGGGCTCTAGAGACTAGAATGGTTTTTCTCTAGGACTTTTTTCTGGGGTAGGGAAGGGCCTGGAGCCCTGTGGTGGTATGCTGATCATGTGAGGGAGAGCTTATGAATATGGGAATGCATGGGTAAAACATCCAGTGTGTGGAGCTGCTGCTTTGCCTTGACCTCCCCCTTTGTGTTTCCAGTGATGGAGACACAGAAGATGGAGACCAGGGTCCAATCTGGACGTTCCCACCAACTATTCGCCCCAACTCCTTGGGCAAACTGCACAAAGGAATGGCTCTTCATGGTTCCCAGAAGGTCAGTTTGTCATCTGTTCCTTCAAAAATAGACTGAACTAACACAAGCTGGAGGGTCTTGGGATAGCTACCAGTCACTCATGTTCTATCTAAAATTGACTTTAGTCTGGTATCGAGCTAGTGCCCCAGAATTGCCTCTTCCACATCCGTGGGGTACTGCAAGCTGTGGCTTTCCTGAGACCTGGTTGAGGGCGCTGTGATCGAGGTGCTGTGAAATTATCAAAAGTTTAGCATTTCATGTGTCTTGGGAGCCTTTGCCTGTGCTTGTAACTCCTTTGTGTGTTACTTTCTAGCCTACTGAGCCCATCAAGAGGCAACCACGGTCACAGTGTCTCTCCACACTTGTTCACCCAGTCTTTGGGGAGGTGAGTAGGACCTTCTTGCTGTCTGCAGTGGTTGGAGATGAAGAGGGACCTGGCATGGCTTTGCAAATGGGAAGGATTCTGAGAAGGGACTTGGGGCGAGGTACCTAGTAGGGTTAAGGGGCTGTAAAGCACTTGTGTCTCTGTTCAGAAGTCTATGCAGTATGATCAGAAAGTGAATATGCTCCTGGAGCTCCCTCTCCAAATCGCTTGTGTTCCTGGAAGCATAGTGTTGCTGTGTTGTCTTCAGGCGAGGACGAGATACAGGAATACCTGCTTCTTATCTGTGCCTTAGGCTTGCTAATGCCTGGGCGACACTGGACTTCCACTGTCCCTGGACTTGCCTGTCGCTGTGCGTGCTCCCTGCTCTGATGCCTTCTGCAGCTCCTCCCTGCCATACACAGCAACCCGCAGCAGAGTCGCTGAGGAGAAATCTTTCTTGATGTACATGGGTTAGATCTGCAGTTGGCTTTCACAATTACTAGGCCATCTTTTTGATTTATAGATGTCTGCTATTGCTAGCATGCCATGGCTAAAAAACTAGCTACATATGACCTGTAGAAAGTAGATGGAGAAAACAGGCTTGGAAAATCCAGCCTGTTTCCCTGCCTTGTATTCTGGGTGGGGATGAGGAGTTAATTTTAAAAACTACCATTATTAGTCAGCCTGGTGGCATTTTAAGGGAGGAGAAGATGACAACTGCAAGAGGCTATAGGCTTTGGTTGCTGTTTCCAGCAGGAGAGTAGGAAAGGAGGTACCGCTTGGGAAGAAGCAGCTTACGCAGGTGCTGTGTGTCAGGATCCTCTGTGCTTTTCCTTAGGGTGCTGGGTCACAGAGACCCTTTCTCTGGTCCTGATGGGTTGCTCTGCTCAGGATCCTGATGCTGCTCCAGGGGAGGCCAACCACAGGCCTGTGCTTCTTCAAGATAGTCTCTGGACTTAAACTCTTCTCTTGGGTCTAATGCTATATGGAAGGAGGATTTACTGCTCAGTGTTGACAGCAGAAGTCATTCTGAAAAGCAGACATTTGATGCTCTTTAGACAAGATTGCTTTGGAAATTGAGAATTTAACTAACTGGCCTCTTCTGTGCTCCACTGGACTTGAGGTCTGGAGGCCAGTGCATGCAGGCAGGTCTCATAGACCTAGACCTATGAGATAAAGATGGATAAGGGTATTGCTAGTTCCTGATGCAGACAATCCGTTCATGCTGCATGACCGCTGACTTCTGGACTTTGGCCCTTTCTGGTTAGGAGCCTTCTGGGGAGAGGATGCTCAGAGCTGTGGGCCTGTTAAGCCAATGAGTGCGTCTTTGGGCTGCTTCTTAGCAACCTTGCTGTGCCAATTCTAGGCATGAAGAGATGTTTGTGGGGGGGCCTTTCATTTCTGCTAGCTTGACTCACCTGCCCCAAATTTGCTGACCCTTCTTTCCTTTGATTAGAGTTCCCTGCTGACTCTGCTGACCCCACTCCCATGGTCAGGTGCAGAGGAGGTTCTGAGCAGTTACGGAAATAACCTGTGCTTCTGAGCAGATTAGCAGGGGTTTGGAGAACATTTTCCTCCACATCCTGCAGGAAAGCTACCTCGCTGCTTGTTGCGCATGTTTTTCTTTCCAGTTCCAGAGTTTCCTATCAGCAGCAGGCTTTCTCCTTGCTGTTGCATTAGGGGCTCTTGAATGTGCCAAGTTTTGATCACCACTTTCCATAAGAGGGCTGGAGCTGGGCTTTATGAACTGAGGTCTTAGTGAGATGCTGTTTACAGTCTTTTATATGCCTTCCCTGCATGTGCGTTATTGGATGTTAATATTGCAAATGACCCATGCTGGAGTACAGGTGTGGGCAACTATGCAGCTCTGGAAACCTGTCTGTTAAAGGAGAGGCTCTGGGTAAGGTATTTGGACCTGTAGGACTAAGCAGTGAATAAAAGCCAACCCTTAAGGCTTTGTACAGTATCCAGTGAATCCTGCTAACCTCCAGAAAGCTCCTCCACAGTAGAAAGCAGCAGGATGACACAGACTGCTCACATCACAGGCTATTGGGCAAACTAAAGGTTGGTGGCTTGGCATCAAAGGATGGAGGTAAACTAGCAGCTTGTAGAACAGACCCCATGTCTCTTCTTGCTTCCATGAGGCAGGCAGTCTGTGATCAGGTAGAGCTCAAAGCAAATCCTTGGCCTTGGTGTCACGACTATTTTTGGCCTGAGCAATCTGCGTCCTCGGTGTAGTTGAGTCGCCCTTCATCCCTCCTGCCACTTCTGAAGGAGCAGAGAAGCGTGTGAGCTGCTTACGCAGCTGAGGCTTTGTGCTAGCGAGCAATAACCCTGCTGAAGAGGCAGCAGCGCAGGGACGGTTCCAGCTGGGGATCAGCATTCGCATTGTCCCGCATCCTGCCGCGGCAGAGAAGGTGAATTCAACAACACGAAGTCTGATCCTGGGATTGCAGACAAAGACCTGCGAGGCTTGTGTAAAGCCCCTTAATCGGTCTAGCCTAATGGGAGCTTAATTGAACTGGACAGCGGTTAGCTGGCAGACATTGCTTGTTCAGCAGAAGGCTTTGCTTTTCGTGCAGCTCGCTGCTTAATGGTGTATGCTAAGGAAGGAGCTGCTCGAGCGAAGGAGGTGGGGAAATGTAAGCAGACCCGCAGTTGCGGAGGCCCGGTCAGAGCACGCTAACAACGAGAGGTGCAAAGAGGCTTTTCATCTAGGTCTGATGCTGCGCTCAGAGGTCTGGGTGTGTGGGCTTCGTTCCCCTTTTCCACCTGGGGAAAGCTCCCTCTTGGGGATGACACTGTGGTAGAGAGTCTGTAGTGTGGCAGCAGCCTCCCTCTGCCTTCAAGCAACTCAAACTTCTTATTTTTATTTTTTTTTGTGGCTGCTAAAAGTGGCGGTAACGCAATGCCAGTATTATATTTTCTGCCCTACCGGTCTGGAAACCTGTGATGTGTGCGTAAGGGTGCTAAGCTATTCTTAGCAACAGCGATGACTGTACTGGTTCAGATACAGCTGCAGTAGAGCTCTTTGTTCTGTAGCTACGTCTGGGTTTTCAGGGCTGTTGATCCATTACCATCACTTAGGTTGTCTGAGAGTATTTCAGAGCCTCTTTATTAAGGACTCTAATTGTTAATTAGTACCCAGAGAAAGCCTGAAATCCAGACACTGGACTTCCATCTTCCCAACCTACAAAAAGAGCCCTGATTTTTATGTTTTTAGGAAGAGTGTGGTTGCCCTCCTGCATACTTGGGGTATTACTCGATCTCCGTGCTGCACTGCATGGCTGGTGCTTTCTGCAGTGAGGTGAGGAGCTAATGCGGTGTTTCTGGGTTGCAGCTTAAAGACAAGCACAAGCAGACTGGAGGCAACGTGGGAGCTATGGAGGAGCTGGAAAATGCCTTCAGCTTGGCTGAGGAGTCCTGCCCAGGCATCTCTGACAAACTGATAGCACACATGGTGGAGCGGGTACAAAGGTGAGTGTCCCCCACATTGTGAGCTGGGGTGGAGCTGGCAGTGAACTGAACCGTTGCCGTACTGCCTAGCTATGTTAAAGGTTGGTACTGAGCAGTCAGAACACCCAAAATATGAATACTGACGACAGCTGATCTAATAGTCCTTAAGTCACTTCTTCTAACTGCCTTTCATGTAACAGAAGCAGTTCTTCCTGCCCTGGGAAGCCCTTTCTTACACTAAACAGGTTTCTATAGCGTAGGGGAATGTTACAGAGCACAGAAAGATGCTGCTACCTACCTTCACTTTACATATGACATCCTGGTTGTCCCATTACCCGGGTAGCGGACACTCAGCAAAATGTTGCTGAGATCACTTCTGGACTAGAGAGTATCTGTTTCAGTGCGAGGAATGTGCTTTAAAGCACCACTTGCAACCAGTTGCTTTGCTTACCCAGGATCAGGTAGCAGGTACTTAATAATAAATCAGTGAAGGAGTATAGTCCAGTATAATGAAGTTCTCTGCTGCTTAACAGGTACTACATCAAACTTGGCTCCGCTACTGGCACCAAGTGAAATCTGTGTAGTGTAGATAGCAATGTCAGATCCTGCTCACAAGTTTATCAGACTTTATTTAACACTAATTCAGCTTCATCCCCATCACGGCTCTTAGCAGGCCATCCTGAATCTTCCCCTTTCCTCAGCAGTCAAGAAACCTTACTTCCAGCCTCCTGACCAGCGAGGGGCCAAATGTTAAGTGTTCTGCTGTTTATATGACCAAAGGAGCCGTTCTATCCTCCAGCTGCTAATGTAAATACAACTCAATCTTTACTCCCTTGAACCAGGGCTTTCGAAGCATCTATTTTTGATGACTGATGGCTTAGTTTGTGGCTCGTAGCTAAAGTGGCAACCTGATGCTGTCAAGCAAAAAGAAACCTTAGATATTAAGGGCAAAAAATACTGGCCATCCTTAATGACTTAGTAGCAGAAGGCCTCAAAGCTTTCAAGCAAATTTGCCATGGGTCTCTTTAGATCCCTGATGTAATAATCACTCAGAGCAGGAAAGGGAACGTTCCTGTCTGAGCTGGCTGCCTGACAGAGGTCGCAGAACTTGTGCTGGTGACTCCTGCAAAGGTTTTTATCCTCTAGCTGAGTGAGAGATACTCGCACGGATATGCTTTGGGTGACTCTCTGGATGACTGCAGCACAGCTGTTTCAATGAGTATCATTTGTTGCTAGCAGCTTAGAAATGGCAGTACCGGAAAATGCATAAGCACAAGGGACTGACACCGTTCTTTGGAGGTTTGTTTCTTGCTGTAGAACGTTAATGCTCAAAACTTCTTGTTAGCCTGTCCTAA
Source organism: Apteryx mantelli (assembly GCF_036417845.1). Lineage (NCBI taxonomy): Eukaryota > Metazoa > Chordata > Aves > Apterygiformes > Apterygidae > Apteryx > Apteryx mantelli. The sequence goes on along the minus strand of NC_089986.1, from coordinate 30,950,311 downwards.
ACTTGCATTTAAAGGTGTGGAGGAAAAAAAAAAGCCACCTTCTCAGCTGGTTTTCCTTCCAGAGACTTACAACTTCATCTAGAAAACGGAGAGTTGGGATAGGGGAGAACACATGCAGACTTGCCCCTTCATCAGCAGGCGCACTGGTCGGTACAGCGCGTGTAGGCAGTCTTTCAGGGTGAGGACTCAGATGGATAGCAGCGACCAGTTCCACTCGTTCTTCTTTCTTGCAGGTTTTCACACAGTCGGAACCACCTGACTTCTGCCCGCTGACACCTACGTTCCCTGCTGCTGTTTTGAGGGGGGAGAAGGATTTTTTTCCAGCTTCATAAGAACTACATAAGAACCCAGACCACCATCTACTGTTGGATGTAACATTGTGTTACGGACTCCAGGACATTTCAGAGCCTTCATATACACGTGTTTCCATGATAACCCAGGGTGGGGTTTGCAATGCAAGTACAATTTAGACCTTTTGCAGAGCCCAAGATGGGCGGTCTAATTGTTTTTACAATGTACTCAATGCAGTTTTTAATTGTTTCCCTATGGATGTATCCATTTTGGCTTGGTTTGATTCACAGCTTATTATAGGTAAATGCCTGGCTGCTGGAAAAGAGGGAGAGTCTCTTCTATTCAGATACGTTTCAAAGGCAAGTCTGATGGGTTTAGCCTTCTGCCCATTCCAAAGAAGTGTTTGTGAGCAGTAATGGGCAAGTGAGGTATGTCTGCAAGCTCTCCACGCACTACAGCCTCTGGGAAAGTTAGAGCAGCGCTCTAATTGTTCGAGAGGATTGTTTCAACTCCTTCACACACTAGTAAAGAAAAGCTTTCAACTACAGCAGCAGTTAAGCTAAAATGTGCAGCTTACTGCTGGTCTCTCCTAGCTTGACATTTCACAGGAGGATGGGTTTGCTGACTGTGCTTCCTTTTTTGGCTTTGGGACATCATTTTGCATTAGGCCTTGGTTCATCTAATTCAGGCTACAGCAAAGTTTGCCTTGGGCCAGTACAGAGGGGCAAGGCAAAGCGGTCGTGTTCTGGTTTGAAAGGGCTGGGGAGCGGAGAGGGTTCCTTTCCTTGTTGCTTTCTGCAGCTGAAGTGGCCAGATATGTGGCTTTTGGCAGCCCTGGTCTCTAAGCTGAGTAGCCATCCTGCTGTGTTTGCTCAAATGTTGCAGAAGGGGTTAAAAAAAGGGGTTTTGGGGGGGGGGAGGGACTAAGACAACCAAAGGCACTGACAGGGCTTCAGTTCTTCAAAAGGCAATTCTATATTTCAGAGGGTTTTGAGGCAAAAAAACCCACCCTGTCCTCTACAGGAAGATAAAAATTAGCTGGCAGACAGCAGTGGTGTCCATGTGTTGCGGTTTGGGTAGCAAAACCACGCTGGGCCCCCATCAGCTTCCTCTCAACTTTCCCCTACTGGCTCTTCTCAGAGTTTGGGAGCTAAACTCACTGAAGCCAGGGCTTTGCTCCAGTTGACAAGGTGCGTTGTTGCTTGCTAGCAGAGAGATTAAAGCATCTACTGATGTATTGCCTGCTTAAGGTATTCCAGTGGAGCCGTCCCAACTAGCTTTGCTTTCTGTATAGTACTAGTTTCTCAAGCAAGTCTTTAATTCAGGTTAATGTACAGATCTTAAATCTATACTTTAAAGGTCTAGAAAAACAGCTGTAGGATCATAACTTCTGACAGCGAGTTGCTTAGAGAACTCTCTAACTGTAAAGACATTACCATTAAGTCAGCAAGATTTTAGACACCCAGAGCCTTCTGGCTGGGTGTTTGTGAATGATGTGGCTCGCCCGAAAGCCGCTGAGAACAAAAGCGAGAGCTGTTCAGCATTTTTTTTAAAAGATAGATAGGCCACTTTGTTAGTGAACAAGGTTTGACTTGTGTTTTTTTCTTCTTTTTGGTACTTTGATTCAGACCTGGCTCAGAGGGAGCGTATGGCCCCCCATCCCAGCGTACTACGTTCACTTTAGCTTATGCCTACCCTTTCCCCTTCCTCTGTGCTGTATAAATACAGGCTCAGCAAACACGCTGGACTCGTCCGGCAGAGAACGGGTGCTGGTGGTTCGTCTGGCTAGGGATCAGTGGCGGAGTGGTGTGTCTCCAGGTCGTGTGAGCTATCAGAGCCTGTATTTGTATGAAAAAACAGAACAACCCCCCTTTTTTTCCCCCCCCCTCAGGAGGAGAAGTTAGCACAGAGGTAGGACACCTACCCAGGCGGAAGGCAGAGGCTGCAGTCTAGCAGAAAGGCAGCTGAAAGGTTCCTGCTGCTTTTTAAAGTTGTTGTTCATGACGGTAGCAAACTGTGTCAATAAGGTACCTTGTATTATTATTATTCTTCACATGCACTGCAGTGTAACGAGTAAAGTTTTTAAAGGAAACAATGCCCACAACCTTCCTTCAGTATTCAGAGCAACAGTGGTTTTAGTTTTTAAAACATTGAAAGGGAACTGCCACTTTCAATAAAGTAACAAATCAAACGCGGTTTGTGGAGCTCGTTCTTACTAGGGAAATACTATTTGCTCAAGCTGCGGTTTCTTTGCCTTCTGCTTGGTCTTCCCTGATGCTGGTGCTGGGTTTCTGAAGCAGCCGTGTGACAGCGTTCTGCTGTGCGGTGCCTGGCAGCTCTAAAAAAATGGTGGTCCCCTAAAACTGCAGGCGGCCAGGTGTCGTCTCCTGGAAAAAACAGCTCCGCGCTATGCAGGATGCTGCCGAGGCCTGCTCCGAAAAGGAGGGAATGATGTTAGGCAGCAATTTTTTTGACTGCTTGAAGGAACCCTCCCTGCCACGAGGGAGGGAGAGGCTGGGGAGCGCGAGACTCGGAGCTGCAGTTGTCTCTTTGCGCGAGGAGGGAATTCAGTGGAAGGTGTGTTACGTTAATCCTTCGTGCAGAAACGCGCTGCTGTTAAGCTAGGCTTGCGCTGTCTCCCAAAGTGCCGCTCTGTTTAACAGTGTGGTTTTTGCTGGATTCCTTTTTAAAGATCTGTGGGATTCAGACTTAAGTTCCATCTTGACAGCTGACAACCGGATACCTCTGCCTTCCTCTCCATTACAGGAGAGACATCTAGGAGATTCCATTTCAAGTGAGTGTTTAAAACCGGGTGTATGACGTGTTTCTGCCTAGCCAAGGACTAAAAAATGAGGCTTACGGTTAGTTCTTTGATCAAGCTGTGCAGTAGTTTGTCAGCTGCTTTTCCTTGGAAACAAGCAAACAAAAAGGTGGGGGGCAGAGATTGACCAAAGTACTTTTGAATGTGCTTTTTTGGAATTTTTTTTTAAATGATGCGTGCTTGCACTCACCTTTGCCCAACATACTGTTGACAGAATAGCAGGGAAAAATGCTAGTGCTTATCAGGAAATACAGCTTTTTTTAAAATGAAATGAGTATATTAAGCGAGGTGGTCTCAAGCGCATGGGTTCATCTCTCCCTTAGTTTGTGTTCTGGTAGCAAGAAATAATTGATGATTACGGACCACTTGTATTCTGTTCTTTCCTAGTGCTTTTGTTAAGGTAATCGCTAGTGATGGTAGCAAAGACGGAACATAATCCTGCACAGTTCTGACAAAGGAAAAATCTTGACCTACTAAACTATAATGTGGGATTTCAGAGAAGAACTGATACGCCATTGAAATCTTCCTCAGTTTGAAAGCTTGCCAGGGCGAGAGGTAAGCAGTTTTGCCAGCAGTAGTGAAGCCTCTGGCTTATAGTCCGTGTTCCTGCACCTTAAGCGCATGCGCATTTGCGCTTTATTTTCTCTACCAGAGAAAGAAATTTTGCTGCCTTCTGTTGTTCTTGGGTTTTGGTCCGCTGGCACCAGAGGTTCCCGTTCCAGGCACCACACCTCAAGCCAGCGCAGACAGCACACGCAGCTTCAAGATAGGAAATATCAAGATGAAGGTTAAGTGCTTAAGCTGCTCAAACTAAAGGATCATCCACTACTCAGCTACCCAAAAATAAGGGAAGACTCCGCTCACTGCCTCGCTCCTGTAATAGGAGCTGTAACAGTATTACACTGCTAGACGGAGCGATGGGAGGATAAATACAGCGTAGGTGTTCAAATAATCTGTGGATTCACCATGTAAATAGTACCGCCTTCAGGGTGTTTCCTTCCACTATGTTGATCATTTTTCTAGCTGTTTCTTTTGTTTCCTTGCATTACATGCTAATGCTGTTGTTCCCCATTACACCAGACGGAAAAACAAGCGGGGGCGAAGACTCGCTACTGTAGCCCTGCAGAGGGCTATATAAAAGAAATGCACCCTGCTTGCTTCGGGTGAGCCTGGCTCCTTATAGTTACTTCGGTCTCCCGCAGCACTGGGTACATGTCGCAGTCTGAACTTTGCAGCGCGGCCCACTCAGTGGTGCTACTGCGATGACAGCTGATTTATAGGTGCAATTCAGATGAAGCCTGGCTGATTTTAAGAGCGTAAATTCCCATCAGCTAGCTAAAAAGAAATATTGGGCACAACTACAGGTTATTTCACTCTAGGCAGAAAACACTTTGCCCTCCCTCGCGCACTGTGCTCTCAGAAGTACACGTTTCTCCAGCATTTCTGTCCTTGTCTCTGCTAGCAGTTAGCCAGTTCCAGCCTTCATAGCATACACCCCAGTCGACGATATTACCTTTCGCCACGCACAGCTCGCTTTTCAGCACTCTGCCTCTTTCTGCCAGGCCTGCTACCCAGCGTACACTGTTGCAAGGAGTTGTTTAGTCCCAGATGCAGGACTTGGCCTCCAGCCTTGCTGAATTTCAGGACGTTCTGTCAGTCAGGTCCTCCAGCCTAGCAGCGCTGCCCTTGAACTGCTCTTCCCCTCCCCCTGTTTTGTGTCACTCACAATTCAGTAAAGGCACAGACTGTCTCCTCTTCCACATCACTCTGCTTGGTGGTGTCTGTCTGCTGCAGGTGGATCGTAGCTGATGCTAGATGAGATTAGAATGATAACCTTGGAAAACTACTTTATCGAATAACTTGAGCACTATAAAAGCGTCTTCCAGTAGCAGGGCTTTCCAGAGCCAGGATTTAAGTCAATGCAGCCAATGGTTGGGATAAGGAGATGGTGGAGAGTTGGTCAGAAACCACCAATTGCTGACAGAGACCCTGTTCTTCCCCTCTGGAACTTGCTACTACGGAGCTTCCTGGCAGGAGAGCAGCAAAGGGCTGTAACTGCAGGGGAGAGCTCTCATTAAAGAGGAAAACACTCCACCAGTGTTTGCCAGCCTGTCCTCTTAGGGACCGCTTTTCTTACAATAAATTATGTAACGGATTCTCAATTCTTGTTAATATGGAAGAAAACATAGCAACAGTGAAAAAAGCAAGACAAATAGCAATTGTGAATTAGAGATTTTTTCCTTGAAATCCCTACATGGAGCCGGTGGTTTAAAGAACATAACTCTGCTGTGTCAGGTAGCCAATACGTACGTGACAAAGGAGCAGTCGGTATCATCTAGGAAAACAGCTGAACTGCAAAACCCATTAATTAGGGGTGTGAAACCTCTTCTCTCAGGCCTGAGGAAATGCAAGGCTCCTGTGAAGATACCATCCGTCCTCCCATGAACACCCCAACTGACGGGGATGATGTGCCCAGGAATAAGAGGCTGAGATTGTTTTATACCAAGAAGCTATTTACTTTGAACAGTCACATTCAGCTAGGTTATAACATACCTAGTCAATTCACATTCACACACCTACAATAGTTCATTTTAAAAAATGAAAACACTAATAAATTAAGTACATTTAACTTACACTGGACAATGGTCATTGACAGTGGCAGTGAAGACTGGATCTGCAGTCGCTCTTCTCTACGAAGCAAATGCCAAGTGAATGGTCTGGAAATCTCTCTGGAATCCTCATCCTTTCTCATTCAGCATGTATTTTAGACCATAACCTAAAACGGCCAAGGAGACTGCATGTGCTGGCCTCTCTACTTTCCATTTTCCACAAGGATCTCGGCATTCTTCCATCCTCACAACATGCAACACTTCCATTTTTCTTTCACTACACAAGTTCATCGTTCCTTCTTCTAGTACACAAATAATTTTCTATCTAAAATATAAACAGAGTCCCTAGAGCCCATCGAAACCATATCCAACAGCATTTTGTGGTGGTTAGCTTATCTCATTCCTTCTGTGGGGGCAACCAGATACGACAGCTTTACAAAAACAGAACAAACAGCAAGCACTTCAGATTTGATACAGAGATTTAATAGAGTCCACAGACACTAATGCTCCATCTAGAATCCAGTGACTTTTACACCTTCATGTGAAATGAAAGATGGATCCACCCCATATTTAAAAGTAAGAATAGGGATTTTCAAAAGTCTTTAAGTGACACAGAAGCACAAGCAACAGTGACTTTCAGAGGAGCTTGTCCTCCTATATTGCTTAAATGCCTTGAAAAGATCACCCACATAAGGGCGGACAGAGTGTTTGCCATCCCATGCCTTAAGTAATACCTGCTACAGGATGAAGAGACACTGGAGCTGTAATATGAGAATAGCAGTTGACCTTCTCAGCATGCAACATAGCAGACTTCTAAGGAAAAACCACGCACCCTAGCTGGACCAACACACAATACTGACACCTCAACAGCTTAGAGGTTCAGTCTTCCCACTTCCCCTGGAAAACTGTTGCCATGACAGTTTCCAAAGAGCAGAATTCTTCTATGAGAGCTGCAGTTTCTGTTCAAAATTAACCTTGTTTAAGCTAATATATCTGTGGACCCCATTAGTCTAAGAAGATTGTGCCAACAGGTTGACGTTAACAGCAGCGAGTAAGACAGCAGTTGTATAGCCAGCCATGCTGAGCATCAGGGAAGGGAACTTCTGGGAGCCAGCGAGCCTGACACCAGCAGCTGTGAGCCAAACCCACCACTGACAACCGCTATTTTTCTCTCATATATGCTGACACCCAGTCACAATGTAAAAAGAGGTGTCATTTGCCTTCAGGGCAGGCAAGGGTGTTACGGTACAGAGTTGGTACAACTGGAACAAAATACCTTCCACAATGTGTGCACACCGGAGTTCTGCAGTTGTTAGGTTCTCTCTAAGTAGGTTCAACTGGAGCAGACTTGACCCTCTTCCATACCATGCAGAGTGGATGTGATCCCAGGCCGTAACTCCCTCGCTCTCACTTTCCATACGAGGTGGAAATGAGCATCCTGGTTCTTTGCTTTATCCGCTCCAGGGACTCCTGCTTCCACCCACCTCTTTTACTTATGTTTATAGCAGAGATCCAGCTCTGCCCCCCTTCAGTCTGTGTGACTATCCTTCTCATCCTTTGGAAGCAGCAGGTTCGATCTGGTTGGAGAGTTGGTGGCTCTCTTGATCACCTCCATCCACCTGGTAAGAAAGAAGTAACAGGACGTTAGGATGCTCAACCCCTCACTCAGTTAAGCCTCAAGCTGCACACCACAATCCTGTGCTTTGGTTATGAATTGCATTACTTTGACCAGACCTCACAAAACATTTTTTCTACCTCTCTCTTAAAACTCCTTTAGGAAACTAATCACTTCATTTTAGTAAATAAGTTAATTCTTCAAATGAATAGGTAAAAAAATAAATAAATAAAATAACTGAGGAAGAAGACTGGGGCAATTAGAGCATATACATCATATCACATCAGGAAAAGTCTCAGGGCCCTAACAGATATTCTCTTTTATTGACATTTCCATCTGTATTTCCCCAATAGTTAGGGCAACTTGTGAACAGATTGTGAGTTGGTTCTCCCACTTTAACTGACTACAGTCAGTGTGGAAGACTGCCAACACAAAACGTTTCAGACATCAGACGTTCCCTACATCCAGCTGAAGTGCTTCACCAACTCCATCATGTTCTGGATATCTGACGTTTTCAGGTTGCTCAAGTGTGTTCCTGAAAGCTGGAAAGGCCAAGACATAATAAATGAAACAGGATCCTTCGTTAAACTAAGGTCAGGGTAGACCCAAGTTATGTGTCTAAAGAAAAGAGCCAGCACTGGAATGGGAGGTATACTGGCAAATCTTTCCTTTTTCTTTTTAAGGGGCAATCCAAAAATTGTATGAACTTGCACTTCCTGCTCTTACAGACTAATTTTTGACTGTGCTAAACCTAGCTTAAGATGTGATAAACACACTAAAGAACAAGGATGCCTGTCTGAGGAATGATGTACAGTGCTTTGAGCGCCAGACAGCTTTTATTAGAGCGCACTGTAGTCTTTTATAACTGTACAGAAACTCTCCGGTTCAGTTTTTACTTTAGGAAAATTTTGCCAGCCTGTCCTCTTAAGTCATATGGACTGCTTTTCTTGCAACTAATTATGTAACAGATTCTCAATTCTTGATAATATGGAAGAAAACATAGCAACAATGAAAAAAGCAAGACAAATACCAATTGTGAATTAGAGATTTTTTCCTTGAAATTGCTATATGAAGCTGGGGGATTAAAGAGCATAACTCTGCTATTTCAGGGAGCCGATACGTACATTGCTCACAAATGTGCGATGCTCTCCCAAGGAAGGGAGAAGTACGTGGTGACTTCTCAGTAACAAAGCACTCCAAAAACAAACAAAAAAACCCCAATACCATGCTGCGAGGCAGAAAGCAATGTAAAAGATAATATCAATTACATAGCAATACTGCCAAATTATGCTGAAATAAGAGCTCTTGCTTTCTGAGAAAAAGAAAATGGTTTTAGGTTTTACATAGGTTTTGTAAGAATAAACCTTTGTACATGGTATATTTTAAACATGATTCACTTTGGACCATGTTTGGAAGCATCTGCTAAAAATGAGAAAGCATCAAACCAAAAAGCAGCGCTGCACTCCTTGCTCTCAGGCCCGAGCTATAACTCCCGTTTCTTTGGAGGTAGAGAGGAAAAAAGGGGTATTCTTAACAAAACTCTCAAAAAACTAGAAATCTGACTTCCTAGACCTAGCAGGACTGAGCATCTCACAGCCCTTCCATCCATGCTACTCCCCAGCTCCAAGGGACCCCTTGGACGAAGCAGAGCCTACAGCTCTAGCTGTAATCCCCGTCTTTTCCCCCGCAAGGAGGAAGGGTCTGGTAGAGGAGGGATCTGCAAACTTTATGGGTGTGAAGAAGGGAACTTTCTCACTGGGAATGTGCTAGATGTTCTGGAAGGTCACTTGGATTACGGTCGGGAGCTCTAAATATCATAACTAGATTATCAGCTAATGAACTAACAGAACGTTGTGTTCTGAGACGGACAAAGAAAACATAAAATTACCTCTCAAAGGTGTATTTGCTCTCAGCCCTGAAGAAGTACACATGGGACTTGAACTGCAGCTTGAAGACATAATCCTTCTGAATGCCGTCCGCCTCCATGGGGGAGCTTACCGCATAGCCAAGGAGCGGGAGACTAGCCAAAGGATAATCGTCCTGGAACAGCCCAATAGCACAGGTCTTAGTGCAAGGCATCCGCTGCCGTACAGCTCAGAGACAGCAAGCCCAAACGTGCGCTTGCTCTTTTGGACTGAAGACTTAAGAAGGTCTCAGTACTTTGCTTAGGAGAGAATGGGAGGAGGAGCTGCCTTTTCATCTCTTGTGAGGCCTGCGATAGATTATAATGAAATCTTCCTCAACTGCTTTCACTGTTTTAATAAAACTACTTGCCTCTATTCCCCTGCCTTTCGCTGCCTCCTGGATTCTCCCCTTCTCCCTCCTCACTGTCTCTCTGAAATTTCAAGCACGGATCCAGCATAAAAGCAAAAATATCCGTCCCAAAAGAAACATACCCTCCAGGCGAGAAGCCCAAATAAAATAAACACAGTTTATTGGGTTAATAAGAAGAAAAGGCACAGGTTGCACCACAGCAACGATCATCACAAAAGCAGGCACTGACCACACCACAGGCGGAGAAATCGCTGGCGCCTGTTTAACCGTGCTGAACCCAAGAGGTGAGAGCAGCACAGCAGGTAGGTAGAGAAAAGAGCAGTGACTGACGAAAGGGTCCTTGACCTCCGTTAGTCACTACGTTATGAGACATCTTTCCCTCACGCTGAGGTCAGTACCCATTAGCAGAATCGGATATCCTGATTAAATTCTGTAAGAAAGGCCCTTCACCTTGCAGAGACTTCATTACTCACTACCTACTCCTCCGTTTGTTACTCCCCTTCAAATACCCATGAGCAGTACCGATGGCTGAAAGCAAACGATTCCAGTTTCCATCCAACATCTTCAACTTGGCTCTTTCAGCGTCTCAGGTACATTTGCTTACCTGGTGCGTTTTGTAGAAGAACAAACAGAAGTTGGTGAAGACGACCCACAGTTTCTGCCAGCCATTACTATTTTTGAACTTCCTCAGCAAGTAGCCCGAAAGCTGATTCTAGGAGGGAACGAAAAGAAAACTGATGTGAAATCACGGATCGCTTGTCCTTGAGAAAAAGTCAGAGAGAGCTGCTGCGGATAAAAAGCCTGAGGCTCCCTGATACAGCTGACAGCTCTCGTTCCCACGTTCTGAAAGGCCTCTTGGATATTTCATACGGCAACAGAATGACTTTGCATCTTCAATTCCCTAATTCTGCACAGCAGCTATTTTCCCTTTGCACACCACCTGGCGTTTTCTCTCCCTGAATGTAAAGTTACTCTACGTTCAGCTGTTCGCTGTATCTCAGAGTCATGCCAGGCAAGGCAAAGGAGAGTGCTGCACTCATTCAGCAGTCCAGCTACCACTGTCCTTTGCAGTCTACAGTCAGGAAAACATGCCTGGAAAAGGAATAGCCACAAAGGCATTCATCCCTTCATTTACCTTTTTCACACGTGGAAAAACCCAAAACACCACACTGCACGAGAAGGAAAATAAAACAGAAGAGGAAAGAAAGACTGGTAACGGAGGCCAGAGCGACGGACAAGAACACGGCAGCTCTGGGAAGCAAAGCAGGCTGCAGGAAAGCGCTACGCAAGTTAAACGTTGGCATGCTGGAGTCGGGGCCACCGAACATTGGTGCAGCGGGATAAGGAAACCTAAGGCATGGGATGATGGCAAGTGGATTTTAGAATTAAAGAAAAAGACAGCATAAACAGCAGAATAACATGAAGAACCATTTGGGGAAGCACAAATAGGAGGAAGTCCTGTATCGAGGCAACATTACAACTGCTGGATGGATGAGGCATCCTCATGCTAGTACAACATATAAGGTCCACTACGCAATTATGGAGCAAGCAGTAGCAAATTTTGTCTGGAATCCCATGGCTCCTCCCACCAGTGCAGAATTTGAGAGGCATTTTTACCTGAATCATGCACAGGTAATCAGACAGGGACAGACTCTGGTTCCGGTACCAGCAAACATGGGTGATTGTGTTGGGCCGTTGGGCCTGGCCCAGCAAAGAGCGAGGAGGAAGCTCTGGAGAAACAGCAAGAGAGCAGAAAACTGAGCAGAGAAAAGGGGGACAGAAAGAGAAAAACAGAACATTAAGATAAGAAAAGTGATACAAGAAAAGCATCTGTTAAAGGAAAATGGATTGTGGAAAAAAATGGTGGCGTTAGAACGTGAAAGAGATCGAAGCAAGAGGATGCCGCAAGAACTCACACATTTAATCCCAGAGCCTGCAGCAGGCAGGTCTCCTTATCTGGATATAAAACAGTAAAATGGTGCCTTTCACAAGTCTATCGTCATGGGAAGGAAGGCTGTTCCCCAGAAACCACTTTCTTTGCTGGCTAAAACGTACAACTTCTGGACCCTAAGCCAATGTGACATAGCTACTAAATTTCCATCGGTGAGCTGCTTAGTATGCTATACGCGGCGTGGGAACACAGAAGCTTCAGTGCCCAACCCTGAACTCCTACCATTAAACCAAAAAGCAGGGCAAGGAAGGGAGGAAGGTACAAATACACAGACGCAGCATCCTGAACTATTGCTGTTTCTCTAGTTAGCAACCTCCTCTTTCTCTTCGAGGTATTTCTGGTACGTCCCCGCTTGCGGAAGCCTTGCGAGGACGACGGCCTGCAGGAGGGCGTCCTAACTAACTGACCCTGCAGAAGAGCCGCTGAAAGGTAACCTAGGCGCCGCCGCGAGCAGCACTCTCCGTAGGGAACTCTGGGCAGACATCTGTCTTGAAATCTGCGGGATTCAGCGCAGAAACGCACCATCAATGCACGTGCCGCATCAACCCAGGCAGAGCGGTAAGAGCCGGGGTAGCAGCAGCACAAACAGCACACGGTAAATCTCTATTTAGCATGACACCGCGCTGTGTAAAATGGCACTGCCCAATTCGTGCCCCTCACCCGTGCCAGCGAGGGAAGGGCAGAAACGGCATCTCCCCACTGAGTTTAAAGCACTGGTTTCTTCTAGAAGTAGCCCAGTAGCTAACCGACCCAGATATGAGATCACAGTAGGTCAGAGCCAGTCCCTAAAGTAAAACACCCTTGATGGGTAACACAAACTTATCGGCCCCCAGCAAGGCTCATGAAACCCAGATGAACGATTCGGTCCTAGGGATATCCTGGAGCTCCTTTTCATTTCCCTCTTTCAGGGCATTTGCTGAAACAGAGCCCTGCCGCAGGGACGGCAGTGTGCTGGCGTACGCAGACGCACAGACATGCACAAAGACGGGCAGACATGCAGCGGCCTTTTCGTCGCTTGTGCTCTCTCACGGCCACAGAAATGCTTCGAAGGCAACATGAAACATGCAGTGGAGGACGAGCAGAGGCCGAGCGAGCCAAGACGGACAGAGAGAGACGGGAGAGCTGCGCCCTGCGGGGTACCTCAACGGCCACACTGTGGTCGGTCATGGAGACGCTTGTGTTGCGGTACCAGCACACGTGCATGGTTGTGTTGGCACGGTGGTGGCTCTGCCTGTCCAAGGAGCTACGAGAAGAGTGTATGTCATCTTCAGACTCCTGTTCTAGAGAGACCTCATCAGAGGATCCTGGGGGAGGAGAATTCAGCAGCCGTTTAAGAAAACTGTGCAATACAAAGACAGCGAGAAGAGCAGGAATTCCTCAGAATAACTCTTTTTCTTCTGCTATGATCCAGTTTTAAAATAAGTCAATCTGAATTTGTTATACAGCATCTAAAAGCCATTCTGAGCAGATCATTTTGCCTTTCGTTACTCAGCTCTGCTTGGGGCAGCTGACTCAGTATTGCATAAAATTAAAAAAAAAAAAAAAGCAGCCTTAAAAGGAGGAGAGCATTTTACAGCACCCACTCCAAGGAAAGGTCTGAAAGGAGAGTCCCTTCTTAGCGAGGACCAGGAAAAAGTGCTCTAAGAAGGAATACTGCGTGTTTCATCACATCCATAACACCACCAAAGACGGGCACGAGAACGCTGGGCTACAGAAGAACCTGCTGACCTGCAAGGACAACTTTTTTGGACAAGAAAACATATTACATTGTTAAATGGAGAAAAGATGTAGATAAGAGATAAATAAGGACCCAATAAAATTAACAGTTCTGCAACTGGAGTATCTCTGCTGTGTTTAAAGCTACCAGGAACACCAGTCTAAGACGACAAGCATATTTATTCCAAATAAAACAGGACAAGAGCTCTCCATTACCGTAAGAATGATAAAATATACCATTTACGTCATCAAATTTCCAACAGAAAAAAAAGAAAAGGACATATCGCCTCACGCTGCTCGAGAAGGCAGAAAACACCACTTACTGTTGGAACGATTGCACACCGAGTTTTCCAGAAGCATGTCAGCTTTCTCAGTAGATTTCTTGGCCATTTCGATTGCCATGTTAAGGTCTTCCATCCACTTCCCCATCTCCAGGCGGGTACTGCAAGACAAACAGCGTGAATGGCGACAGCCCGGCCCTACAGCTGTGGCAGAGCGCTGGATTTCCAAAGGGAGGCAAAACTCCCTGCCCAAAATGAAAAGCCGTCCTTTTCCATTGAAAAAAAAAAACAAAAAACAAAAAACTCCAAAACATGATTACCAGCTTTGCTGATAGGAAACTGAGTTCATAGAGCCTTCACTGCTATTTTCAAGCCACCTGAGTTTGAAATAACCATTTTAGAATTTGGGCTGATAAGAAAGAATGACTAGACATAAAAAAGACCATGTAAAATCTCCCTATCATACTCAGAGGAGTAACTACCCCGTCTAGATCACCACTGTTCTTCACATAGAGGGCTTCCTAGCTAATTCAAATACAAAATCATGCTTCCACTCTAAAAAAAAACTAATAAGAGCACTTTGGAGATGCGTGGTTATGACCACGCTGGAAAGGACGGTTCAGAGAATGAAAGGCAACCTGAAAGATAGCACGGCTTTTATAGGGGATATATTATTTATCTTTCATCTCAAGCAAGTAAAACACAGCGTGCAGGAAGATGAGGATTTCTTCCAGCCCACACGGTTCCCATTATAGGTTGCACGGCTGATGCCATGTTTACAGGGAAAGAACTTTATTCCTCCAGTATTGGCATTTATATTCATTGCAATGCAACAGCACAAAACTTTTCCTTCAGGAATCGAACATGACCCTGGCATTTCTTTTTCTCCTCCTGCTACACCTTCTGCTTGCACAGGTTTTGTTGAAAGTGTTACATACGCTTATACAGAGTATTTGGTCGAGCGGTTCCACGGGGAACCTTTTTTTTGTAACCACCTTTTTCAGTAGCTCATAAATTTCTGGAAGTTTTCCATTCCGACTGCAAATCCCAAGCATGGTCTAAGCCCAGCGGTGATTTTTTTCTGATAGGTAGGGAGGGGAAGAAGTCAAAGAAAAAAACCCTTCGAACTATTTCCAAGTTATGACAAGGTAGAAAGAAATATATTTACTTTTCCGAATTTAAGACCATTTCAGACACTTTTTGGCTCACAGTTGCCTAGAAATGGTTGACCTTAAAAATATTTGACATTTTCAGGCATCAGACTGCAATAAAAAAAATGGAGAAAAAAAGAAAGCTTTGCTGGCTGAATATGTGAGCATACAAAAAGTACTGGCCGCTATGCCACTACCTACCTGATTTGATAAATGTTCAATAATAGTTATTTTTCAAGAATGGGAGCTATTAACTAGTAAAAAAACCCCAGAAAATTAAAAGTTGAGATTCACTGCTCCAGTTCTGCATTCCCAACATACACAACTCCAGCTGCTTTTTAAGGGAACCGTAGATGTTCAAAGCCGCCTAAAGCTGATCCTGAGAGATTAGGTGTAGACATCCTTATTACATTTCAGATATAGAGGCAAAAAGGACAGCATTGAAGAATAACATTGAAATACAAACGCTTGTAGGACTTAGACACACTCAACTAAAAAGCAGCACAGACTTAGCCAGCCGCTTTGCACCTCCAGTCCTTTTACAGCATGGATTTGCCAGGTGAGTGGAAAGATCATCAGGACGGATACATCAATGTATCAAACTGAACTACACCATCCTCAGGTGGATTCAGAGCAGGCTAGCCAGAGCAACCTGTGTGATGAACATCCTCAGGTGGATGCCAGAGCAACCTGTGTGATGAACAGCTGAATTAACACTTGCAAAATCTGCGTGGTAGCTTATGCGTCCACTGTAACCATTTACAGGAAAAGCAAGTTACAGCGGGATAACTTGCATATAAGCAAAGCTTCGTTTTGCAAATCACATCTCTGACCGTGATATCAGTCCTATTTGCCCACATTTTTTACTGTCTATCCAAAACCCATAAAGGCGTGAGTTACTGCAGAGAGAGCATTTTGGTGCCAGGGCGGTTTGGCATTTTCGCTTCCCCAGGCGGCGAGGGTCCTGCTGCGGCAGACCAGCCCGTTCGTTCCCGAGTGTTTCATGCTTGGGAATCGGCACCAACGGGTGCAGGAACCGCGCCGCACAGGGCCTGCTGGGTGCTGGCACCTGGCCGCAGAGGTAAGAAACCCGGCGCTCCTTGCTGCCGAACTCTTTTCTCAGCTCCGAAGGCAGCTACCTGCTTTGCTACCAGGGCAGGGAGAAAGAGCCAAAGCCCCAGGCTCCCCCTCGCAGGACTGTTGTCTTCTCTCTTCACAGGCCAGGGAGGCAGCAATCCCAGTAGGGGCCTGGGAGCTTTTTACTGGCTTGTCTGGATTTTCTCGTGTAAGCTGGATCTATCCCAGACAGGCGGCATCTTGCGGGCTGGGGAAAGCTGCTCCTGCCTGTGTGGCTTTGATGCATCTGCCTGCCAGCCCTGGAGCTCCCCATGCAGCCTCCGACCACCAGACACCTTCGCTTTGCTTGTCGGGGGGAGCGGGTGCTCCCTGCGGGTGCAGAGGAGGCAGAGCGAGCTCCTCTGGGAGGCAGCCCCAGCACATCGCAGGGCTCAGGTCCCAGGCTGCAGCATCCTAAGGACCCAGCTGGGATGCTCCAAATTGTCTTCCTCCTCCTCCTCCTCCTCCTCCTCCTCCTCCCCCCCTCAGGTGTGACGCTGCTCTTGCCCTTCCCCTCTCTGCCTCTTCAGGAGCTGCTCTAGCTGCTATTGCCTGGATGGTCCAGCCAGGAAGGGGTAACTCCTCACCCTAAACTCAACGCCGAGGGAAAAGTTACGCTGAAAAGAAACTGGTTTGCTCTCCAAGCCAACCTTTCGTTTTTCTCTCACCTCGCCGCTTCCTCCATGAGATCTATCCAGGAACTCTCCCCTCCTTAAATCAATTTGCATGTTCTGGGTTTTAATTCTTTGTGGTCTCTAAAATATTTGTATGTTTAGATTTCAGTTTGTCTCCTGCTTTACAGCAGTTGCTTTGAGGATGTCACGGGCAGCTCAGCTGACTAGGAAACAATATAATGGCAATGCTATTGCTGCTGATGCCCATTTAAAAATGTACTGTTTGCTTGCTGAAATCACTCCTTCCTGAAGAACAATATTGATAAAGGAACTGTGAAGTGTCATATATTTGTTTTTAAGTTGTCCTTTCCAAAGGACACATGAAACACCACTCTGGCTCTGCGCTAAGTAATCAAACTTTAAGTCTTTGGAGGAGACACCTATTAACCTACGTGCAACTGAGGAAAAATAAATATTACCTCGCTGCCACTACTATGGTTTTTTGCGCTGAATAGATTGTGAAGCAGTGTGGGACAGCCCATTCATTCTCACTCTCCTCCACCTGCAGAAAAAGAAAAGGTTTTTCTCATCACTGCCCAGTGACCGATAAATACTCAAAACTCTCCTCTTTGGCTGCCTAGGAATTTTGGTCACAACACAACAACACAGTTGCAGTAAGTGCAAAACAGCTACTTTTTATAAAAACCACCTAATTCAAACCTATTTTGGCTCTACACAAAAATCTATACTGTGTGCTTCTAATGCCACATCTGCAGCTGCACAGCACCACATCCAACAGGTCCTAAAAAGGAGGATTCTGAGCAGGATTCAGCTTATTACTTACCGGTGGGTCGAGCACTATTAGCTGCAAATCAAACACAGAAAGAACAGTTCCGTTAAAACATGCAGGTGGGGATGCAGGGGGATTGATTTTATGCCTAGGTGCAGGGGAAAAAATGGCAGGACAAATCCATATTCCCAGATCTTTCATAGCAATGTAAAAATGACTCGTCAAACAGGTGCATTCCAGCTGTTTTGCTAACGAGAGGGAAGGAATAAGCTTATCACCTGCAGACAACCCTGTGTTTAGCAGCAAGGCTAAGGCATGCTGAAGGTCCAGTCCATGATCAGCAGCAGCACAGGCCACAACGACAGCAAGGCTGCTTTGACCGGCTCTGGAGCAGGTTGCTACTTTGGTCATCTCAGCCCAGAAGGAACGCCTTGACCTGCCTTAGAGCAAAGTCATTTCTTCAACACTGTGATGCAATCTGAAACCACTTACCAACATGCCGTGCAGAGGAAGATGTCCATGAATTTTGAATTGATTTGTCCCCGTAACACCTTTGCTTGTGTACAGCAACATATCTGAGAACTGAAAAATGGAGGAAGAACACAATCAATATTCTCCAGACAGTAGTTAGTGCCAAGTATTTTTTGACATCTTTTTAAAACCTGTTGTTTGAAAAACACTATAGAAGCAGGAAAAAGCACCAGTCCTCCATCAGTTTGGCTACTTCCCTTAAAAGTAATCATGTTTATATATATTAGAGGCAATTAACTTCCAAAATTCTGTTAACAGATTGTGCCATCAAAGAAACAACCTGAATGGACTGCTTTTTCACAGCCCCCCCGCATATAAGAAAATCTCAACATGAAAACAGTTTCATGGCAGCTTTATCTCAAACAGCTTAGGTTTATGAAAACCAGAAGCAGCACCCACCAGAAAGAACATCCGCTGCTGTAAACCTTTTTTAGTAAGCTTGTACAAGCAACCTTCCCGGATAAATTCCTGCAGAGAAAAAGAAAAAGTCAGAAAAAGCTCGATCTTTCCCCAACGCACAGAATTTTGATGCTTTATTTCAACCCAGAGTACACAGATGTTGAACGATGCCCAGCAATGATCACTTCCCATCGAATACATGACGTACTGCTTCCCACCCAAATATAGAGCAAAGCATCCCAGTATATCCAGTATCTGTTGTACTGGAAACATGAAACTGTACCCAGAGTCTAAACAGTAGTATTTTTGATCTAATTCCCTATAAGAACATCACCAAAAGGAAAATGTGACCAACTATAAAGACAATTATCATACAAAGCCTTTACATCATTCCATAAAATATATAGAGAAAGGTTATGGCAAGTAAATACATTGTTGAAACGCACTTCCTTGGTAATAAAAACAAACAAACAAACAATAAAGGCTCTGAAAACTAAGCAAAGTTACGTACCCTTCCAGGTGCTGTGAGATTATCTATGCCGATTAAGTCATGCTGCAGCTCTGTCAGCTTCTGGAAATTCTCCAAGCGGATCAGGCTGTGTTGTAGCTGAGACGTCATTTCTGTGACCTCCTTCAGCGCATCTGAAAGCAAAACAGCGCCCACAAGATCAGAACAGAGCGTACAAAACCCAGGCCACAAGTTTTATCACTGCAAAATTGAATCTGAAATGATAATCAGATTTCTAACAGTGTTTTTTCTCAAAACACATTTTACAGCAGTATAGGGGCAACACAGAGACTAAATAGTGTTTTCTGTATTTCTGGAGATTATTTGGTAACTTGCATCTTGCGCATCTAAAAAAGTTATTACCACTTAGCCAAAAGTCAATTCAGAAGTTAGAAACAACAATTTCTGTCAAAATTACTTTATAAATGAATGGAACTTCTTACGCATGCTCATGACACTACAATCCTTTTTGTCACATTTATACATATAAATGACCGAGAGTTCCCCAAAAAGCATTACATTTTTTCCCCCTACAAAAGGGGACAAAAAAAAGAAGTAACTTTGAGCTTGAGTTGAAAGACCAAGATATATTAGCCTTAAAGGGGAGAAAAACACTTTGTGGAATACCAGAAAAAATAATTATTCTGTGCAACCAGAACACCATACATGAAAGTTATCTTTTGCATTTTCCAAACTAGCAGTTAAGGTAATTTTCTATGCACTGTAGAAAGCTTGGGAGCCCTGCACCAGAGCATGACAGGAGACTGGCGAAACCTGGTACTGAAAATCTTTAAGAAATACAAAGTTAATTTTAAAACATAACCTAAACATTTTTTGAATTAAGCTGGCACTTTGAAATTAAGCTGTATTTACTCCTGCCAGTTTTCTGCTTTTCTATTTGGTATTTTCCTTTTTTTTTTTTCTTCAGGATGTTGAAATTAGAGCATTCATTTAGCAGTTGAATTTTCAGCGATCTAAATCAAAGCTCCTGCGTGTTTCACATAGTGCATGCAAGAGTCAGAAAGGTGAATTGTACACAGAAATAAAACTCTGAATGGAAAAAACGAGAGTTTACACTGAATTTGTAGATGCAACACTTGCTGTCTCCCACAGGATGAGAATGTGCAGACTTCTGTATACACACAGGAATGGGTAATAGCATATATGTAACAGCTATATATATATATAATAGCATATAAACAGCTGAGTGCTCACTCACTCCGGCAGTCTGCGTAGTCCCGGTGCTCTGCTGTGTAGTGCTTGCAAAGCCTCCCCAGGACCAGCTTGTAGTGCATCAGTCTCTGGATGGGTTTGAGCAGAAACGTGTTGAGCGGCAGATAGCAAACCTTCTGCAGTTCAAACTCCTTATAAACCATTTCCAGTTTCTTTAGGCGCTTAGTTGCTTTCTCCAGTTCTGTCAGGACCTCATCGTGCTTCTGCAAGTAACTGGTAAACTCCTGTTGAATCATATAAAAATTTGCTAGTATCAAAGCAGAACAGTCTTTAATAGATTTCATAGTGAATGCGGAAAAACGTCTACTCCCCTCTCTACTTGTCTCTAATGACGATTATACAATCCAAGACTGCACATACATCGTAAATGCTGGCAAAAAATAATGCTAACATCATCACATGTTTTAACCGCTTCATTAAAAAGCAGTATTAAAAAAAAACCAAAACTGGTATTTGCCCAGTTGTTCTCTGTTAGCTATTTATTGTAGCGGTGCCTATGTTTGCCTTTTACAAAAACAGCTAGTAGTACCACTGCTTAATACCTTCCCATTGTACAACCACTCTTGTTGATTACTGACTCTTTTAAAGCTCGAGCAGGCAGAAGTGAGCTGTGAGATTTATCCATTAAAGAAACTGGCAGACAGCTACCAACTGGGCTCAGAACAGATTGGCATGTTGCGCTATGCATCACTGAAATGCCAAAAGCAGAGAAAGTTAATGGTCTGAATAGAAGTTACAGCAAATTTTCCAAATTTCCCTATCTGTGCTTTTATATTTCTTTTCAAACCATTGACTATAGTGGAATAATTGTTCTGTCTCTGCAACACAAGCATAACTGTCCCACGAAGGTATTCTACTCCAAATAGAAGTGACTTCGTTTCAGAACAAACAACTCTGCAGTTAAAAAATATTTATATTTTGGAATTCAACAACGTTATGGAACAATATCTGCACAGAGGAGAGTTGTGCAATTACAGGAAGGCAGTCAGACTAATTAATAAACTAATTTTTCTTTGTCGGCTGCTCAGTAACCAACAAACATGCAGCCTTTTCTCAATGTAAGTGTAGGAGGTAAAATGAGCAACAAGGGTATACAGCCTTGTTGTAAATATCCTATTATGTTTTATTTTTAAATTGGCTTATGAACAATAATTTTTTGTAAGTCACTTCAAGCCAAGTGAAAATACTGAAGCTCAAATTACCATCCTTGACAATAGGAAAAAAAATGAATGAGTAACCCTGAAATTCCATTATTCCAATCTTTTAACTACCTTTAGAGTACGCATATTCCTGAGCATGACATCTCCAATTCGTTGATAATCTCCCTTCACGTGAGCATTGGTTCTTCCTTCCCTGAAATTTATATAAAAAGATGAGATAAGAAGGTGCAGTACACGAGAGATCAAGAAATCCTTATTTACTCTCTCTAAACCCCGTAGTACTTGGGACATTATCTTTAAGAAAGGCTTCCCAGGTATCTGCATACCTGAGGACTACTTTGGTAAAATTAAGGGAAGCCGTGCTATGATTAATCCCTCCTCTATCCATCTTTCTCTGCCTGACATTCCCATTTCACCGTTTGGGTTGAACACGTGGTACAGTAAATATGGAAGCTGCACAAAATAACAAAAATAAAAGACATGCTTAGAAAACTGAGACAGGAAGAGAAATGAATTGGTATGCAAGGCTGTTTTGGAATTTAACCTTTTAGACTTCTGAACACATGTCACACCTGAATTTATGAATTAATTTTTGTTCATTTTTCATTTACTCTATCTCTCCATTTCCCTTACTCCAGATCCAGGTTGCTTTAATCTTATATAAGCATCCAGCTTGTCCTCTCTAGAGCAGAAAGCTTTGCAAGGTGAGGCAGAACAGTCAGGTATACAGTAAATAATTTGGTTCACCAACGTAAAAAGGAAGAGAACAAAAACAAACCAATACATTAACATCACTTTAAGAGGAGTAAAAAAGATCTCCTTCTGAATGGTATATACATTGTAATATATTACATCCCAGGTCAGAAGAAGGTAATACAAAGGTTAAAAGACCAAAACCACTTTCTGAAATGAGAAATAAGTTGTGCTGCAATAACTGAACAACTCTAATGTTATTTACAGAAAAAAGTGTTCTCTAGATTTTCACCTGGAGATTCATTACCCGGGAAGGTATCCCATAGACTGCATGTTATCTTTTTGACCTTGTGTCCCTTCTGCTTTCTAAGGCTAGAGGAACACCACCGGATAACGTTACGCAAAACCTTGGCTTGGCATACGATTCACATGGACACAGGATATTATAGAAAAGGCAGCGCTTGAAAAGGGGCTTTACAAAAATTATTTGGTCACTTTTTAAAAATCACCACATATTAAAATATTTTTCCCTTGGTCCTATTTAAGCAGAAATACCAATTCAAATACAGATTATATACGGTCTTGATGTGAGGACACAGGAAAAGGTCCTCCCTGATTATTGCTCACGCTCTGATGCTTACCACAGCGATAGCCTTTGCTCAATCTCCTTCAGAAAACCTCGATGAAACTCATAAATTGGGTCTATGTTAGAGAAGAGTAATGTCATCAGGCCTTCTGGCATGGCGTTCTCCTTGATGACTGCACTGCGAAACCACTGCAAGAAACATCATGAATTATGATCATTTTTTCTATCTGAGAAATTTATAGCTAGCAGATAATTTCTGCTCCTGCAGACACGGGGGAGGAGAAAGTGCGTGTGCACAGGGCAACAGCAGGAAGAAAGGAGAACTATTTAAGGAAGATGTCGGTTCTTTCCTTGCCAAACACTGCAAATACGAGGCTTTTTATTGGCCCCAGGCATAGGCAGGTTTCTTAATCCAGCAAGGAGAGGTTTCGTAACTGCTCTGAACTGCAGCGAATTACTGAATGACTAGAGCGTTCCCACAACTGACGCAGCACAACTGCTTTTATTTCAAAAGACACACAACTGCCCTTTCATAAAACTCGCAGCATTGTACAAGTTATTTCTTTGCTGGAGGCATTGCGTGTGTTTTACATACCGTTTTTCTTTTTTCTTTTTTTATTACTTTCAGTTCCCGGCTTTCTCATAGGGATGTGAACATACCAAAAAACTATCTGAGGTCCCAAATGTTCCACCGTCATTTAGGGAAAGTTCTGGGAAGTCCGTTGGAAGAATTTCAGTGAGATGACACTCACTGAACTCTTGCAAGATATCTCAGCTGAAGAAGCATGACATAAGGAAATCGTACTTTTCTCTTTGAGGAAATAAATACAATAATTTATAGAAACACAATGGCCATAATGTTGAAACCTGGAGTAAAGTGAACAAATAATTCTTAAAGAAAAAAGATTTGGAAACTCGAGCCAACATCCAAATAAGGACTCACTAGTCCAACGTGGGCTTCATCCCCACCTTAAAATGAGGGGGGGGGGGGAGACAAAAAAAACCCTCTGCATGGATCCTCAGTACTCTTTGAAATTGTCATCTCTTGTACCTTCAGATCATGAGAATAAAGACAAAAGTTTCAGAAAGAATACCAAAGTGATGATCACTAGATTATAAACAGAGCTGACGGCCACGGCTGCTATTGAGGCTGAATGAACAGCAGCATTTTCAGGCTATCCTTAAGAACCCTGCGTTCACAGCTTTCAGAGATAAAATTTGCCTAAAACTCCAAAACCATATAAGATGTAGCTAGCGGAACTAATTAGAAAAGTCCGGAGAGGATATCTGCTCTCCCACGAGGACCTACATGACAAACAAGGTAATATCCACGTGGCTCAACAGCTATCCCTTATCATAGGGCTTTCTTCTTCTGTTATCTGGAAGGAATTCCGAGTTTTTCCAAATTAAAGATTAAAAGTCTGGTAAGAAAAAGAAAAACGTTAAAGACATTTTTAAACCCTTACCACTGTAATAACTTCCAGGTCCTTCAAATACGTCCGTTCTGTAGCAAGAATCTCCTTTGCTATGAAGTATGCCTTGTCGGTTGGATAGCGCTGAAAGAAAACAAAGTAATCAATCAGTATTGTATATAAATGCTCTATTTATTACTTAGCACAAGCTCAAATCTTACACGTGTTTGCTAACAGTTCAATACTGTATTCTCAAGCACTGAATTTGCCATAAAATATTGTTTCTATTCCAAGATTATTAAGAAATAATCACATCAGTCGTTGGTGGCACGGTTGCTCCAGGGTCATGATAGTGACCCACTGCTCTGTCAACACGAAGGCTGAGGTTGAGGACCACATGGTGGATCTCAGGCCTTTTTCTACAGACCTACCTTCCCGCTGGAATACTGTTTTTCCTAAGAACGCAGATGCACCATAGCTCTAGGTAGAGCAGATATCCTGACAGGATAGATGTGACAGAGCTGTAGGTGTTTATAAGGGGAACAGAGGGGAAAAAAAAAATCACTATGAACAGTACAGTTTGAAAGAGGAAGAGCATCTACACTTGGAAAAAGTTCTGTTTTTCAAATTTCATTTTCCCGCATCAAAAAACCCCTGAAACAATCATTGCATCCCACTGTCTTTGAAGTTGTCTTCTTCCAAACACCAGGTTGCTATTTAAAAAAAAGGAAAGGACAAAACAGACATTGAAGCACAAAGGGAGGAAACAGTGAAAACAGATTTTTTGTAGTTGCAACGAAAAAAAAAAAAATCAGAGTTAGCTTGAAAATGCACGTTATTAAAAAACATTACAAACTAAGCTGCTGCTTTGCCGCCTTAACTCACCGTGCTGTGCCTCGGTTTTGTACCAAATCCTCACCCGGTAAAAATAAATGCCACTACACCAATTTAAGTCATGTGAAAACGTGGCGCTCTCCATCACAGGTTTGGAAATTATTTCCCCCTTTTCATATATGTACCAAGTTAAAAAAAAATAAAATCTCTTTTATATTAGTTGTTGTAGCGAGTAAACCCAGTTTAATTAGCACTGCGGGGACAAGAAAGCATGAAAGGTCAGTCGCTCTCCAGGGAACCGCGGCTGGGACACACTCGGCACCGCACGCTGCCAGCGCTCACTCCTCTTGAGCGGTGGTTCGGGCACCGCGAGAATCACGCCGTCGCAACTCCTTTAGGAATAACGGTCCAGAAACGGGAGAGAAGAGCTAGCATTGCCGCTGGGTTTGGGGAGTCCTGCAGCACGGACGCTTCGAAACGCCCTCCAGCACAACCAGCAGAGAGATTCACAGGGTTTCTGGAGCACTCCAGCTTCTTGCACGTTAATATTGCGCACAGACAAGCATTTCCCCAACTGCTTAGTCATGTATCTGTAAAGTCCCTCCTAGCTACATAGAACCTATGGAAGCGTGTATCCCGAAATGCAATTTATTTCAAGTAACTGTCCAGCCTCATTTATTTTATGCTAGTTGCTCTATTTCCACACATCGACCCCCTCCCTAGCGGTACCAGGGAACATACTTTGACATCCTTGCCTCTCTCCATTCCATAGCCATCACGTATATTTTAATGTACATATATGTACATCATGCTAGGGAAAGCCTTTCGTAAACTTTGCTTCAGATTTCTTTTTTTTTTTTTTAATTTGTCTTGGGTTATTTACAAACCTTCAAAATGCTGTGGAACCTCAAGGAGGCATCCTCCTCCGACAGCCTCAAAGGATGTCACGTCATGTTGCCAACCTTTCCGAAGGCCTGAGACGCCATAGTTCTCTTATCTGACTTACCAGCTCCTTCCTGCAGCACTTCTTACCATTTCCACAACATACCTATTTCTAAACTGATTGAACAACACGTACTAGCTTACCTGCAACTTCATCACTATCTTATATAACGCGAGAAGAATCGCTAACCGAGACGAGACAGCCTTTTGTGCAACACAGTTCTGGGTACTCCTCCTTCTGGGCTCAGCACAGTCTACCGTGGCACACAACTAGGGCCAAAGGCTTAAAGGATTGACTTAGAAAAACTAGTTTCCAAAGGCAAAGGAAAGCTAGGTCGTGGAATAAAGCGCAGACGGCGACAAGAGGAGACCCCGGGGAACACGCGTGCAGCCGCTGCAGAGCTGCTGCTGCACGGCAATCGCTGCGCGCTCATGCCCATCCCCTGGGTTCGGCTCCTTCCTCAGCGCTGCTCCTCCCTCCCGGGGTCTCCCCAGCTGCCTCTCACCTCGGCTCTAGCTGCCGTCATCTTCCTCTTCCACGCCAGCTTTCTTAGGCACGTTTAAAACAGTTGTTTAAGGAGTTACTCTCAAGTGAGGCAAATCATTAAATATGTTCTTGAGCGCTCTGGGAGAGAACCCGTCCTCCAGTTACACCTTGTGCTATGATCCTCACTGGAGTATTTTTCCCCCACTCTCAAAAATATCGTTGCAGATTGTTCCTTAAACACTTAGAGAATGCGAAAGCACGCAAAAAACATACATGTCCAGAGCCTTGCTCTTTATCACTTTTCACAGCCTGTATTAATTACTTTAAAGCATCCTTCTTCATTAACTTTGAGCAGTTCTGCCGGTTCCTGCTTTATCCACCAGCTGGCTGCACGCTACCTTGAGGCACAGAGATGTACCGGGAAATGCTTGTCATTTCCCAGGTGTTCTCCCTTTTCCTCTCGTCATTGCATCACCACTTTTTGTTTACTCCCTGAGGTTCTCGTTACTTACCAAATTGCTCCCTGATGAAATTCGGTGCCCTTAATTTCCCCTTTTTTTGGGCTTGTATTAGTCCTAACCGCACCTTATTTGTGTTGAGTCCTAGCAAGAGCTAGGATTTGGTTTTTTTCACTGATGCAGATAACACTGGTGGGTCTTTTCCCTGCAGACTGTCCTCTAGATTATGTAAAGACAGGAGTTTTTCTAAGGCACCGGTAGGCTGCTTTGAGTACCTAATGATTTAAAATAATAAGTAGCTTGTTACTAGCAAAAGAAAAAAAAAGCAAGCCTCACATTCACAGCAGTAGGGCAAAAAGCAGTCATTCATTTCTTCTGAAAGCAAGCTTCACCGTACCAGAAGCCCTGAAAGGTGATATGGCTCTCAAAGTGCAAAAGGGGATCTGCCAAATGCCTTCGTTACTGCTCAGGCACTGAAAGGAAATCAGTTCAGGCCTGGAAAAAAAACAACGCAAAGACTCTCTCAGGAGACGGTCTGCTTCACCAGTCCAAAGACAACATCCCTACAACCACAGCAGGTGTCAAGGCAAATAATAGACACCCAAAAACCTAGCATTTCAGTGTCCTCTGCGTGCACAATCACACCTGGAAACCTTCAAACGCTCACGAGATGCAGTAACAGCAGGTGAGGTTGAATGAAGAGCTCCTCTCTGCACTTAAAGAGGCAGAAACACGCTGGCCGAAAATAAAAGACCATGAGACACCCCGGGGATAGCAGGTGCTGTGCAGTGCAAGAATTTAGAGACTATTCTAGTTTTCTGTCTGCTTTGCTTCTGGGTTACAATGTCACGAAACTATCAAGTCTTGTAAAAAATCATTCTGCATGCACAAAAATGCTCAACTTTTCACTTCAATGACTAGGCTTCAGCAAAGTCAAAAATAACTCGCGGTGGGGGACAGGATCAGCTTCCATGTACTATTAAAGTGGATTGCTGCAACCAGCTTCCATTAGAAAAGGTGGAGGAGAAATCTACCATTACGCTGACAGAAAACCACAGTTACTTGAAAAAAGCACAGTGACAAGAAAAAACCCAGCTTTCCAAAGGTTTCAGTGTAGCAACAGCAGCATCACAGCAACGCGTGGGAGCAGAAAGCTCACAAGGCAAGAGTTTAAGAATTTGCTGTAAAATGTTCAGTCAAAAGGGGCAGCTGACATTAATGAGGCATTTCAATTATCCTGCTTGCCTTCATTATCTCTATGAAACAAGCCAGTATCCCAGCCTACTTAAAAAATAACCTTTTAAAACATTGCCACCAGGTGAGACACCTATGGTTATAAATACCTGGGCTAATGTAACAAGATCAGCACCCTTTATACTACAGAGCTGCGGTCACAAACCTTTTCAGACACAAAGTCCCCTTTTAATTATTAGGTACCAAGCAGAATGATGTCTCAGATCCTCCCAGTCTGCCTCCTCCAAGTGACGCGAGGGAGCTCGAACGGAGGACTAGCCTGCCACAGGCTCCACCACTCATTAGCAGTGATAATAGCGCAGCACTTGGCGAAGATGAGGAAGGAGCTACGAGCAGTTGCCTCCAAAAAGGTTCACGCTGCAGATTAAGCAAGCACATGGGGTCACGAGAAAACACAAACAAACAAACAAACTGGGGGCCGCTGAACACTGGTAACTTAAGTTCAATTTTTTGCCACAGTGCAAAACGCAATTCAAGTCTTACATTTACTAAAATAATATCACAGCACAGATAAAGGTATCTAATTGAAAATATCAGGCAAGGTCTTGAACATAAAATCTAATTAGCTAATACCTACGCATGCCCTGATTAACTAAGTAGAATTACAGCAGCATTATCCTTAAAACTAAAGCTCTATTAATAGCGCCACTGTAAAATTATATCTTTTGTGTACAATGCAATTGTAAAACAGCTGTGAAATTTAACTTGTCATATTGGTTTCAGCCTGGTTTTTTTTCCACTTAAAATACTGTTTCTGAATGGAGAGTGAAGCCTCAGAAGTCTCAGAAGTTGGTCAAGCTAAAAACCAATTACAATAAAGAAATTCTCTTCAAGGCTTGTAACTTTTATAAATTAGTTTCGGTCTGAAAGAGAACTCAATCTGCTGAAATACCAGACTCTGAAAAATGAGGTAGAAAGGATTGGACTTCAGCATTTAGAACAGACAGTGCAGTTTCTGTTCATTATCTCCAGGTTATAACTATTATAAAGACAAATGACAGTAAGTATTACACAGAATGGTTGAGGTTGGAAGGGACCTCTGGAGATCATCTAAGTCCAACTCCCCTGCTCAAGCAAAGTCAAAAACCTATTTAAAAGTGAAAAGCTATAAACCCATATGCCAACTCACAAAAAACAGACTTCAAGCTCAGCCTTACCTATTAAAAAATAACTTGCTAGCATCTGGAGATTCTGTGTAAAACGGCACATTATTTGCATGAATACTGTGTTATGTCCATATACAAGAATTACTGAAGCTTTTTAAAACCTTCATAGTACCTGCTGGCCTTGGCCTTGCCCATGCCCTTTATCTGCTCAACAAATGTGGCACGAAAGGCCCCATTTTTATGGCCCTCAGCAGTTCTACCTCGGTAAGTCTAAATTAGATAGCGAGGCTGAAAGTGTGTGTGCGCGTGGGGACGAACGACCCACAAAATTTTATCTCAACTCCCAGTTACTCATGAAACCTTCCTCTCTCCTGTGAGCATTTATTTATAACACATCCACCCTATGGGTGATTCTTAGCACTATCCCACGATCTGAACCAGTTCTTCGGAGGCCCAAGAGACGAGCGTCTGCCCAAAGCTACATGCTTCTGTCACGTTGCAGCGCTTGGCCAAAGGAGGAACGGAGCTCCGTGTAGCTGCACTGCAGGTCTCAGAAGGGCTCCCTTAGTTAGAAAACAGCCATGGCAGAAGCGAGCTTTGGCAGCACTAAGTCCAGAGCGGCACCTTTGCTCTCCGAAATCGGTGAGATTTCTGTACATTCGCTATGAGCCTGGAGCAGCTAATCTACCCCTGTTCATGAGAGCACCAGTCCGTTTGGGGAGTATGCACAGGCTACGTTCTCTCAGAAAGGCCTCCGCCGCTTTCAGGGTTTTGGCAAAGACCACCTAGGCTAGAAATAAACCAAAAGGAAAGAGTATGCGCTGACACTGCACTGCCCTGTAACTAACCGAAAATACTTCTAGTGGGATGGTTGAATGCCAACATGGAAGTGCACACCTCGGGGAAGATGAGATTGCAAACTTCTTGCCGAACTAACAGTATTATCACAGCTTTACTATCATCAATATCCTCTGCTGGAGTTTGTGAATAAAGATGTTCAAGCCTTCTTAAAACCATGTTAAGTGTGCATAACCAATTGCACAATAACAGGGAAATGGGGTTTGGGATCAAGGAGACAAACCAGATGCTGTAGTTATTGGAGATGGTGCACATCATCAGCCTAGCCAGTCTGTTTGCAAAAAGAAACAAGCCGAGATGAAACAAGAGCGAGCAAGCTTGCACTTGGTGGCACAGCTCCAAAAAGCACCCAGTCAAAGACACGGTGAAGACATGACAACAAATGGCATGAGCCAGTGACCTTGTCTGAGGATCCTGACAGAGGTAAGATGATTAGACCACTGGATGGTGGGAGCAGAAAAGCAGGAGTAAATAGGATGGCTGCTTCTTAGAGGTTACACAGAAATCTATAGATTTCATTGTGGCCAATGACTCCCTAAGGAAGGTAGTTTGGACAACAGAGCCTTCCTCACACTGAAATGGAAAGTCTTGGGTTCTTCTCAAGTACTGAAGAGACAACAAACCTGGCTGCTCTCTCTGCAAGGAAGCAAGGCAAGGCAAGCAAGCAAGGCAGCTTGCAGAAGAATGGTCATGAATGTTTGCCGTTAGGTGGACTTCTCTGTCTTACCAGGAGAAATGCAGTGCTCTAAGGATTGCAAGTTTGTCAAATACGATGCCTACCTGGGCAAAGTCTCATAATTTGTTATCCATATCTGAAAAGTAGTCAAAGAGCATGTGCATGCAAAAGCGTGTGTGTTTGTCTGCGCATATACACCCACGCACATGCATGTATTTATTCTGAGTGCGTTTAAATGCTTGGAGTCATTGTTTAAGAAAGATGAGCTGGGGCTGGTTCTGGTTTCTTATTATTACTAGCAACCACTGTGAAAACCTGATAACATGGTGCAGCATGAATAAAAACAAAAATCTTAACACACACTGGCATCTGGTCATGTCTATCATTTCAACAAGCTGTGGAGGTACATGAAGCCAATCCTTACCAAAGCACATGAACAGACGGCACTGCAAAGTAGTACATCAGCATTGCCACACAGACCAGAGCAGACTGCTGCATAAAGTACATAAGACTCTGGAGAAGTTCCTGGGAGACCGCAATCAGAATCTATGGATTAGCACTACTCACTTAAACCTTTCAGAAAGGCTCTGCAGTCTTCGAGTGAGCAGAGAATATGAATATAGACCAATCACTGAGGCAGAGGAGCCTTGCTCGGTGGTGCTGAAGCACACAGAAAAGAGCTAAAGTTCTGTGTTTCAAACACTTAAGGTGGGGTGGCCTCCAGACCAAAAACGTTTTAGAACTGGGAATCCCTGGGAAAGCAGGGCTGAATCCTGAGCTCTCCACAGAGATAAGGAAAGCCCCACATCATGAAACCTGCACTTTCTTCACCTTTGCAGCTTCCTGTGCTGAAGCTGGGGAGTTCATGGTCAAGGCAAACAGTGCTTATTGGTAGAAAGAAAGGAAAGAAGTCCAGGCTAAGGAACATAAGCACATCTTGAGGACACAAAGTTGTTCCTGCTTTGAGATTTGTTGCACCCACAGAAGTCACTGCCATTTTTGCTTCCCTGTTTTCAGAAAAGAAGTCTCAAGCTTGCGTGAGACCCAAAGCATTATCCACCACGCAGCAGAGAGAAGAATTAGCAATGGAGAGGGCAGCTCCAACGATATAGTCAGCTCTTCTGAATAAGCCAGACCACCACAGATGCCTGGGTGAGTGTAAACAGAGTCACCACAATGCCTGCTGTTGGGAAAGCTGAAGCTGAGCCTGGGTCCACTGCAGCTCAAAAGCAGATACCTCAGTACCATTTTAAAGGTCCCGCTATACCTAGAAAGAATGGCCTGGAGGACTGATGTAGAACATGTGGCAAGAACGCGTATAGAAGTCAAGAACCTAAGAACAACATACCTTAGACATTAACAAATGTTAGCTCTATGCTATTCTCTACGATGGTAAATTAAATCATTTTAGAACACATTTTTATTAACATGACACAGCGCTTCGCACAGACAGCGCAGTCCAATCAACTGACCCATGTTAAATCTGACAACACACAGCAAAGTTAAGGCAAGGGCTAATATCACAGTGTGACACCATCTTTCGTTAGTGAATAAGCCAAAGACAACTGATTTCCAGAGTCAACAGCTCCTTCTTTTTTGCTCTTCAGTGTACTTCCCTAGTGAAAACTACCTTGAGCAGTTCACTTGCTTTCAACTGTCTTTTCAACACTTCCAACACAAGGGCAAGTGGTTTTTACGCTCTAATATAACACAGTTAGAGCCCAAAAGGCACCAAGTGCACCATTACTGTCAAAGAGACATCAAGTGTATTTGAAATATACCCTTTTAAATACTGCAATATAAAAGACATTGTGAAACCACCTTCCTGCTGCTCTGGAGCCCTCTGCAGTGAGCTCCTGCTAAAACACTGAAATCTGACTCCAGCAAGAGACACCGAGAATGTCCTCACCACTCAGCAGGGCAATGGGAGTCTCTTGCAGTAACAGCAGGATAAACAGATGTGATTAAATCCTCAGCACAGGATTTTTCAACACTAACATCCAAACACATCTGTGTTCCTACAAGGTATCATGCAATCAATATTCAATGACCAAAAAGCACAGTTCCTCACCTGAAATTAAAGCTTTTCTCATTACTTGAGTTCTCTGTGGTGCCATTATCTTACCTTACGTTTCATTTCATCATCATCTTCTATCCTGGCACCACCAGCATCACTCAGGACAGGACTCAGAAGAGGAGATGAACCCTGGCCAGCTGAGTTCAAATTCACCTGAAACGCCGGGTTCAAGCTCAGGGGACTCTTCAATGTGAAGGGAGAGAGCTGAGAATGGTCCGCTGAGAAGCCTAGAATGGGAGGAGGAGAAGATGGAGTAGAAAAGGAGAGAAAAAAATTGTTTCAAAAATAGTTTACCTAAAACATGCAATTACCCACTGTTAAACCACAAATGCAATCTCACATAATGGGGAAAAAGAAAAAAACAAAAACAAACATGCCTCTACTTCTAAGTGTTCATCTCTTTAATTGGAGCTTCTTGAGCAACCAGCTATTGAGTGGCAGTTTACAGAGAGATACTTTAAAACTGCATTTAGGGGAATGAGTAAATTGTTTAGCGTCCAGGGAAAATTGCTCAAATCCCACTGGATTTTGTTGAGTAATAGGGTTCACAACACAGGATTATACTACAGTAACAAGAACACTTTTCCTCTTTTAAAATAAGAATTCCATTTTCACCCCAAAGAGAAGCAAGGACAAATCACTGTGCTATTCTCCACTCCAGAAAAAAAAAAAAAAAAAAAAATCAAAAAGACAACATTAGCTAAAAATGTATTCAGAGTTCAGGGAATCTCCAAAAGTTGTACCTATGGGAGAAAAACATGTTGCTATACAAAAAGGGACCATGCACTAGATTTCATTCCTAGCTCTTCCGCTAAGTGTATGAATGGAATATGACCCTGATCTCAGCAAAGAGAAATGGTTTTGAGGCACTGTGTAAAACAAGAATTGTAACTGGATGGATACTACCTCGTTTCAGACATGTTTTGCCACGCAACAGGAGTAATATGCAATGCTTTGTTCTAGATTAGTGATTTTCAATCTTTTTTTTTTTTTTTGATTTGTGGATCCTTTAAAGATTTCCAACAGATAAGACCACCATGCAGTGAATTTAAGCCTACTAACAGCAGTTGCTCTCCTCCCTTTGGCAGACTCCTTAGAAACAGCATGCAGACACCCGCTGGGGTCCATGGTGAAATCTGTTTTCTGGGACCAAACAAAGACAGCAGACATCCCAACTATTCACACCACGACCACAAAATTGTTGACTAAACTCAACTATTTTTTTTCTGATCTTCCCTGTCATAAATAGGCAAGCTTCACTGGATCAAACGACTAAACAGGTAGCAGCACTTCAGGATCTATCGCTTTTACCATACTGTTTAAACATTAAATCATGCTTGCAACGCTCCACAGTATTACTCATTTTGCACTATAGGCAGAAAGCAACACGGGCTAAGTTACCCGACCAAAGGCAAAAAAAACCCAACCAACCAACCAACAACAACAAAAAAAACACAATGGCAAAGCCAAAAAATGTGAACTCATTAGTTCCCAAATCAAAGTCTTGAGCTCAGTTCATTGGACCACACTGCTTTACACCTACTAAAACAATACACTGTACCGTAGTGGTTCCTTCTTCCGTATCCATTTCTGAAATGAACTTTGATTTACATGACTGATTTTCCTGGCCCGATAACTGCAAATCCCTATTTTCCATGGAATTACCATCTGCCCGCAGAAAACGGAGAGCAGGTTGACATCACTCTTTCCCTCCCTATCATCACACCCACTCCCTATTCAACTTTGTACAACTTTGGCACATGCAACCTTTGTGTTAATCCTAAAATTAGCTTTCCACGTTAATTCTCTTGCTGTTGTCAGACTGCCTAAAAATCATTTAAAAAGGCTTTAAAAAAACGACCCTCCTTGAACATCTAGTATCCCTTCACGCGCATACACGGCACGCGTGCCGGAGGAGAAGCACTTAGGAGCTTTTTGCTTCGCTATTGGCAGGAGTCGGTTGCTGTTCTTTGGCTCAGGAAGCAAAACCACTTAAACGCGTAGCTGCAGCATGACAATGATGAGGAAGCAGAAGTGCGTGTTTTCACATTGACAAATGCAGGAAGCTAAACACTGCTGCACTCAGTCACCTGGAAGAGATTCAGATTATCGAGGCTGCAAAGTTAACTATTAATACACTGGTCAAGCAAAGTCTTTCTGGAGCGCGGATTGTTTCTGCCCGAGCATTTCCGTCGTTCCAACTGCTTTTAATGTTAACACAAGAAAGTAACAAAGCCTAATATTTGTTTCACGTACAAAAGCATTACGGAGACAGCAGTTTACTGGGAGTCTGCTTTTACTTGTTGGAGGTGCTGGAACAAGATAGAAGACAGCTTAAAAAAAATAGATAAATAAATAAGCTACAAGTTCTACACAAGTAAGGAGTTTCTTGACTTTCTCCTCTAGCTACACGTGCCGAAGTTGTAGTCTTCTCAATGTCTGCCATGTCCAAACGCATGGGGAGCAGAAGTCATGTGCTACAGACAAACACCGCGGCCTGCCTAGCTGTTCTAGTGTTTACCTTAGCACCGCTAACAGGAGAAGATGGCCATGAAGTTAATTTTAAACGCTCGCTCACTCGTATCTGACATCGAGATCCCTGTTCCCTGAAGCCAGCGTAAATTATGAAAACGAAAGGCACGTTCAACCCATCGGGAAGCCGGAAACAATAAACAGAATCCGAGACGTAAAAGCACACGGCTTCCTCTCTGCCCACCTCCAGATGGAAATGCCCATCACCTCGCCGGTGGCAAGTCTCCGGGACAGCCCTGCCCTTGCCCTGCGTACTGGCAGTCAAAGGGAGACACCACGTAGCCTATCATTTACTTCCCTAGGATAAAAAACAACAAAGAACTCACGGAAGAGCTGTCGCAACTGCCGTTTGCAAGCAGCGGTATCCAGTTAAGGCAACTCCTGTAACGGGATGCTCCCAGGTTAGTTTAGCACCCTCAGTTTTGTCTTTTCTACAAGAGACTACACGATGTCATGCAGCAGCCTGTGCTGGTTTATTATCCGGAGCATGCTGTTGAAATGCTCCATATAAACACGCACGACGACATATCTTGGCAGACGATGTTACAAGCGTGCAGTGAAATTTTCGTTCTCAGCGTCCTTTCACATGCCTGACAGCGTTTCTCTCCCGGAGCAGCAAAGGGGGAGCTCCGGGGCAAGCAGACAAGCTATAAGGTAACTCCGTATTCTCCCGGGAAAGGGGTGATGGAGGAAGAAACTACGCAACAGTCTGAGAGGTGGCTGATGCTCTCAATAGCTTTTCAGTGGAGGAAACTCCTAACTAGGCAGAAGTATTGACGGGAAGATCAAAATGCGCATGCTATTTAGTTATAACTGGATAGGTTTTAAGCAAAGAAAAACACACAATTTTGAAAAAGACCAGCACGAATAAAAATAAAATGCACACATGAAGGCTAAGTGCAAAATATTCCAACAGCACTGTAGTTTGGATAAACACAGCTACGGACTTTGAGGATAACTAGCCGTATCGTGCGCAGTTACTACATAGTATCGATAAATTGTTTTTTTATAATTGTTTATGCTGCGTTCCTCTGTCGTTCAGCTATAAAAAAGTGATGGTCTCTACCTAATATATGAAACTATGACTTAATACAAATATATGCCCACTCTGCTTTTCACCGAGAGAAACACTGAAACATTTGGGGGAAGTGTCAGTTACTGACGCACCTTAAATGCTTTCTCTGCCTGGAGCAGGAATTTATTTTTCAGTAGTGACTGATCTTCAGTGTATGCAGACGTGAGGGGTTGCGCTCAAATTCAAAGCCTTTTTTAAATGCCTTTAAACCAGCTGCTGTAAGCATTACCTTACCTTGTATTTTCTTCAAGAGTATTCGACTCCCATCCCTTTCACTGATATTAAAGTTAACACACTTTTTTTTTGTTTTGACCAAGGGAAATCTATTTAAATTCAATTCGCATATCCAAACTTCATTCACAATCATCTAGAACTGTCCTTGCTGGAGAAGAAGCCACACGCTTCTTATTTGCCAGGCTATCAGAAATGCTGCCGATATCTTCACTAAACTCCTAGGCATTTTACAGGGAAGACACTTCTTTGCCCAGTGCAATCTTCAGAGAGGTGGGTAGTGGAGGAAAAGTTTTGGAAAACTGCTACTTGACACCAGGAACTAAGTGCTCGTTCAGCCAGCAACGCCAGGGAAAGCGAGGAAGAAAGCACACAGTAGCCAGGTTTTAGGTCTGAATTGCAAATTATTACATTAACACAAAGCAGCTTCGGGTACCGCGTTAGGCATAGCGGCAGCAGGGCATGCTAGGGAGATGCAACCAGCTTACTGATCAAGCCTCAGCAGTAAAAAGAAACCAACACAAATGAGAAATTACAGCTATTTTCTGTAACTAGAAAAAATTGAGTAAGAGAAAAATCAGCTAGACTGCTTTTTTTTTTTTAACCATAACACCAATTTTTATAATCTGAACCATCAGACCCTACAACTTCTGTTGCCTGAAATCAGTCATGTGATGTGTTTACTCTAATGAACTATTAAAAGATTCCATATATATATATATATACTAAGACATTTTTGCAACTATAAAACAAGCTAAAGTGAAGCATATTTATACAATAGTTAAGAGAGAAAATATTTATCTTCAAACAACCAAACACATTGAAAAAATAAAGATTAAAAATCATGCATTCGAATTTAAATTGTGGTTCTGACTTTAGAAGTGCCTCTGGGTTTTAGGATCCCAGCTGTCCAACAACTCTCTTTTCTGTGTGCCTTCAGAAGCACACGAGCTGATAATATTAAGTTTTCATTTCTTCCTCCCCATCTCCTTGTCAGCACCATAAATCTTGAGAAATGTGAAGCCCAAAAGCATGAGGCGGTCCAGGTTAGAGGCAGAATCTGGACTAAAAAATTATTGCAACTGTGGTTACACAGACTGAAAAGACTAGAATTTGATCTTCAGATCTGAAAATCCAAATGTAGGATCTGGCACACCTTGCATTACAGAGACTACTCGCTATCCGTTGTTTCAGAACACGGAAAAAAAGCACACAGCTCACAGCTTTCCTCCTATATTAATATAATTTAAAATGGCAAAAGTCCCCACTATATATATGTTTTTTATCTATATATATATGTTATACAGTCCCCACTAGGGGGCTAGGTCAGTACATTAGAATAGAGGTTTTGCTAATTATGTTAACATAGACTAGCTTTTACTAAAAGTTTTTTAAAATACAAGCAGTCCTCATTTGATTTAGACTGAGACAACATACGTGAAGCCTTTGGTATCACTGTCCAGTTATTTTTCAGAGGGTATTTCCATTCTTCAATCTAAATTAAACAATACACATAAAGCCAGATTTGAATGCAAAGCTTGACAAAAATAAAGTGCGAGTACTGGTTCCATAAAGCTTTACACCTAAATACTTAAAACAGTTCAGCGAAAGCTATGAAAAATGGTATCTTAATGACTACAATCATCATTGGACATATTAAAAGCTATGTGAAGTTCAAGCATTAGCAGCTCAGTTCCTTATCAGAAGGGAGTTTCCCACTGCATCTAATTGGTAGATGCCCTTTATGGACATATATATGTATTTTTTAAACAGACATGACTTTTTTATGCTAAAAAACTGCATGCACAGTTATCTGGAGCCCAGATTCCCGCTCCTGCCCAATGACCTGCTGAACTCGTAACACCTGCACACCAAATTATGATTTCTACATAAAAGTATTCTGCAAGCTAAGGTACCACATGCCAGAATCCTAGAATATCCTGAATCTTCCTTATTTCAAAATACCACAACAAGTACATTTTTCCCCTGCAAATTTTCTCTTTAACATAAACGGAGATGGCTTGGAGGTAGAGAATCTTGAAAAGAAATGATCTAAGGAACTTTAAATTCCTAGATTTCTTTCTTATTCTACTCAAACTGGTATCAGAACACTTTAAAGCTGACACGCGCCTTAATGAAACTCTGTTTACTTAAGTTACACACACATATAAATACTGTAGAAGAGTCCTTTGTTATCAACTTGACACTTGATGTCCCGGATGTGAAATGGTTGCCCTTTTTTTTTGCCTCCTTCCACCTCTTTTTTAGGCCTATACTACTGTAGACAAGAGACAATACATACCTGTTGTTATATACCATGCTTTTTAAACCTTTATATTGTTATATAGTGTTAGAATTCTATTTCTGCTGCATCGATACGCATGCTTTTGAGCGCCACTGATTAGTTTAGGGTGATTTTTAAAGGCCCATGAATGACTCCGGCGCCTCTATGCACAGGGCTGGGAAGGGCAGCGAAGCTCAGGCAAATACTGACCCGTATTTGCTCAAATCACTGCTTTGCACAAACCTCTCTGCTTGCAGCACAGCTAAAACG
Organism: Apteryx mantelli; assembly: GCF_036417845.1. NCBI lineage: Eukaryota > Metazoa > Chordata > Aves > Apterygiformes > Apterygidae > Apteryx > Apteryx mantelli. The sequence continues at coordinate 30,911,476 of NC_089986.1, read as the reverse complement.
AATGGGCACGATTTCAACCCGGATGGTTTATTCCCGTCAGGCAGATTTTTTTCCTTGCTTCTGTGTAAGAATAGGTTCAAATTTGCAATGAAAACAGTTAATCAAATTTAACCACGGTAATAAAATAATATGATGTGGTTTGTTCTAAAATCTCTTCATGTTCAAAAGGAAGTCAGAAGCAGTGTTATACTACAACTCCTGCTGGCTGAAAACCAACCCAAGCAGTTTTTTGGTGTGGTATTTTTTTTTGCTTTTTACTGTTTTATAACTCAGCAAATACAGAATAGAAAATAGCTCCCCAAAATTAGTAAATTCAAATTAGCCCACAAATCTGCTCAGTTTACTTACACAAGTATTACTGACGTAGTTTTTTTTAAGCAAATGTTTACATTATTAAGGAAAAGAAGATTTGCCCAGATACTGGGCACAGATTCCTGAAGAACTTTGAACCTAGAAAATATGAAGCTACTTGTTTGCCCACATACACTATGCTTAACGTAAAAGATAGGTTACCTATAAAAACAAATTATACAGCAGACAGTCCAAGGGACACACTCAATTTGAAAAAAGAAAAAAAAAGTCTCCACAATAAATATAACCCCATAAAGAAATCTTAACTTTTAGCCCTATCTGTATCCCAAGCAGAAGGTTTGCACAAAACAATAATTTGACAAACACACATCAGTATTTGCCCTAGCTATGCTCTACTTTCAAAGGTGTACATGAGGAAAAACTGCCTTGAGAAAGCTGGTAGTAAAACCCTAAGATGCCTTGGCTAGGAGAACAAGTATTTATTCTATTTCAAACACAAGGGTAAAGAAAAATAAAGCTAAAAAGCCCATGTTGTCATTTATATCAAAGTTTTCCTTATTTTATTGCATAAACAATTAAAATTATGAATTAGTACAAATCTGCAGGTTCATAATTGGCAATCTGAACAGAAACAGAGATATTAAAAATCCCAACATGTAATTCAATAAAACATTCACTGTATAAAAAAGATAAAGTTGAAGAGATCAGTTCAGAAATTCCAGCCCCCTTTGTTTTCTCCGTGTAATCCCTTCCTGAAACCAGCAGCGCCTATTTAGCCGGGGATTCCCTCTAACCAAGGCATGTATGTGTACCCCTGTACATGTGGATAATTAGGCATTTTTACCAATTTGAGAACTCTGCCACAAACCATATTACTGGCTGTCCCGCAAGCCTCGCACACTGAAGCGACAGCAGAATATTGTGAGTTTACAAAATTTACAGCACCGTCTACCTGCAAAGCAGGTTTAATCAGCCACACTCCGAATTTAAAACCTGCAAAGTTCCAGCTCATTCAGTGGGCTGATCTAACAGCCCACAAGCAGAGAATAAATTAAGTGGATTTTGTGATATAGACTGGGAACTATAAAGGCTCACAATATTCGTACATATAGTGTATATGTATGCCCGTACATATACACATAGCATTTGTGACAAGTTCAATGTAGGATCTGCTAAAAACTACAGCTAGAGGACTGCAATGAAAATCGGATTGTATACCCATTCATTCAGTGAATACCTGGTATGCATAGAATTTTTTGCAAAATGACAATAATGGGAATGACTTACCGACAGGTTTGCACCAAAAAGCATAAAATAATATGACTTTTATTAGCGTCTCCACACAATCTTAACCTTATCGAGATCGGCAACCAAACAAAACCTACCGCCACCCCAAAGCAAACAAAACAAACCCTTAAACAAAATCACCTACAACCACAATACAGAAGTACACAGGATAAAGGAGGTCAAATACTTCTTTTTATCCAGTAACTTTGAAATTCACTGGAATTTAAAGTGAAAGTTGAAAGATCAATGTATTGCCCTATTCCATCCTAAGATAAAATATGATAATTCCTGGGAAATATACAGCATGTATTACTTCAATAAGGAATGAGTATTTTAAAATTACAAAGTATACACATAACAGATAATACAAGGCTAGTAAACTTTATCAATGTTTAACCGGGTGGCTGATAGGTCAGAGAATATTCTCCGACTGCTATTGTGCAAATTAAAAGAGCTCTACTAACTACACAGGCAAAGATCAAGATGTTCTCATGTACTGCTTTACATTTAATAAATGAGTATAGGTGTAGTATGATTGTAGATACACACATACAGGAGTAGAGGTGCAGATCAAAGTATGTTTTTAAGATGCACATTTCTTAATGTCTTTTAGTCACACTGTGATGCACACGTTGAGGACCTCACAACAGAGCCAGATCTATCAGCGTAACTAATTTAAGAAAGCCACTAATATTGATGTACTTCCCATGACTGCAAACATTTGCCCAATTAGGATCCACAAAACAGAGAAGAACAGAAGTAAAAGGATGGAAAATACCACTATCTCGCTGAGGAACAAGAGCAATGCTTCTGTGCTATGCTCTCCCTTCACTTAAATAAACCTGCAGCCGTTGGTGGATAAACAGCCAGGCGCAGAAGAACCGCAAGCAAAAAGTATTTTCCATACCACGGTGGTCCTTGTTGCTGCAAATGTGTGGCAATAAAACCTGTATGTTGATTAAAGATGTCAGTACCTCGAGTATCATTACGTCCCTCCCAACCTTCCATAGATGGGGCAGAAAGTAAACATGAAACAACGTACCTCAGCAATGGGAATGGCGGGGGGAAGGAGAAGACGACCTCTCACTTCTGACAAGTGAGGTTTTGCACTCAGGCTCTTAACTGCTCCTACCACAGCTCCTCAAATTCCTCCTCCTCAAGGTGAGCATGCTGAGGATGCTCCACAAAGATCTTCCGATTTTTCCTACATAATCTCCCCCCTTTTGCATGTCACATGATTCCCACAGCAGCTTTCACTACTCAGGTTCTGCAAGCGTCCCAGCTCTCAAGTTTAGGTGGCCAGCACCATTTCAACACCTGGTAGCGTACTACTCATCTTCTTGAAAAGAAAGCTTTTGTGCTCAGGAAAAAAAATACAATCAGTACCAGGAACTAAGTTTTAGCAGTATCAACATTGTATAAACGAAACAAAACAAACTGAAAGGAGTAACACTGAAAGCCTATCAGCAGAGCCTGAATTCGGGATATAAGCACACACTGCACTGAAGTCCACCAATTTCCTTACACTATGCAAGGAAAAACATCAGAAACGGAGACCGGAAAGCCCTTCCCTCCTCTCACCTTGTCCAGCCATATCAGGAGACAGCCAGGAGGAGAAGAGGATGCCTGGCATGACTCTAATGCACTGAAAGAACTTGCAGTTGGTGCTGAAGTTCACTGAGAAGCACCAAACTGCCCCATTCCCTTGAAGGCAGGCTGCTTTTCTCTACGTCTCCCATGAAAGGAAAATGAAGCTCAATTTATTCCTCTGGAGGAAACGTTGAAGAACTTTTTCTCACAGCTTCCCCGGTGCAATAAAAATGCTACTTACAAACTAAATTCTCTCCTCCACTTTTGTGCCTATCTGGAAAAACAAGAATAAAACAAAATAGCCAAACATCCAGCTATATCCTCAGAAGCCATATAGCTTTAAAAAACAGAAAAATCCAGAGAACCGTGAGAGCCATATCTTGACAATTAACAACGGCAAAGATGTAACTAGCAGGTGCCAGGGGTATGGGTAGCAGTACTGAACTCTTAGAGAAGCAGCATTTCCAGCAGTCCTTCAGCTAGTATTTTATCTTTTGAGCTTCTTTATAGGATTCAGGGGAGTCAGAGAAGGATATGGCACTGCTCTGCTTTTCAGCATCCCACAGCTCGAGAAGGAGAAAGCAGCAGCGCTTGTGTGTGCAGTCCTGGCAGAGGACACTGTCTTTTAGGTGGAGACCAGCACTGTCCTTATCTCAGCATCCTGACTTCGGATACAAAATAGAGTCAGAAGATGTGAAAGATCTGTGTTTCTGACGACATGCATCACTAAGATCTTCATCTGAACAGCTCTATATCTGGGCCAAAGCTTTCTCTTGCTACTCTTCCCCTCCCCACACCCCCACAGACCAGCCCAAGGCCTGACCTGTGGTTCCCTGCGTCTTGCTCAAAGCTAAAGATCTGAGGGCAAGATTCTAGTCACTCCGGTTCCTTTAGAAAATAAAAGGGGCATCGCATTAAGACTCTCAAAGAGTATTTTTTGAAGAATCCCTGAGATTTAAAATTGCCAATAAAAGATTGGTGTAGCTGCAAAATACAAGAAGAAAAACATTACAGATACGTTTTCGGATTAATTGCTTTGCAGGAAAATGTATTAGCAAGCTTCCTCTCAGGATTACCAAGCGTATTTATTGAAAAGACATAAACAGCATGTTTCTAAGATCTTTTGAAAATCTAGAGAATTTAGTCGGATTTATTCCCATGTTAAGCAATTCTAATAGATTGAGAAAGAATGCTTGTCATTGAGGCACAAAATGTAAAACATAGGCAGACAAGGTTATTTTTAAATAGCAGACTCTTGATTCTTTTTTAAAGAGATCAAAGAAAATTAAAAGCCTTCCTCTACATCTTTAGCTATAGATTTGTCCCCACCTCTACTACCTGTAAAAAATGTTCTCAGACAGAAGTCTTTTTTTCTTTTTTCCTCCTTTCTTGAGTTACGTAATGTAGTTGTGGGAGGGAAAGAAGATAACCAGCCTAAAAACATAAAGGTACCAGCTTTGGATACAACTGAAGACCTCCTCCAAGTGCCTATTTACCAATGTCACATTAAACATCCATGACATCATATCCACAGGTATGAATAAAGTCAAAGAGTCAGAATACACATTCAACAGAACAAAAAATAAAAACAATTCATGTATAGCATTTATAAATGAGAAAAAAGACGATTAAACATGACTGAAAGTCCAAACTAATTCTTTGTTCTATATAGGTTTGATTTTCTGTGCCACTGGCAAAAGACAAGCTTCTAAAGGAATAACAGTGATTCCATTCAAGCCAATGAGCACACAATAACCACAACATTAGAGTAAGTGCTGTGAGGGACAATCGTGCCTTCAGAAACACTAAACTAAAGAAACAGGTGACTGAAGGACATTTTGCTTCGTTATGCTCTGCCATGCATTGCGAGAGACTCCTTTGAATTTCCGGTTATGAGAACTCTGTCAAATAGCAGGGTTTTTTTTAAATGTTTGATTAAAGAATAAAAGTGTTTTAACAAGTCCACATATAATAAAATTGATAAGAATAATAAATCTATGAGCACAAAACTTTGCTCATCATTATAACCTGCTTGTTTTAGAAGGAGTTGATTATATTAGTACTGTATGATCCCCTTCTGGAAACTGCAAAGGATTACGAACTGGACAACAGGCAAACCAAACCAAACGACTGCAGGAGATGATGCTTTCCATCCCAAGATTTCTGTAAGGTATTATGTATTTCACATTCGTCCTTGCACAAAAGCTAAGTACTCTAAAAACGTTATTCAAAGACGAACCTCAGAATTTCATCCCAGACAAGAACATCCATCAAGTTGACAGAGAGGAAGTATGCTTTGTAACTTTTACTGTCTCACTTGAACAAATGTTGCTAAATTCCATGTGATCAATTAAGTAACTATTTTCTCAATTTTGCTTCCAAAATTACATATGATCTCCTTTCAAAGTCAATTGACTAAAAATATATATGTAAGCAGTGAAGCTGTAACTGTTGCCTACAGCACGCACTCTTTTCCAACATCTCAAATAATTTCTCAGAAAGGAGCAATTTTACCTAAACAGTCTTTTGCTGAACATAGCACATACTTTAAAGAAAAATTAAAGCTATCACCAGATTTACTGCCACCTGTCTTCCCCAGATAAAGTAGATTTAGCACCTTGAATTAACTAATTTGTAAGCATTCTTATGCAGTGTGATTAAATAAAGAAAAATAAGGTTAGACAAAATGCAATGGGGATTAAGTGCTTTTATAGTCTGTGCATATCTCTCCAAACTACTGCAAAACAGCCGCAAACTTGCCTGTTGCTGGACTGCTGAAGGCACTTTGTAATCAGAAAATATAATGATTGTCTTCAAAAGAAGTTTTGATGACTCCTATTTTCAGTTGATCTTGCATACATTCCCCTCTTCTAAACTACTATGTAAGATATTTATTCTTTGAGGTATACAGCAGACATGTTGCATAGTTTTGATATTTTAAAACGATCCTTCATAGCTGATTTGAAGATTGCCCTTTTTTTTTCTTTTTTGATTGTGGAAAAAAAAAAAAAGAGGATTCCCACTGCAGTACAGGACAACAGCTTATTTACTGAATGTGGCGGCTTGTTAACCAGCATCTGCAAAAAGGACTGTTGCATTCAGGTGTTGGAGGAACAGTATATTACAGCAGACTCTTACAGACACGTATTTATGGCCAAGAAAACCCATTTGATATACTGTAATTTCTGATAAGTCTGCATGAGCCAGCTGATGCTCACCAAAATTACTGGGTTTTCCTAAACTTAGTATTTTGGAAACATCACAGCCTATTGTAACACGTTCTGGATGCAGTGTCATGCATATAGTGCAGTACCAAAGCTAGGATGCTTTCAGGGAAACTGAAGACAAAAGAAAATCAACTGTATGATATGAGTTAAAATCCAGCCACCAGATTAGAATTTTCCAGCTCAAAGTGACTGACACTGTACCCTTCTTTTGACTTCTAAGTCTGAACAGCATAGAGGAATCCATCACAAAAATCAACGTACCAATCAGTGATTGACATGTGCTTTTTCTGTCCAGTCTTCTTGAGCGAGATTTTTTAAATTATTCTGAAAGTCAAAAGTAAAGTTCTCGCCAGTTGCTTGAGCAAAAGGATTACTAAAGAAAAGATTGACATCCAGTGGAGCAGCGGTTTCAGAGTCCCAGGAGTCTGTATCTGTACTGCTCGATTCTTCTGTAGTGGTAGGTGGGTAGCTCAGCTGTTCCAGCTGATCAATAATGTCAGTGAACTGAAAGGCTGAACTGGACTCGGAGCGAACGGAATAGGCTGGGAAATTCACCATAGAGCTAGCCTCAGAATGATTAGCAGAGCTATACGTGTGCAGGGAGGAGGTACCGTTCAGTGGCAAATTATTGAGGGAACTGCTTTCAGAACGGTTGTTTATGAGAGAACTTGTTTCAGAAGGGCTCAGAAGGCTTTGCATTCTGCTCGCTTGTGCCTTAACCTCAAACAATTCGGAGGTATCTGATGGTCTCTCATTACCATTGAAATCACTCCCTTCTTCAAATTCAAACTCATCTTCCATATTCATATCAACTGCTTCTGTTGAGTACCTGTCAGGGCTTGACTGAGGAGAGCCCATATTTTGCTGAAGGACATCTTTAGTTAAGCCAGGTGACTCTGATGCATGCTTAGAAAACTCGGAGCCCTTTAACTCTAAACCACTGTACACGTATGAAAATGCCTCAGATCCCCCAGCAAAAAAGGAAATTTCTGCTGGGTCATCATCAATAAATTCCTCCGAAACCTGTAACGGTGAATTTGTCAATGTGAAAAGCGGGGCACCCCTACTGCAGTGCTGATGCTCTTTTTCAGCAATGAAAACACCCGTGGTAAAGTCATCCTCATCATTGTCATTTTTACAAACAGCAACCCTACTCTCTCTACCACTCTTCTCTACATCTAGATCTAAACCACAACCACTCTCAACAACAGGACAAGCAGAGTTACAGTTTCCTGCAACACTACCAAACCCAACACCTTGGAATGACTGGAGCATGGAAGATCCAGGCTGCTGCATCAGTTTCCTCCCAGTTTCTTCTGCTGGCGTTGCAGTGTTTTTTTCTGGAATCCTTGTGTATGGTGCTCGGGGGTCCACAGAGGAAGGGCTGGTTTCTGCAAAGATGGGCAGGACAGTAGTAGGAGTGGTCGATGAATGAACTGAGTGGAAGGGGGCTGTTGCTAAGGCAGGAGACGCTGGGGTTCTCAAGCCCTCAGTGAATGGGACACTCTGAGGGGAAATAAAAACAGAGCAGGTAAAAAGATTATTTTGTAATACAGAAAAACAAATGCAACATCTGGTTCCTGTTACAGAAGGAATGCATGCTTCAAAAGAGCTCCCTTTCTAGCAAATAAAGCTTTGTATACAGAAATAGACCCAGCATCCCCCAAAAGATGAAAGGTCTTTTTTCACAGATTTTCATAACTGAATGGAAAATTAAATCCACGTATTTTATACCCTCTGCTGAGAAAAGATCCACAAGGGAAAGGAAAACACATAACAAGGAGAGCCAAATCCTGCAATGCTTTCTTAACCTCTTGCATCTATATGATGAACTCAGACTACAGAAAAAGCTGCTATATACTTGCTGAAAACAAACTAATCCTCTGAAATAGTAGTAACTAGGAAGTATGACATCTTCCTTTCAGTTAAGAGGAACTATGAGAAGGAAAATACTACTCACTTTAGACTCCATTAGCTATAACTATTAAAACTGATACCACTTGGGGGGGGGGGGGGGGAAGTGAAAGTGATTCCAGTCAAACAATGCAATCAGAACAGCTTTCCTTTGCAGTCATCTTGGACTGCAATATCTAGAGTGCTGCAGAACTAACCTGTTTTGGCACATCTGTGTTTGAAGTGTGAGCAGACGCTCTAGCTTTGCTGTGCCGCCTGCAGAAAAGAGAGCATCCTGTGAGTATCCAAGATATCAGCCAGCCTTCTCCCTTCCCTGTTCAGCTACTTCCATTCTGATAGCCCACAGAAAAGTTCCAAGATTTATTTTCTCATGTTTCATTAGTGACTACGCCAAGATTTAAAGAGTTGCAACAGTTCTAAATTAAACAACACAGGAGCCAGAAAGGTACAGAAAAGGGAATGAAGCAAGATTCAGATCATTCACACCACTGAAGAAGAACGAGAGCAAAATGGGACAAAAGAACAGACTAAGTAGCGTTCAGTTTAGTTTCTTCCTTTGTCATCAGTATAAACATCCACAAATGAACAGCCTCAAAACAGAACAAGTTCATCTATAAGAATTATACACATAATTTATCTTCCAGTCAACCATGTAATTTATGGCATATAACAGCCTGTACAATACATCCCAAAAAGTGATATCTTACATAACACTGATGGTTAGATTCATTCTATGGCAATTATTTACTAGAAAAAAATCTTTCATACAGAAAAGGAGCTCAGCCAGAGTCCAAGACACTAAAAATATTCATTAATAGCAGAGATTAATGAAAACTTTTTGAAAGCCCTATTTAAATTCATATAATCTTTCACTTAAGAGACTATGAAAAGCTTCCTACATGTAGATAGAATGGTTTCATAGCCAAGTAAGTAAATCCATTTTCACTGTAAAATTACTTCATTTCAAAACTTTTTTTCATTTTCAAACCTTTTTATTTTTAGAAGTGAAGGGAAGTTTAAGGCCATATTTCCAGACTTTCAGAACCCAAGTTCAATTACATGCTCTACCACTGGTTATTAGTGTAATTTTAGATATAACAGTCTCCACACTTCAATTTTCCACCTGTATATTATGACACCCAAGGTCAAAAAAGTGTATCGGTAATGAGTGTCATTTAAAATTACTTTGCTTTGCATCATATCCTATATCAGATTATATCTATAAATGTCAGTGGTCTTCAATATGAGCATTTAGTTTGTTCTCAAGACATGATCTCTACACAAGAGAAATGACCCAATACTGCCAAAGGACGCAAGCAGCATGACGTCATGCACATAAGAGAAATGATGTTCAAGAACAGAAAACTATGACCATTTGGATTTAAGTTGGAATTTGATGCTACTGCTTCAGCTGTTCCCTTGCACCCTTTTGCCAAAACAGTGTAACCCGTAAGAGGGCTCCCAGACTGTTTCACGCAAAGTGACGACGACACAGCACGGCTTGACTCAAATTTGCAGCTCAGTACTGCCGAAAAAGGAACCCAACCTTCCCCCGCCACTGCTTCACTGCCCTGTTCGTGAGTTGAACTTACCTTGTGATTACATAAATACTAGGACAAGAAAGACACGTATGCAACATGTGGTTAATGTTAAGGTGCACGCTGTTAATTTACTCTTGAAACACATTAGGCTACATCAGCTTCAGAAAGAATGGAAGAAGCTGGAGTCTCGCGTACCATTACCTTTTGGCCAAACCACGTGAATACAGAGACACACGTACAAGTCCTCACTAAGTTCAGTGCATCTTCACAGACCTTCTAGATGGCTAAGTCACACACTGCCCACAAATATTAAAAAGCAATACTGAAACTTTCATAAGCTGCTCTGCATCATCACAAAATTATAAATTGGCAAAAAATTTAGTTCAGCTTTCTTAAATTTGAGGTAGACCTTAGTAACTATAAAGTCAGCAAAAGACAATGCCACCAAGCATCAGTTAAAAACACTGAAATTCAAGAAATTATAAGGGCACTCTGAAAGTCTCAACTAATATTTTACTTTGCAAAAACCTTTGTATTTACCTTTCATATGGAGTTTTCCTCATCCCACTGTCCTTAATATAATCCACTAGCTGCTTCTGCGTTCGCCCACTGTGAACCCAAAAAAGTACAGATGTTATGAAATGCAGTAGATAAAAATTATGGTCAGGTTTGGAGCAAAGTTTTTATAAATCCATAAAAGATAAGTCTTTAATTTAAATGGAATTACTTCAGAATATTTTTTCCTCTTATTCTCATTTTCTAAGTTATAAAAAGTTCAGTTTTAATAAATTTGTTATGTTTCTCCCTACCTGTATCTGAATGAAGACCCTCTGGTGAAGAACACCGCTTTAGCCTTCGGCTTGGGCTGATCAAACAGCCTAAAGAATGTATGATATTCAACACAGATTTTCCAGAAGTTTTTACACTCATCCCTACTTCCCAAAAGAAACTCCAGTGTATCTTGATATGGGCCCTGGGAACAAAATACAAAAGCTCAAGTAGCATGTAAAACGTCAATGGAGGTGAATAGGAAAAAGCAAATATATGCAACTAAAAATATTGAACTGCAGTGAGATGCAGTATTTTCCTAAGTCACATCTCATACTCCCTAAGGCAGAGGTTATGATCCTGAATGCAGTTTAAAATCATTTAATAGTTTTCAAAAACATTTGTTTACACTGAAAATGTAAAAAGGCTTAAAATACACTTGACTAAGAGTTCAGAAACATGCTGGATACAATTCACATTAAGAAATATGGATGATAAAGTTAACAATTTGAAAGGAATTAAAACATTTAAGTGCAACAGTAGTTATTTTTAAATACTTCTTTAAAAAAGTTCCGATGCTTCTCTCACTTCCTGAGATTTAGAAGAGACTGAAAGATATTGCATATTTCAGAACACAGTTATCTCTCTACTATACTATACCTGCAGAGAGCATGTGTTGATTCAAGTTTCTGAGATGCATATAACTATATTATGTATATATTTTTCCTCACTCTACAACTCTTCAACCCTATGTTGTATTGGATACAAACTGATTATTAGATACCCTATGTTGTATAATGTAGTCATCTAGCGTGGAAGCAGCAAGGGAAGGAATGATGACTGTGGTGACATCTGTGATACGAAAACCTGTTGTACTACTATAGCCAAGCATGAAAAATAAAACAACACTTCTGCTACACAGACACATAAAAAAGATAAAGCTGTAGTAAAAGTAGCCATATATTTCTTAATTTTAAGTTCCAACAATACAATCTCAGCCATCTATTGTTTCCTGAGGCATGTCAGGTTACTTTCTTTCCATTTGTATCAAGGGATGCTATAGCCACCTTTTCAGGCAAGCACAACATGTTCACCACATTCCTAGAGCCAACGGTTATAAAAAACAACTGTCTTCTAAGAGCAGTGCACTAAATCATTCTCTTAAGAAGCTAAAGCCCAAAGCACTCCCTAACACGCTTTTATCAAAACAGCTAAGATTTACTATTTCAACTGCTTAAGTTATCTTAGCTCATTTTGATTATAATGGATCAGGGAGCTCGTATGAGATTAACCTCCATGTATTAATTTGCCAGAGTTTTGCTTCAGCTTTTTGGGTCCTTAGTACCTAGAACGTCCACTCTAGTTCTGACCCTTCACGCCTCAGTCCTGCAGGCAGGATACTGCACACTGTCCCACTCAACACAGCTGGTCAGACACTGCATGCTTCAAAGAGCTTCTAACTGACTTGCCTCCACTTTTCCAAGTTCACACAACCTTTTGCTTGAACTTCTGTGTCCCTCTTCACAATGCAAAGAGGAGACTGTAGCCCTGAAAATTTTTTTAAGCAATAAACACATTTATATACAATACAAATATTAAATGTAACTTTTTTCAGAGAAAAAGTACACAAGCAGGACACACTGAATACTTTATTCTAATTTTTTTTTTAATCTTAGATTTACATGTGTATGTCTATGTCTAAAATAAACCAAGGTAGAACATTAAAATCTAAGAAATGCAAAATGAAGACATAGGATGAGAAAAGAAAGGTTTTTACTTTAATGATGAAGCCAAACCTTCAGCGAAGATGTGAAGCGAAGATGTTTTGTAAAGTTACAGGCTCTAGTGTTTCTGATAATACTTAAGAATATATATATATTTATATGCTGTCAAGCCTATTATTATGGTAAAACTTACACGGACCTCTGGGTGGAGTTTAATAAGGAATCTTTTCCTCTTGAAGCTTAGTTTACGGACCTTAGACCAGTTGAAGGTGTTGATTTTCGTATTACCCTGAATTAAAACAGTAAAAGTTGAAGCAAGAGTTTCAGAAGCAACAGCCACAAGCAGCGTTCTGTTGCATGCGTACACACACACACGTGCACACCCCACCCTCGGCCAACCCCCTCTGCTCAATCCTTATTTCTGCTAACAACATTCCTTTAAGCAGCTTTATATTTCAATACAGGGACAACTACAAGCGGTATGTCATTTCTGAGCAGACACTAGAATCGAATTTAAAAAACCTTGAAAATCTAAGAGGAAGGAAAACGAAAATTTTAACCTCATCAATATTCGGGATACTATATGGCAGAAACAAGATCAGAGTTGCATTTTATTTAACATGTTTTCCTTTTCCCTTGCACTGCTTACAGAACTCTACATACTCCTGCAAGCTGATTTTTCCTAACACCACCCAATGTCTGCAAAATCTCAGGTTTTGAGACTTGCATTTGTGACAGAAAGCTTACAACATGATGGGAATACAAGCGAGATCATAGCTTTTAAAGTACTGATACTAGAGTAACAAGCGCAAAGGACACCTCCCCCTTTTCTAATTCAGCAGTGCAATATATTGAGGAGCAGTTGCCATGCATATAAGGAATCCTTCCAAGCTTTCTTGCTCACAAGTCATCGTTTTAATCATCAGGGGCAAAAAACAGGCTCTAATTTCACTCTGGCAAAATGACGCCTGCTGCCCAACATCAGTCCTTCCTTCCCTGTCTCACTCAGTCCCAAAGCCTAAGGGAAGGAGACCTCTCGCAGCATTTGGTACGGCAGCAGATCCTGTGTTGCCCTCTGAAAGCAAGGGGGAAAACGGAGAAGAGGAAATGGTACTTTGGGAGAAAGACCCAAATGAGGTGAAATACAAGGTACCAGGGAAGATGGAAACCTCCGTGGCTGAGAGGCTACGAGGAAGATCGAAAGGAATTTAAAGACTACAGTGGCTGATGCATCTCTGAAGAGATGTTGCTACAAGGTAACAGGTAAGATACATATTGAACAGAAAATACGAGTGCGCAAATGAAAATATTCTAGCAGATCTGCTGCCTGTGTGTTTTCTGGAGAGGAAAAGCATATGATAGCATCCATAAATACAACTCTAACCATCTAGTCACTTATTTAATACTAAGAAAGTAGTAACTTTAATTGGTCCAACAACTTCAGTGAAACTTCTAACAGTGACATTGTTCCAACAATAATACATTGTAACATTAACACAACATTAAACAACATTAAACATTATTAAAACAATAATTTGGGGGCCTAAATGACATTCAGTTGACCGTTAAAATATTCTGCGTTTTCAAGTCAATGGACAAACTTGAAATTAAAATGAGACACCGACTGCCCAGGCATTCTAATGCAAAGACAGACGCGTGTAAGCAGTATGCTTTCCCCACGTTACCTGGAATACTAGTACGCCCATGTGTGAAACAGCTAGGTTAATTTTTGTGCCCTCACGGTCAGATGCAAGGTGAAATCTAATACCATACATTTCCAGTTTCCGGGCAATTTCAAGCACTTGAAAGTCTGATTCAGCAGGAGTTTGACCCCTGTAATGAGGAACAAAAAAATATAAAATTTTAAGAACAATTTGATAGTACAATATTGTCAACATGGCGAAAGTACTTAAGTCATAACTCTGGCCCTATATCAGAATCTTCCGTCTAATCTAGTCTGGCAATTCTACTCCAAGTTAAGTACTAGATACCTCTGTGATAGAAGCAGTATGCAAGAGCAAACAGCCAAACTAAAATGCATCCCACGGACAGATACATTGAAACAGATGCCAACTAGTTAAGAGCTTTTCTAGTTTAGGAGAAATGAAGTTCATTCAATCATAATTCAATCCACAAGGCTCTTCATTTTGCCTGCTCGCACACGCAGTTACATTAATAGAACCAGAGCAAACAGAGCGAGATGAAAATGTTACACACCAGTATGACAGAAACAAAGCAGATATGGCAACAGAGTAACAGATTTGAAAAGGATTACAGGTTTCTGTTACAATTATTAGGCTAACGCCACTAAACTTGGGTGCAGTGCATCTCCCCAGTCTTTGGCTGCGTAATTTCCTCCTTGCCAAAGAAGCCAGAGAAAGATTTTTTTTTTTTTATCGTTTTTAAAGTAACGCCTGGTGTTGAGATAATGCGGAAAACACGAGCCAGTTCAAAAGCAGCAGCTTCTTTTGAGCGCACAGCCAAGCCCAAACTAACAAAAGAGCGAACCTGGCAGATCCCGTCACGCGGCAGTCGCAGAACCTGGCACTTGTTCATCTCTCTGCCGGTTTGCTGAAGTCAAACAACCGGCGTTTTGTCCTCCCGCTTCATCAAAGCCAGGCCTCCTGATCGCTTTTTCCATTTTTCTCCACGAGGGGGAGATTCCTGGAGAAAGTGCTTTTTTTTCCCCGCTAGCGTTTGGCAAAGCGAGGAGCAAACTTGGAGCCAGGGAGTGGGAGGAACCGTACAGACGAGCCACAGGACAGCAAACACCCAAACCAGATAAAGATCACGGATCAAAATAAGTAAGTGGCTGAAGCATCTTCTATCCACAACGCCGAAAGTAGTACAGAGCTCTCAGGCCACCAAGAAATTATCGTGAGGGCCAAGAGCCGAAAACGGGACTGCCCCAAAACAAAATCCACAAGCTTTAAAATGATCTGGCAAATTACTGGTACTTATATTGATGAGTATTTTTACTTGCAAGTGAAAACTGTTTGTAGCCTGTCGGGTGGGTCCAGATAGGGGTTTTAAGATGTTCAAAGAACAAATAAATATTGCTGGTGGAAATTCAGGAGAACTTCAACTATGCTGCAAAAAACAGAGATTCCCCCAGCCACAGTTGCATACAGCCACCCCTGTATCTCCCTACTCGAAAAGCCTGGAAATAACAAACATTACGTTGCCTCCAAGCAAGCGCTACGCTTGCCATCTACGCTGGTGCATTTAACTCGAGAAGGACAGTGACTTAGTTGCTCCTGCAACGTGCAGGTTTTCTAGGGGAAATTCAATGGTACGAGGGAGACGCAGGTGAGAGAACAGCCATCGCTTTTTATTTACGACCACCGAGGGCTGAAACCAGGTTAGCTTGCTGCACATGCAGTCCAACATCACTTTTAAAAGGCCCCTTTTCCAAGAAACTTGCCTTCCTTCCATAAATATATATTCCGTTTCATTAAAATGGATGATAAACTATTTGCAGCACGATCTATTTTTGAGTACTATGGAGAGCCAACCACAACATCAGCACTAAATAAATCCTCCTGCTACCCCATCCTCCCTTTCCAGGCATCCGTCATAAAAATACCTCCTGCTACCTGTCTGTAGTTGTGCTGTAGATTAAACAGCTTTTTTATTCTATATAGACTTTAAAATACACACTGAATATAAAGTAAGTGACTACTAATTTTAATTTAACAGAAGCAAGGATGACTACGATATATCAACGGCAGATAGGAATCATCTCTAAAATACTCCAAGTTCAATCACACAACTTATTTGGTATGACAGCCTGTAAAAAATGGAACTTGTCAGAAGGACTAATGCTTCTCTGAGGCTTGGTAAAGAGCTCCTTAAACTGAAGCACAGACATGCCCAAAGGGCACCGAGCCGCAAAGCTTGCATGCGCATACATCTGATGACAGAATTTCAAGTTTTCTATCACCTTATTCCTTCTGAAGAAAAAAACCCCCAAACACCATGGGAATTCTAGAAATTTTTTTGCCAACAGAAGAAAGCCGATGAAATTTTTCTGCCAATGGAAGAAAGCCAAAAATCCGGTTTCATATGGAAAAATAAATGCCAATCAAGCCGCATAAAAAGCCTTGTAGCCTTATTCGTACCAGTGTTGCCACCTCCTATACTAGTTTTGTCTAAGAGCTTATACTGCTGAAGCAGATTTTTCTTCCCCTTATTGAATCGTTTCATGCTGGTATAAGCACTTCTACACTAGCTTTAAGCGTCGCTAGCATCTGTTCTGTGGTTTCTGCTCCGTGGTTTCTGTTTATTAGTTATACGCATACAGGGCAAAATAGATCAGAAATATTAATTTTGGCCACAGCTTCGTGAGTTATATGCTAAGAACACTGTGCTTAACCGCCACCCCCACTAATTCTTGGTGTAATTCCTCTGAACAGAGCTGCGCTGGGATGAATATGGTCCTTTGTCCTTGCAAGAGGATGTGAAAGTTTCCAGGAACCGGGGAGAGGTGGGGGGGAAGCAAAAATTAGGATAAAACAGCAGCTGGAAAATTGGAAAATATCCTATTAAAAATTCTTGATAAACAGTCCAGTATGCAACTGATGTAGCATTACCACTAGTTACTGTATGGTCTGATCTGTCGGACACAATCAAAAGCACAGTGCGTCTCAGAAAGAATAAAAATAAATAAAGAAAGAATATTCTCCTATACAAAACCAGCCTGCACCTACCGAAGGAGGAAGAGCAGGGAGAGCAGGGACTGATGCCAAGCAGCTCACACTGCTCAACAAATGTTTACAAGCGCGAAGCAGTTTCCGCGCAATCCTCCTCAGACGTTTGCTGCAGACTAATCCGCACGGACCCTCCTGAAAACAAGCTGCTCTAATTTGGCTCATCCATTAAGCAGATCAATCCGCTTAGTCTTCCCCAGGTCAGTGGGCAGCAGACTAGCTGCTAAAGGTGTTTTCCAGCAAAAACGGCTGTCACCACAACAGTTTTTAATGCAACGGTTCCTTACATCCATCCATACAGAGAGCTTTGTGCAGGGTGTTACAATACTCACGTGGCAATTGCAGGCAATCAGCTCAAAACGGATGCTGAGAAACGTCCTGTGACTTGCAGAGCTTTTAAAACTAGCGATTAACACAGAATTTTAAAGATGAAATACTCAAAACCCTGCATGTTTAACAACCTTTTAGAGTAGAAAAAGTAGAATTTCAGATTCCCGCAGAATTTACAAACAATTCATGAACATCCTATTTCCAAAAAGAATTTACATTGTGACAACTAGACTAACAATCTGCGAAAGATGGGGGATAACAGTAAGCACAAGTATAATTCAAACAAATCTTCGCTTTCTTTCCTGATTTACGTACATGCACGCAAAGCAACACGGTCATGTGGATGCAAGCAAATGATGTAAAAAAAAGAAAAAAGTCCATCAAGCAAAACCAAATCAACACTTATTTTCATGTATCCATTCTCCAATGTTTAATCCTGGACTACAATCACCTTGTAGCAAGTATTGTACCCCATTATTTCCAGGAAGGCAATAAGCATTATATTTTGAGTATTTGGGATGCCAGGATTTAACCGTACCACCGCTAATACACAATCTTCAAAACATAAACTTACCATCGAAATAAAAGGCAATTCAGATTCCTGCTGAAGCCAATAACTAACACACTGTACCAAAAATATAACTTGCCTTGTTTACAGTTAATACATTTGCAAAGTTAAATTAAAAAGTCATGTTTCTATAGCTGTGAAAACAAACAAACAAACAAAATCTCATGCAAAAAAAGGATATTCAATAAAAAACAAGTTTACAGTCCCATCTTTCTCAATGCAACCATCTCGGTATACTTGTTCTTCTTTTGCTACAGAATGGATCGGATACACGGTCTCTGTTTTATCCAGCTTTACGGTCTTCTGCCAGTTCTAACAGCTAAGGTGAAGCTACAGAAAACCCAAACGACTTTTTAATGGGAAGAGACCAGTGTCGGTCCAAAGAGATCAAGCGCCACCCGAGAAGGCGCACGCGCTCTCCCGCTTCCGCAGCTCTCACACGGTGCCGAAAGCACTCGCCGCCGTGCCTGCAGCGTGAGAAAGCCAAACCCGCGTCCCCGGCTCGGTGTGACACAGGGAAGCAGAGCGCGCTGGCACACAAGCCAGGGTGTGCAAAGCGAAGCGAGGGCTGCAGGGGGGAGGAAAACGGAGACAAAAAGAAGCTAACGCAGTAGCAACCTGGAGATGAGCCGTTCCGTCAGAAACGGCCCGTTTTCCTTTTCTGCAGGCGACACTTGTATGACAAATCTCTTTCATAAGCAAACATCAGCTGGAAAACATATCAGTCCACTAAAGATGAGCGGGGGAATAAAACAGTGAAATGAAGGAAATAAAAAATGAAAATACAAGCCAAAAATAAAACGTGGAGGGCAAGGACGATAAGAGAGAGAACAGAAATATTTTGTTCGTGCAACAGCCCTCCGCACTGCCAGGAAGGAGGGAGAAGCCCGAATTCCGTGCACCCATTTGCTCCTTGTAGCAGGAATGTGGGAAAATGTGGGCAAACTTTGAGAAACTGTGGGACCTTTGCAAATCTTACTAAAAATGGAAGAGGGTAGCCAATACTAATAGGGTAAGGGAAGAGAACAGAGACGTGTAAGGCAGTCACAGCTATTTTTAGAATTGCAATGCTTCCAAAATTACATCTGTTTAACAGAAATTTTCCAAAGAAGCCAGGAGACTTAAAACATGTATCCAAGATACTCAGGTATCCCTAACGCTTGACTGCAATAGCTCCTAACCCAAATGCCTCCGTTTTTAATCTTCGCCTGCTTTGAACATATGCTTTTATAACATTTCTTAAAAATAAGACTCGCAATAATTTTAATAACATGGTTACGTTACACTGCAACTGTCATTAAACTAATGAAAAGCACACTCATGAAGTAAGGAATCTTTTCCCATCAACTTTCCTATGTCTTTTTCCTGATAGTTTCCTTACAGTATCGGACGATTACAAGTAGTTTGTCTGAAAAGAGCTCAGACTTCATTACTAACACTACCAGGCCCTGGCTCAGCAGACAGACGCTGCCCTTCAGCCCAGAGAATTAAACCAGGGAAATTAAAAGCAAGCAGGAGCAATTCAGTCGGACGCAGACACTCGATTAGCAAAGAACCGTTCTGGCCTTGTTCTGGTGACGTTCATCACCAGAACTACAAAATCACACGTTTCAGCTCAAATTTGAAAGCCGCTGATCTACGCTCCATGATGTTATCAAACCCTTTTTTGAACCCGCTTGTAGCTTTAAACTCCACGACGTCTTGCAGCAGTGTCACAACATCATCATGAGCTGCACAAAGAAAGTGCCTTCACTTCATTCCCACCCGCACCTCAAAGTTTCAAAAGAGAAAAACGAGAAGCAAACATCTGATCTCATCGAGCACCGGCAATGCTGAAATGCTGCCAGCACAGATACTCTGCAGCAGCACAACTGAAAACGAGTGATCGCAAAAAGCAAACAATTAATTACTGAAATAGCCAGGAACTGCTTTTCTAATATTATAGGATGTAGCTCAGCTTTAAATACAGATGTTGCCCTTAAAACCCTCCTAGTTCTGTCCTGAAAAGCAGTCAGTCAGCAGCAACCCCTGAGTTTACCCACGCAGAGCAAAAGGAAAACATCTAACATTGTATTTAGATTATGAGCCATAACTCTGAGCATCGAATTGTGTGCATGGATATTCGCAGCTAATAAAAGCACTTCAAACTGCTAAATCCTAAAACACAAGGACTCAAAAATTACGGAAAAGAAAGATGCATAAGGTAAAACTAATTTCTTCTATCACCATTTTATTAAAAAGCTGCTCATGATTTAAGCTGTCAACTCTGAGAACTGCATGAGTTATGACAAGCGATAGTTTGAAACGGCTCATCAATATTAGTATTTTATGATTAAAAGATTAAAAAGAACAAAGTTGTGGCATGCACAGACCGCACAGTGCAAACGCTGATCTTCTGAGTACTACTTTGCTCGTAACAGGTCAACTCATCTTTCGCAAGCACCATGTCTCCCTTCCACTCCAAATCTTCCTCTTACTTCTCAAAATATTCTACGCTGCACCTCCCTGAGCAGAGCTCCACCGATCCCATTTTAAGACCACCTTAATTAGACTTTAAAACACATGACCTTCCTGTGTACTGAAGGGGCAAGGGGGCAGAGCTGGGCATTTCCAGCAAAGCAGGCGCTTCTGCAGCTCCTAACTCCACATTCATAATAATTTATATTTGTGGTAAACAGTTTTGTTACCACTAATAAATTTTGCTCATTTCAAAAATACTTCACTTCAACTGCAGGACAAGGTGTTGCACAAATTCTGATAGAAGTTATTTCTCCCCCACTGCCTCCCGTCCTTCTCTCTTTTCTTTATGTATTAAAGCATAAAGCATGAGTACAAAATGAGTACAACTTAATTTATTTCTAATTATTTAGGCAAAAGCAAGTCCTATGTATTTGATGGCAAGCCAAACTTAAACTTTGCAAACTGGGAATTCTTAAGAACAATTTTGTTTAAAACAAATTTTGCATTTTCATGTCAGCCTTGTCACATTATTAGAAATATACTGTAAAATCACTTGAGAAAAATTGTTGCCCAGCAATTCTGTCTTCTTTTCCTGTCTCTCCTGATCTCTCCAAGACGACAACTATATTAGAACTAATGCACATTTAATTTGTATAACAAAAACAGAAACTCTTTTTTGTTGTCATCTCTCCTCTTATAAATGCCCATGAATAAGACTGCTGTCGTCCACCATATTTGGAAAAGTGTAGAAATTTAAACAGTGCTGTCATTGTGGCTTTCCTTCCTCTTGCCACAAGCGTTTAATTTAAGCCATATATACTGGAAGGTCAATACACACAAACTTGCAGACTGCCCTTAGACAGACTATCTTAATTCTCTGGGTTTAAATAGCTGCATTATAATCTCCATTCACATGCAAAAAGTAGATTAAATTGTGTTGAAACTTCTTTTAAGAAAAGTATCTGTAGTAATCATTGCTACACCCAACCTTTCTTGTTAGATGTAAACGGTGTTTAACATGTACATTCTTAATATCACCCGCTGTACCTGACCTCCATCAAGCGAGTCTATCTGCTTCTTTACGTCCATGCCCCAGTTTCACCAATTTCAGAAGTATATTATGAATCTTCACTTACACATGCTTCCTGTGGAACTCCAGAATTTTTCCTTGAATTCTTTCCTGGTTTGGCAAATACTGGTTTGTTTTAAGGTGTTCTCGATCCTCTGATTCGTCAAAATCCCCTATTTCAGCTATTACAGAAAATAAAACAATGTTAGAATAAAAATAAACAATGAAAAAGAAAAAACGACAGACCTTGAAGATGAGGAATTACAGAAACCCCAAGAGCAAGACTGTATTTGCCTTTAAGTGTTTCAAACTTGTGCATTATGGTTTGTACCCTGTTTAATTTTAAAAAACATTGACATTTACCCCAAACATTTATCCCAATTCCTGTGGATTACAGCAATATTTGAACATTGTTTGAAAAATCTAGACTTCTTTAAAGTCTAAAGTTTTGGGACTTGTAGAAGATCTTTGAGGATGTCTAAACATTTTCAGCTTACAGACACCTCATGCAAAATCAGCATATTTCAATTTATTTTTTCTACACATATGTAAAATAGTTATGGATATGCCTACCTGTGAAGAAGGCAAATTAAATTTTAGGTATTGTTCAAAAATGAATACACAGCAAAAGAGAAAACAGTGTATATCACTCAATAAATGCACGCCGTGCCTACATCTGGATTTTTGATCCTATACCCAACACCTCTCAGAAATGATGCTGTAGAATTGGGAAAAGATTTACAGAAGCAAAAAGTACTAATCAAAAGTATGGAACAGCATACGTCTGATGAGATATATGAGAGACCAGATGTCTTCAGCTTGGAAAAGATAAGTACACAAGGCAGGGCATATTGCAGAGGTACATAAAAATTACAAGTTGAATGAAAAGAGTAAGTCAGAAATAGTTATTCACTATTTCCAATAGTAAAATATGAAGTCATCAAACAAAATTAAAAGGCAAAAGTTTTAAAAAAAACAGAAGGATGTACATGTTCCTACACATCCCCAAAAATTAAGCTCTGAAGCTCATTTCCATGGAAGGAAGCCAAAAACTTAAGCAAATTCAAAAACGAGTCAGACACACATCAAAGTGAAGTTCATCAAGGGCAAATAAACAAAAAGATGAGGAGTCAGGCGTTGACTTACAAAGCCAACATGCAAAGATTACTGAATGGATACAGCAGAGAAAGTATCACCATATGCCTGTTCTGTTTCTTGTGTCTTCCCCTAAGCGTCTGCTTTCAACTGCTGTCACAGAAAGGAGTGTGGACTAAGTGAACAAATAATCTCCTCCAAGACAGCTACTCTTAAAAAGAATGACATAGCAATATTGTATTTAAAATCAAACCAGCTTACAAAAAAAACAAGAAAAAAATTGGAAGGCATTTATGGAAAATAATTTATATTAAAAATAATCACATTTTTTCTCACTTGGGCTTTTCTATTTCAGCAGAAACAAGATAAGCAAGGCCACAGACACTGATATTTCCTCAGCAGCTCCACGTTGCCCTGAAATTCTCCCAAAAACTGACACTAGAAAATGATTAGCAAATTCTCACTGTGCAACTCACAGTGCACACAAGACAGGTTTGCTCTTCCAGTGAGATGAGATAACTTTTGCACATTTGAAGAGGTATCATTTAAAGGTTTTTCCATCAAGTAAGCAAGGAGGCAGAAAGCCCCATTTCTGTAAATCACATTACAGATTAGTAAACAACAAGTCATTTGGCTCCTGCTTGAGAAAGCAGGCAAAGCTGAACTTATTTGGTTTCTGATCCCATTCAGTCTTTCAAGATGCTTGACTTAAAACCAGATTTTCATGACTTCAGGTGCTTACAGACTGAGAAAGCAGAAACCTTGAGAGCTTGAACTCAAGTCTGAAATCAATTGCTTTCAATTTCCATTTTAATTCCCAACAAGAATTACGGCCGCTGACAACCCTACTGCTGGACTTGTTCTCTCACATTTTTAGCCTTATTTCCTAAACTCTAGCCCATTCTCTATATGTGTATCACCTTCCAGCCAAAAGAAAATTTAGAATTAACATAAGGAAGCACCGAAGTGGACAAGATCAGCTGTCTGAAAGGTGAGGAGTGCTAGTGACCCATCTACAGAGCCAGAGAAAACAAACATGCAAGGGTTTTTTCATTTTTCACAATCTCCAAGAACCCAAAGTTATCTTGTACATAAGCACCAGATGTTCTTCACACCACTAGCTAGCCCTGATTATAATCCCAGTGTTCAAAATAAGAAGGATTACCACATGTACAGAACGAAATATTGCAAGATGGAAAATGTTCTGAGTTACCAAAATGCATGCAGTAGCTTCTATATGCTGTTTAAGTCGGTTTAGCAATGGCAACACCCCCGATGTCACCACAGCCGAGATACTAACATTGCAGAAGATGAGAGACAAGAAGAGCTGCCGTATTGTCACTGCAGGTTAGTCGTTCCTCTGCCAAGTCTCTCTTGATTTGTAATGCAAACAGATACCTAAAAAGGGAGAGTTAAAAGTACAGCCTTGACATGTGAAAGATTTTAAAACAACTCAACAGTTCTTTTATGCAGCAAGTGTCTCCTAATTTTCCCTCTCTCCAAAAACAGCACAAAACAGAAGTCTTGCTATCAAGGACGGTCAAATAAAACTAAACAACCCATGACTAATCCAGCTATACAGTGCAATTTAACAGTGTAAATGGACACATGGGAATAAAGAAGCAGAAGGAACACCCACTCTTTAACAAGTTTGTCAGGTGAAAGTGGTTTTAATTTTGAGCTGGAAAGAAACTTAAGGAACACTTCAAGTGATTTTATCTATTACAATGGAGATGGGAGAACATTACTAATTGAGCAAAAAATATATATATATATATATATTTCTGCTAGCACTAGGTTAATTTACTTAGTGGTTACATTTTCCAGTATTATAATGTTAGCAGTTTCTAAAGACAGTAACCAATTATATCTCCTTCTGTTATATCACTACACTAACATAAATAAAATGTTTCCAAATTTGTTGCTAAAGACAAAAAGATTTCTTTTTAACAGTTTTATATCAGTCGTAAGCCACCTGCAAAATACACAAGGAAGAAAAGAGAAACATACCAGTCTCAAAAGTATGCTATGTGATAAGGACTGACTTTGTAACCTAAACCAGTTTTAACACATTTTTAATGAATGTGACATTGTTAAGCCCTTTGTGCTTTTGTTGTCACTGAAAATAAGGTACTTTAAAGACCCCAGTAAACAGGCAACATCTCATTATTAAAAACCTTCGAAGAGAGGGCAACTTTCTTTACAGAGATTTCTGAAGTATTCTACTACTTAAAAATACATGCGTTAGAAACACCCTGAAACAAAACAGTCACTTTTTTTTAAATAAAAACTGATTTTAAAATATTGTGTATTAGATTCTTGAGACAGAAAGTTTAGAAAAGGTATACATGTTGAATTTTTTAAGTACTGTAAGAATGTAATAAAGAACATTTCATAAAGTATGCTCAGTTTCCTTCATATCTGTGTTACCTTGTTTTCTTCGATACACTTGCAACAAAAAGTACAGAGAGTTAACAGCATTCTGAAATACCAAGAGGTCCCAAGCACAGACCAGCATTCCACAACGATAAGCGCTACGCAAACAGACAGAACCACAGCCCCTGCTCCAAAAAGTTATATTCCTTACCTAATTCCTACAAGAAACACCACCTAATAGAAGCAAATTGGGAGCAAAGGCAATAATTAGGCAATACAGATCATTACAAGAGACAACGCCATTGCAGGAGTTATCACGCTGGTTTGCTGCTTCCTCAGACGCGAGGCAGACGTGCTTTAAAAGAGGTCTCAGGGACGGCAATGAGGAACCTCTGCGGACGTCCATCAGGAACGCTAATCAGAAGTAACAGAAGGGGCAAAAGCACTGAAGCGGCTCTTTAAACATTTATAAAATGGAGTAATGTCCCTGTTACAGGCACAGCCTCCAAACTACATTCCCTAGCGCTAATGAGCCACTTAATTCGCGCAAAAAAAAAAAAAAAAAAAAAATCAGTAAAGCATCTGGCAAATATAAGCATGCTCCTCGCAAAAGGAACCCATGAGAAGGACTGGTAAGAAATGTAATCAGTAAAGAAGCTTTGCTAGTAGTAGAATACTTAAAATGTGGACTTCTGCAGTTTGAATGATAAATCATTTATTCAGACACATACTGATTATTTTATACAGGTACTGCTTGTAAATAAGGCTGTTTCCTCTACATCCCCTCTCTTTTGATACTGCGATGTTCAGCAAGCCCTGATGTAACCCTCACCATTTTCTGTTTTGAAAAACATCGCTTCCGACAACAATCCTCTGCCAACACGGGTCTGCTAGAAATGTGACACCAACCAAAAATACTCTTTCGCTTATCTTCAACGTAAGCCTTATTTGGAAACAGATAAAATGTCCTCCTAGTCTTACCTTTCTTTTAGTTCAACAGGTAACGCAAGCCAAATTCTTCACGAAATTCCTTACCTGGTATATTCTTCTTGCAACTGGCCAGGGTCTGGAGGGAAAAACTTTACCGCTAGACGAAGCATTGTAGTCTTCGGTCCTATAAGAAAAATTAGTAATTTCACAAAAAACCTCTTGTTCTTGATAAGCACATGCATATGATGTTTTCCAACACGCACAGAAATGCAATACACACCAATTTTAGTCAGCTTTCAGCTTGCCAGCTAACTATAGTGGGCCTATAAGGTACAGATCATCCGTATCAACACAGATACGGCAAATCGTTCCTTTTAAAACCATCTATACTTCTTCCAGGGCAAGTCTGAGGTTTGAAAGTAGTAAACACAGTTTGATGCAACAGGAGAACCGTAGCAGCCCAACTATTAGCAATAGCAACTACTTGATTGCATATGAAAGCCTCCTAGACAACCCAGTACGACATTCCCCCAACAGGAGCATGGTGCAGACACAGCTCGCAGGCTCTCCCAACACCAGCCGTTGCCAACCACGCTGGCAAAGAGCTGGAATTCGGGAGTCTAGCTGGACCCAAGCTGGCTCCCCTCCCAGATGCCGCGTGCCTGCAGCATGCTCTCAGAGCACCCCTTGGCACCCGGATCTTCCCGTTTTCTCACCATCAATCCAGACAACAGAGGGAAGACTAATTTGCGTTAGTTGTTCAATCTACACAGGAATTTAAATAACTAACTGGAATTATCTTTCTAAGTTGCAACAGTTATTCTTTCTTCAGAGGACAAAGTGTAATAATCTGAATCCTGCACTGAAACATGAAAGAAATAATATGGAAGGAATCAGTAAGACCAGAACTTTATGTGACCCAGACAAAGAAAGCAGCTGG
The DNA here is from genome assembly GCF_036417845.1 of Apteryx mantelli. Taxonomy (NCBI): domain Eukaryota; kingdom Metazoa; phylum Chordata; class Aves; order Apterygiformes; family Apterygidae; genus Apteryx; species Apteryx mantelli. The sequence goes on along the minus strand of NC_089986.1, from coordinate 30,884,636 downwards.
TATAAAAGAGCATTTCATAATGCTCTATGTAGCATTTTACAAAAACCAACAACAAAAAAAAGCTTAACTGCACCAGAACCCTGTCAACTTTCAACTTCACAATTCAGCCTATTGAACCGTCTGGCTCAGTGTTCCCAACCCGCTATTGAACCAACGTTTTCGATGGAATAGTACAGAGTATCACAGTCACTTACTGTGCCATGACTGAATACCAGCATTCTGATTTTTTTTTTCTTTTTGGAAACAGAAAAGACTTAATATTTTTCAGCCAATTGGAACACGAGCCGATCTTCATTTTATAAGTATATTGTAAGCTTATGAATAGATTATCTGTACTAATTCACAAGGAATTTCCAAGCAACGATTCCCAAGATGTTATCATGACAAATTACTCAGTCTCCGATGCTGGACTTCATTACTAGACCTCCCTTTCCAGATAACAGTGCAGTCCATTTGTCTTCTAAACCCTAATCAATACCAAAACATTCATTACTACAAGGTTATCAGTGAGACTGTAATGGCCCAAATCTCAGGAAATACAAAGACACAAAGCCACTGTCTAGACCTCACGTTCTCTTGTCCCCTCATTATTTTAAGTAAATTCATCTTATATTGCTTTCACATTTTCAGTTATCACCACGACCAGAAGTCTTCTTCCATCACAGAGCTACTACGCTCAACCTCGGAAGGGCTTATGAGGACAGAAAACAGTAACAAACTGAGACCTGTCCTAGACACGCACCTTCCCTCAGTAACCTGAAAGGACGTGAAGATGGTCAACCTTGAACACTCAGAGCCGGCCAAGCACAGGACAGACAAACAGCAGGAGAACCAGTGTCTTATGCGACTCTTGACTTCAGAGGGAGGAATTGGGGCTGGAATTTCCCTGCTATTGCTCACTCGACCCAGACTAGAAGAGGGAGGAAGATGCGGGAAAGGAGAGACGACGACCCCTCCTTTTATTAGGCCTCTCTTCTCCTTACGCTCTTGACAGAGCACCTACCTCCTTAAGGGCAACTTCAGCAACCTGATCCAACTTCAAAGCTGCTCCTGCTTTAAGCTGGCATATGACCTTCAGAGGCACCTCCTCAGCTAATTTACTCTAGGACTGTACATGCCACCCGCCGTTTCAAGGAAAACTTGGCCAAATTAGAAAATCAACTTTTTTGGAGCATGTCAGTAAGCACAAGCCAAACTGCTTTAATTTACATACAGCACGGAGATCTCTCAAAGTTTGATGGAAGTCCAATTTAACCTTAGCAACCTCAAAGTAAACTGATTTTTTTTCTGTCTGTAATATCTGATTTCCATATCCCCACTTCCAACAGCAGTGTATTCCTTCACGCACTCACCCTCTCATTTGCTAATGGAGGAATGACAAATTTTGCTTTCTGCCAAATAGCTGGGAGAACAAAGTTTAAGACTATCACAGCTGTCAAAAGAGTAGCTTCCAGCCTCAGATCGCAGAATTACCAAAGCTTTGGTGACTCATAACACTAAATCCCTAATCCTAATTGGACTGGGATATCTCAAAATGAAAGCAAGCTGGAAATAAAACCCTGTGTTACACAAAGCTCACATTTGGCACAGACTAATACCAAACTCGAACATTTATAGCTTTTGAGATGCATCACACATGGAAAAGCAGTATTTTTAGTGATCCAGGTTTAAAAATATATATACATATACATACATATACATCAATTTTCTGAAAATACTCCAAGCCTTTGAAACACCTCCACAAAAGTTAGACCAGACATGCACGTTAATGACACCAATCAGCCGGGAAGTATTCTTATGACAGCAATTTGGACCGAGTTCTGAATGTCACGTACATTAAATGACAATAATGTAATACTAAAAATTAAAAATGTAATACTGCGTATTTGCTTTTTTGACATTGTATCGTGACTCCTTTTCGTTTTTAATCGCGCAATTCCTCCATTCAGCACACGGACATGTCCCGTTCTAATTAGGAAAGAGGTTTTAGTGTAGTGTAAAGAAACACTGGATCCAGTCCTAAGCTAGATGCAGAATTTATTGTAGGAGGCCAAATCTGGAGGGGGGGGGGGAAAATCAGGAAAAACCTACCTGTGTAGGTATGGTGAGCACAGCACTACCTAAACTGGCAACTCCTCCGAGAACGTACTCAAACACCATCTCAACATTGTGGGCCTATTAGGAAGCTGAACTGAGATGCATTTGGATCTAAATGCAGTCCAAAATGAAAGTCAAGACAGACATTTTCATGTGCTCTGAACTGCAATTCAGACATTTTTCACATTTATTTGTGAGGACCAGTCTTGCCGGAAAGTCCACGTGGAAGAAGAAAAGGAAGGGGGTGGCACTTTCATCCAGAACAGACTCATTAAGAAGGAATTCTGCTGCTTTCCCAGAATTCGGAATAAGCTTTTAACACAAACCTAAACATCTAAACACAGGTTAAAGGGATCAGTCTAACTCCTGAAGCATTCGGGCTGTCTGCTATGTTACCACTGCCATGAAAACAAACTGCCAAGTTTTGAGCTCACAGTATTTGCTAAGATTCATTGTCTTAAAAAATCACCTTAAAATCCCAAGACATTCGGAACAAACTCCTCAAAGATATAATATTTAGAGGCTGTAGATGTGGAAAATTGTCCGTTTATTTCCTTGAGAGCAACACGAAGCTGATGTTGAACATGCGCGAAAGCTGCATACCATATCCCTGAAAGCCCACATACAAAGTCATTCTTTCACTCTTGGCACGGATGTGTAAATTAAATCCTTGTTGCAACCAAATGCCATAAGCATGAAATCCTTCCCTGTAAATTCTCCATCTCAGCAGAAATACACGCACATAATGATTAAAATTTGGATCAAAACATGGAAATCCTTTTCTAAGCTGAAGTGGTTCCTTGTCTTATTCAGAGGCAGCAGATCAGACTTCTGCAGTAATAAATATTATATTAAATTGGGGTCCACAGAGATGCTTACATAATAAGTAAAACCATGTAAGTGTACATTTTAACTCCTGTTAGAACAATAAACCATAACGCTTTACTCAAAGTGCTGGAGTAGTCCTATAATAGAACTGATTGCACTCCCCATGAAGTTATTTGATAATAAAATCCTCACCAAATGAAACAAAGTTTTATATATCTCAAAACAGGCCATTAGCTAAGACTGACTGGAACGTAAATTTTAATGATCTAGACTTTATAATAATTATGCCAAAGACTCAGAACTGCATACATACAATTATACACCAATCTCCAGCTCTATACACTCATGTGTTTGAGCTGTATTAACTTAAAACCCATGATAACATCTAGTAATCCCCAACTGCTGTGTCCATCTTCCCCCCCCCTCCACCCCCCAAACCCCCAAGGACCTCAGCAAAACTGATTAAAGAGAGGAGTACAGGAAAAGACCTTTCGTAGATGCCGAGTTCAGGCATTTCTCAATAGCATCAGCAAACTCATCAAATCGCGTTTGTGGAGCAATAGCGCCCGAAGGAGAGAAGCAGGCAAGGCAGCGGTGGTGATGGGAGAAGCAAAAGGAGCCTAGACCGGGCAGAGGGGCACGGAGGAAGGGTAACCCTAACACGGCCAGGGAACGGCCAGACTGAAGCCAAAGGAGATATGGCCAAGGTTACAAAGCTGTATTTTCAGGTGTAAAAATCTTTCCATTATTGCAGCTTGCTCAGTCCATTACTTCTGAACCGTACATATTGCCAAGCAGTTAAATTAATTCTCCGCTTAAGGCTCAGTACTGCCAGGATTCTTCTTATGAAGATGCTCATATACAATCATACGTCAGTTATTGGATTCAATTAAAAAAACAGCTTAAATCACTATTTATGCAATTAACATTTTACTTGTAAGCATAGACATCTTCAAGGCTTTCTACAGTCATAACTCATTTCAATTTTAAAAATAGCAGACTGCCAGGAGGGGATTCCATTAGCATTAAAAAAAGCACTCTCTCCCGAGCTACCAAAAACTTCACAAATACAAAAATGATTTCACAAAGTTTAACATGTGACAGACGACCGATTGATGTCTCCTACAGCTTAAGAATAACACTTTTAAAGAATTCATTTGACATCAACAGCAACGTAACGTGGGTGGCAGACCACCAAACAGCAGACCAGCCACAAATTTCAGCACATCCCCGTGGTCTGAGACTATTTGAGAACAATATATGCACCATCAGGGAACACATGGCCACCAGCATGTGGTCTAAAACCAAGTCTTCTCAATTTATATAGTATAAAACAGGATACAGAAAGAGTAATCAAGCTGCACTACTGCATCACAGACCTCTCTGTGTTCCATCAAATCTCTTCCCTAGGAGGTAATTCCTTCCAACACTGGAAAAAAGGGAAAATTAGAAAAGCAAACAAAAACCATCTCCAAAAATGCATGGAATATATAAAAAGATGACACTCCAATAATGATGGGTTTTTTTGTGGACTAATGGAGAGTAAAAGTATTATATAACATCTTAGGTAAGCCTGCTTTTATAGCTGGCTTGGCTCTTCCCCTAAGAAAACAGTGACTGTAAAAGTTGAAACCATGACCATAAAAGCTAAAAAACCTTGCACCATCATCCATCTAGAATCGGTGATTTCTTATTTTTTAGAAATCAATTTCAGGCATAAGAGTGAGTTAGAAATACCTCCAAGTACTACTTTTCAACATTTTGCAGTTAAGACTTTGAAAGGGGCAGAAATCCTCCATACCTTCCTCATCTTGTTCTTCCACAAAGCCATTACAATCAGAAGCAGAAAACGAGCAGTTTAACTCCCTTCTAAGGAAAAAAAGGACCTAATCTTTCAACCTCAGACTTCAGAAGAATTAGCACACCTTATACTTCAAAATATTTTTAGCTTTTAAAGCACACGTTATATTATTCTTTAGAGTAGTGTAAGGCAAAGATAGCACCACCACTGCAACATCCTGTTGGCCAAAGCGTTGAAACAAATTTCACAACTGCAGTCGAGGTGATTCTGGAGCTGCAGCCACTCCTGTGATGAGAGATCGTAAGCGCCCTTCTCTTAGTGAAGGTGTTCCTAAGGGGAATTCGGAGGATTTTTTAGGAATGTAGGCAGCTGCTGATGGCCACTGAATGAGATGGGAATATCCGTTCCCTTGAAATTCAGTGAGCGTCAACAGTTTCTGAATTTTGTCTGGCAAGACAGAACAACGGAGGGGCAAGTTTAGCTTTCACCGTCCTTCTGAAAGGCGTATCGCCTCTCAAACGAGTCATGACTGCAGATACTGCCCTCTCCCCCACAATGTTTATTCTGCAATAAGCCAGAATCCTCCTTTTGCTTTCCGTCACAAGACAAGACAACTTAGAAAAGCTCACACACTGCAAACATCATGCTTCGCTTAAACAGCCGCTGATCCAATCTAGATATTTATCACAGACAAGAGTCGTATGTTCAGTAATTTCGCATTCCACCCACCATATACTACATATTAAAAACATCAAGTTTGCATGCCCAGACAGGAACCACAATCACCCCCTACCAAGTACAATTTTCAAGAAAGCAAAACCAGTAAATCAAGTAGTAATTATGAAAGTAACCTGCATAAAGCAGATGCAAATTAAGGAAAACTTCCTTTTTTTAAAACTAAATTACTTACTCCGTACTTGTTTAATAACAGGTTTCATAGGTTCCAGCCAAATCTGAAATTAAAGAAAAAAAATTACAAACTGACGTTCATATTTGAATACAATATGAAGACATCAAAAGTAAATTCAAATAAAGCAGTTCTTTATGAGTATGTATTTCTTCCTCACTGTAGTAATGCAGCAACTCTTTTCTTTAAAAAAATGCATTTATCTACCTGAATTGACATATATCACACATCAGTGTGGAAACCCCCACTGATCAGTGTTTAAAGTTCACCTGGACAGAGGAAGAAGCGTCACCTCAGCAAAAGCACGTCACCAGTGCTGGAAAGATAGAAACTATGCAAAAACATAATACTGTACACAGAAGCCAGAGCACAGAATTACAAAAGGTCTGGAGGACATGACAAAATCCAATTATTTTCCCTTCCATAGTTTGCCTCTCTCACACCTACGGGAATGATATATAACGAGTTTTACTCCATATTCATTTCCCACAAATTCATTCTGTTTTCATGAACAGACTTTCAAAGACAGACTATTGTCATTCGAGTAAAAGGAATAGCCATAATGCTAATACAAAGTACTCTGGATGCTCACTTTTTTATTTTTTTTTCCAATAAAAGATTGTAACAAAGCGATGGCTTAAGCTCAGTCCTTAATAGTTACTTCTGTGTCCGAGAGACAGCTGAGGATTTTAAGAACCTCATTAGATACAGACACACTTTGGAAGCTTTGCAAAAGAAACGGAAACCAAACAAGCTTCACTGTAGTTCCTTAGCTCAAGAGCAGGATGCATTAGCATTCTCCAGGTTCTGAGTCATTCTTAATACTTTCTGCATATGAGATCTAACACTAGGAAAAGTAATAGAGAAAAATAAAGACAACTTTGGGGAGTATTTTAATTTGAAAGCAACACTGTCCTCTTTGCAAGGCACAGGGTAAGAGACTGGGAGACTTACAAAATGTTAGTATTTATCCAGATCAACGATTAAAAAAAATGCAGTTCCAAATGTTCACTGGAGTGAATATTTATTTGCGAGAGGTTCATAATGATCCTTTGGAGAAATTAACTGAAGGCAGAAGTAAGTATCAACACTAACAAAACGCTGCACACTTGTAATATGACTAAGTGCTCTGCAGACTACATTGCGAGTTGCTAGTTTTCACGGGGAAGGAGGATTTTATCCACATCCCTGAAAGCGGAAACATCAGAAACTACATAATTTTTTAATGCATTTTAGAGATTTAACAAGAAATAGAATCTGATTCTCTTCCTCTTCTTTATTAGTTGTTATTGTTCTGATGAGTGAAGCAGATTCACAATAACCAAACAGATAATCCTACAAGAGGCTCAAGCAGATTTAAAAAACTTCTGACAATCAAGCAACTGCATTCTCCCAAACTTTTTTATTATAAAGAATTCATCAGGAAGTTTTACGTACCCAGTATGACTGGATGTTCTGGAACTCAATTCCAAAATAGTCCGATTCGATCAAATTCAGATGTTTGTAAACTTCTGTCAGTAATGCTTGTCCATAACATTTCGACTAAGAAAGTAAAAATAAATATAGTGAGATTAAGTAATTAAGATGAATTAGAATTTATGGTAAAGAAGTTGTAAGATATGCCACAATTTTTCACATTATTATTGACCACTTTTGTTACTGTAACACCTAAATATCCAATATATGGACATGGCTCTAAGCAAACAAGTTTCATGGATTCACAGAGTAACTCAAGTTGCAAGGGACCTCTGGAGGTCATCTAAGTCCAACTGCCTGCTCAAAGTAGGGTCAACTATGAGATCAGACTGGATCAGCTACAAACTATTTGCAGTTCCTTCAAAAAACCAGCACATTTGTTTGTGTAGCTTGAAGGTGTGGCTCTCACACAGCTTAAGCTGATGGAAGCAGGGGCTGCCAGAACTCTGCTCTCACTGTCCCCAGCCATCCACTGCCTTCCCTGCAGCAACGCTGGTGACCGGACAAGCACATGGGGAACAAATTAATCCATCCAAAAACTAGCACCTTTTTTTCCCCCCATAAACTATAAACCCAGATGTCCTCCCTCAACCAGCTCACTGTACAAATACATGAGTGCAAGGAGGGGCTGGGAATGTTGCGGCTGGAGGCAGGGCTGGATTCAACTGAAACACAATTTAGCTCAGGTTAAGCCACCAGGAAACTACACTTTCAGATACACCCGAGCGCTCCTCTCTGCAGCAGAAGGTACAGTAGTGAAGAAACACTTCTCAACCCCTGAAAAAAAAGCCGCAGGGCTAATCTAATATCTCATTTAGGCCTTTTGTCTTTTCTGTACCCTGGAAAGAGCTGTAAATGTAGGCAGACACTCTAAATTAGTTAAGGAAGACAAAGGTGGCTGGTACAGAGTTCTCGATGCTCAGTTAGAACCTGTCCTTGACCTGAGAACCCTCAACCAGCTCCCCAGGAAAGCAGGAGGACTTTGCAACCAGGACTTTGTGGAGCCAAATTTACAGTTCCCAGTGAGCACACAGAGGACCTAAGGTTGTTAGGGGAGCACACGTGAGGCCTTTGTTGATAAAGCTAGAATTTGGATTCTAGGAAGAAAGTCTTTGAAAATTGTAACTCTCGAAACTTTTCTCTTGCAACGATGTTCAAGAAAACCCAGTGTAATTAACAGATTTTTGTTGTTGTTGTTAATTAAGGAATACACAAGAGGGCTCTAGTTCTCTGCCAAAGAAACCAGTGGGAACCTGAACATCCTTCCTCTCATACCATGCTTTCTGTATAAAATCATTTGCGACGAACGCCCCCCACCCCCAACCCACACCTCAAAAAAAAAAAACCTGCCCTCACTAAACCTTTGCATAATCTTTACTCAAGCTGGGTGCAAAACCACAAAACATCCATCCACAGAAAGTGGCTATGGTAATACAGGGCAAAACAAGAAACTTTCACAACACACCAAAACGCCACCACTTAGATCTGCTTATTAAAACGCACAAGTTTGCTCTCAGCATCTCTTATTGCATGACTGTAGCAGCTGCCACAAGAAAAACACCATTTACAAACTTAGACATCAAAGCACCTAGGCCACACAGAAGAAGGCGCAAGGAGTTTTCATATCCCTTGTTACCTGTTTCAGCAACACACAAAAGCCGGAGGGAAGACTAGCTTGTGCTGTAGCTGTAGAAGGAGAAAGTTTCACGGCCACTGAAATCCCTATTCTGCCTTTGACCGGGGCGACTCTCCTCCAGTAACTAACAGAGACCTTCTGCTTACCCGAAGATGCGTTTGACTGTCCAACCGACTACGCGTGCCACGTGCAGAGCCCACATCGCTCGTCCTTTCCTCTGCAGCCGCTCCGCAAACGCTAGCAGAAGACTGCCAGCTAAAGGAATCGCCTTGCTGAGCAAAGCCAGCGGACCAGCGTTACAGCCTCTCAGGCTGATAAAAGCAAAATACAGTATGAACCGATCCAAAATACGTTCCTGACAGGATGAGACAGACTAACTGTGCAATTCCTTCTCGAAGGAAGGGAAGAGTCCACTTCACCCATGAATGAGGAGGGGAACACGTGCGAAGGCTCCCTGTTTCATTTTGGCAGCGCAGCGCCGGGCTGCCACTTCTCAGACGATTCCCTCACACACGACAGATGGGAACTCACTGCCCTCTCTCTTTGCACAGCTGCTGGCCAAACAGTTCTCCTTTTCCTCCCTCTGGCTTGTTTTCATTAACGCTCCTGTTCAAAACGCGCTGATGGCGGTCACATTTCAGGGGCAGATTTCAATACGCGTTTTAGGAAGCAATTCTGGAACAACGACAGCGACAGTGTCCAGTGCAACTTTGGTTCACCAGGTTTTCCAGCAAAACACATTCGTGCCACCAAGGGAGACCTTGTTTATTTGGAGAAGTCACAACTCCAGAAGACTCTATAACATTATCTTTTCCCATTAAAACAGAAAGCCCAGACAGTTCTGTTGCAGATTCTTAGAAGATACACTGTTCTGAGTTTAAAAAGTATGAAAGTATTATCATTATAGAGGACGGTAAGTATTTAATTAAATGTGCAGATAAAAATACCTAACACAGAGTGGGCCATCTCAGTTCAAAATAAGGAGGTTTTTAAAAAACACAAAGAAATATAGTGCATTTATTTGCATTACTGACATTCTTAAAAATTCAATAGCAATTGCTTCTAACAAGACAAAGGAAGATTATTAACTGTTGGTGTTTTCAGAACGGTGCAATTTAGCCAAATATCTCTGTACCTCTTCTGAACATTTTAATAAGTAGTAGTATGACAACTCCGCAGTGCTGAAAATCTGAAAGAGCTCTGGTGGTTGTTCTGGTATAGGTAGGGATCTGGTAAGGCACAGACACGCATGCATTTATTTTATTGTACGCCTGTTGTTCACAAGCACCACACATTTGAGAAGGAATCTTCTATAGCCAGCAACATCTGCTGGGGATGCAGCAGTACCATGACCAGCCTCGTATTTCCGTCTACAAAGATGGGACAGGTCAGCCTGTCTTTTGCAGATAGATTTATCAATCTCTAGACCTCATTGACCAGAAAGTGTCCTGTAACACCAAACCTCTGATTTCTCATTTGTGAAATGACAAGAAACTCTAGTTCAATCATCTTCTGTAGAAATTTATAAACTTGGGTTAACCTGTGAGAGATGTTCAGTGATAGTTATACCAGTTTTACAGTCAAACCATCCATGGCTGTTTATATACAGCTGTTACAATTATTCTAATCAAATGAAGTGGACAGCAGGAACGTCGCACAGGTTTCTGCCAATCACTCCATGCACAATGTTCAAATGGCGTTCCATCTCTGTGACTCTACCAGTTTCATGCCTGACGATGGTCCAGTTGCCTTCATGCTCCAGTTCCTAGAAAGGGTGCTCATGTCATTCTTTTTGGCCATATCCACACCACATTGGCACCTCTCTTTTATGTGACTGCAGAGGTTGCACTTCGAGTACGGTGTCCAGTTTTGGGCCCCCATTCAAGAGGGATGTGGAGAAACTAGAACAGGTCCAGTAGAAGACAACTAAGATAGTCAGAGCTTGAAGCACATGCTCCAGCAGGAGAAACTAAGGAAGTTCAGCTTGCAAAGAAGACACTAAAGGGAGATCTAATAACTGTCTACAACTATTTGTAGGGTAGTTATAGAGATGATTGAGCCAAACGCTTCTTGGAAGAGTCAAATGATATAGCAAGGGGCAACAGCCACGAGTTGCCGCTTGGAGGTTCAAGTCGGATGTCAGGAAACATCCCTTCCCCAAAAGGGTACTGCAGCACTGAGGAGATTACTCAAAGAGGCCACAGGATTGCCATCACTGATGTTTTCAAGACTTGCCTACACAAAGCCATGGTTGCCCTGATCTAGAGGTGGCAACAGTCCAGCTTCAAGGGGGAGACGGGACAAGATATCTAGAGAACCACGCCAACCACCATTTCTCTGATTCTCTCTGAGGTTGTTTGGAAAAGTAACTGTGACTGAAATGTTTTCACACACAGTTTCTGTAAGCAATCTGACTCTAGTTAATCCAAAGAGCTTCCTTCCTTTACAAGACCTAGTTGTGCCTTTTTAGTGCTGTGGTTGAGTCTTAAGATAGGACCATGTTACTGTTTATAGACCCTGGCCTTACAGGCCACAACAGGGTCAGCCTCAGTACATCTAAACAGCGAAATCACTGGCCTTGAAGGATTGGGGCAAATGTAAACCAAGGACAAAAAGAAGTAAAAACGCACTCTTGTTCTGCTTCACCCACTGTAACTGAGATCTTACTACAGAATTTAAAGATCAATGAAATATTAGCGCAAGTATTTTTGCCATTTTGGCAAAAAAACTACCTCTTCTGATTACCTCCCATTGCAAATGTACAATACCCCATATAGCCAGATGACAAAAAAAACAGTGCTTTATCCTTTCATTCCCAGAATTCCACTATTCAGAATCATGCAGAACACCACAGAAGTAGAAGTATGGCAAAATGCTGCATTCCATCAAATTATAAAGGAACTATCCAGATGTTAAAAACATAAGATAATTTTCATTGGGCTTTCCAACTATAATTTTGTCCATCATTTACAATGGTAACAGGTTTTAAAAAAAAAAAAATCTCATCCTGAACTGAATTTTATTTCATAGTACTTCCATCAAAATATAAAGCAACATTAATAATGCCACATTTTAAAAGAATAATATTAAATACTGTTTCGATGAAAATGGGTTTTCATTGCATTACAAAAGCTAGAGACCTACACAGTTCTTTCATTATTCTATGTCTCAAATACTGTGGGAAAACCTTTCCTGGCACGATTTACTTCCTCAAATTTTGTTACATTTATCTACTTCTAGCACATATGCCAAGATACAACCATCCTTTCTGAAAAGATTCTTAAAATTTTGCAATTTGCAAAAATGAAAGTTAAGTTTTGTAGTGGTTAGCTCCATGTCACTGTTTAATCCGCATAAACGCAGCATGAAGCAATATCTTTTAAGTATGTTCTTATACTGAGGCTGTTACTTGGATGACAGGCAAGAAACGGATCCATTCATGCGTATAAGAAAGGTCCCATTTTCAACACAAATTCACAACATGGCATACTTCCCATTCTGCACGTCTCAGTTATTCCTTCTATGCTGCCAAGGCTACTACCGATATTACTGAATTAATGCTGAAGCATTCCACAAAAATCAGTGTAAAAAACTGAACAGAAAGGCAGCTAGAGAAACCTATGCCTAGCGACTCAGCTCTAAGGGTAACTACAGACTATTTTAAAAAGTCATTAAAAGGCAGTTCAGTAGAACAGATTTTTTTTGAAGCTCAGTATTTCGATCAAGCTTAAGAAATCTCTTAAAACTGGGAAAGTATGACATCATGACATGCTGATATTACAGAGGCTAACTTGGCATTAACAAGACATCTGCGTGGCAATGCCATGCCTGTATTAAGAATGAATAATGCATTTAGGCTACATGTACTTCAGCTGAAGCTTTGTAGTTTTCATAAAGGGCTTCCAGTGAGATTAAGAGATTTTTTTTTCTTTGAAGAGCCATTAGATTTTAAAATTTAAATCAAAATTATTACTATATGCCTAAGGAACACATCAACTTTCTTGCAAAAACTGAAATATTTAGAAGGCGAGCTGAACGAGACGGGGGGAGGGGGAGGAATCGTAAGGAATTGCTCCACTAAGAGCAGACCAGATATTAGCTTCCCTATGCGTATGAAGTAACAGAGGCCATGGACAACCTTGCACCTTCACATGTTTTCCGGTATTCTAGAAATTCAGAGGCAATTCAAAATTCACTTCAGACACAGGAGAGCTAAGGAAAGAACAGAAAAATTTGAAATTGGTGCCTAGTAAACATGCAGTCTGCAAGTTTTTATGCATATAAAAACAATTCACAACTGTACGTGCTCAGACCCTCCCATGTCTCATACGACGCTACGGGTGGAACATCACTTTGACTGTTCATGTCAACCGTAAGCAGATCTCACTTCCATGCTAATGCAGCATCCAGATACGTAATGAAAAATCTCCAATATGAGCAACAAAAACTCCTTCCAGCGTAGCCTATATTATGTCGTTCAGAGTCAGTATTAGATGAATTAAGCTTTGTTGACATACCTAGGGAGGATGAACTTTTAAACCAAAAAAAAATGAGGTGGCTTTTCATATGCCAAACTTTTATCTACCTCTGCCACGATCAAATTCAGCTGCTTCTCCCTTGGGGAGTATCACAGGACATAAACACATAAACAAATCACTGTAACGTAAACTGAAGTGTAGACCCCTGTGCACATAAGTTATTCCTCGTGTGAAGGAAGTCATCCTACAGACAACCTTTTAAACAAACGTTCGCTACAGCATGACTTATAAGCATGTATTTTTCTTTTTTAATTTTTCATAGCAGTACAAAAGTTATGTAACTTTTACATAAAATCACTTCAGTACCAGAAATGAAAAGGTGGTAGCTATTGTTGTCTTTATTCAGTCAGACTTTTTTTTTAATTGCAGACCAAAAATAAAAATAAAAATAAATAAAACCAAGTGCTTCTCTAAAGCCCAACTTCACAACCTAAGTCGAGAGCAGAATACCACTGGTCCCGTGCACATCAGCTTCCTCAATCACAGCACAGAGTCAGGTGCTGTACTCTTCTTGAAAATACATCTTCCAGATTCTCAGAAATTATGCTGTGATTGTTTGAAATTATTTTTCAATAGAAACAAACATTTTAAACTGAAGTTTCTTTACAGAAAAAGTTGTTTTTGTTTTTGTTTTGTTTTGTTTTTACACTCAGAGTCAGGAAAGTAAACATATCCAACGGGAGCAATTTCAAGGACAGAGGAGTGAAATGTAAATAAGATCAAAGTTGGAAGCACAGTATTTTTGTTTTATAATCCTGGCTGCTATTTACTATTTTCTTAGTAGCATATATGACTACTTATATGGCAGATCCTCCCTTTGCTGTACCATTTTAGCTTAGCAAGACAGAAAAACAAACTGGGAACACACAATATGTGATTTTCAGTAGACCATAATTTAGTATCAACAAAACCAGTTCTTCCTCAGTAACCCCTAAACGCATCTTCCAGTAACCCCTAAACGCATCTTAACTTTCTACTTCCATGTATTTTAACATTAAAGAAAACCACTAGTACTTTTTTTATAATGAGCATTCTCCTCGTAATCCAAAATGGACAAGCTGCCCTTGCTCAAACTTTCCAAAAACTAAATCCACTTTTGGCAGCAGTTAGGCCGGAAAAAAAAAAAAAAAAAAAAAAAAAAGCAGTCCCAAAGCCAAGAGTTTGGAAAAACTGTGAGTTATAAAACAGAGGTATAGAATGGAAACTCTTATGCAGCCAGACCTGCAGAAACCACCGGCTTCCAAACTTCAGCAAACACCAGCTGACCTTGGATTTCATGTTACAAAAAACTTGCGACTGTTCGGAGACCAAACCATCCAGTAAACAGCGCAGGCATGAAAGGAAGAAGTTTATGTTTTACATCGGCACTGCAGCCGGCCAGCCGCAAGTGCACCGCTAGCAGCAAAAAAGCATGAAAAGTAACCTGGATTGATTTGAATAAAACCTCGTGGTTTAAATACTTTTTTTTTTTTTTTTTTTTTTTCCCCTTTTTGGTGCACTTCAGCAGACTTCCTAATGAAAAAGTGATTTCTCATTTTTGGCAATTTAAAAAAAAAAGATGCCTAAATACAGTAGTTACACTAAAGTTATTTCCTTTCTTAACCAGAAACATACAAACAATTCAGTGATTTTATAGCTCTGTTTATCTACATCCCTTTTAAAATCTGTTAGATCTCTGTCCAAACGTCGTTTGATAAAACCTTTAAAACTCCCTATTAGTAACTATCCTTAATGCCATGTATAAACAAAACTACATTTATGAATACATGGTGTACATTTAAACCACATCTGTTAGAAAAAAGGAAATAATACAAGATAGCAAGGAATGCCATTCATTAGCTTCAAGATTGTTAAGGCTAAAACAAGAAGATCTTAGACTCCCACATCTACTTTTTAATCCACAGACTGGAAACATAAAAATAACTGTTCTTTCAATACTTTATTAGCTTCTTCAACTTTGATTGGAACAAGTAACGCAAATGAAAATGGTCCCTCTCCCCCCACAAAAATGGGGACCTGGTAAAAACAGATCTATCATTTCACAAGCTCTAGTTTTACGTGCTCAGTCAGTCAATACCCTACTTCTACTGTGTGATCGTATTTAAATCGTCACAAAACAAATCCTGCCTAAATACTATTTTAATTATCTGAACATTCAGCAATAACTTTCAGCTTCAACAGAAGGTTATTTCAATTTTTTTCTTTTAATGCTTTGTGAAGAATGTTGTATTTTAAAAACATATGTTTGCTTTATTCACCGTTACATAATAACAGGCCCCAACTCTAGCTGACAAAATAGGTCAGTGGATTTGGCCGTCTTGTACAGGAATACCTCCTCCCTGCTCCATACACTTGCAGTTTCTGCCTGCTGCTTGCTGAAGGTAACTCTGATTTGTTTCAGAATTAGGTCAAGAACTGCGAAAAAAATCAACAGAGCACACGCATCATATTTGTAAAGCTTCTTCCAATTTTCTAGCCTAGTCACCAGGGCGAACTTCTTCAAGGTAACCAAAATAATCACTAGCAGATCCCTTCTGAAGGAGATTAATCTTATCAGTCCATTTCCAAAAGTTCAAGTTCCACAACTAAATGGCAAATACTGGGAAGAATTCCAGTGGATGCTGTTGGCCGTTCTATTTTCAAGCTGTCTCCAAGCAATTGGTCTGAAAAGAGGGGTGAACGTGACGGAGCACGACCACTGCTATGATAGCTCCACTCGACAGCTAAAACAGCAGCTTCGACCCCTGTTAACTGGTGGATTTGATTGACTGATGCAGGCTAAACCCAGAATTTCCCCTCCATCCTGCTTCTTCAGCGTCCCACAGACTGTTTTAAGCAGCGTTTGTAATTGAAGTGCCACTCTGGCAAACTTAAATTAGCATGCCCTGTGCGGAGCGTAAAATCACACGCACGCAAAACCAAAGCACATTCACAGCTGTATCCCAGGACGCTCCCTTGACCGCAGCGGACTGCAGCCGAACAGAAGGGCAACGCGCTCTCGCTGCTGGGTGGGGGGCTGCGCGCCTGCCTGTTTTCAGCGTCAGCCCTGCCGCGTACGGGACCGGGGCAGAAGGCATCTCCTCAGGCCTCGTTAGAGGGCAGCTCGGCCCAGAAGGTTGGGGGGAAAAGAAGAGGGAGGGGACCTAATGTTTCCCATCGCACAGAGATAAAGGAAAGCTGATGTCCGAATTTGTATTACGCCTTCCCATCTTCTCTCCGTAACTGAATCACTACCAACACCCTCGGTCTGCGTGTTTCATCACACCTTTAAGGCAGCCTGAGAAAACAGGAAAGCATCGCCCTCGGTGTAACAGAAATATCCGCGCTGCGGCTCGGAGTCGCGCTAGTTCAAAAATTTTAATTTTACATTCACTTGCAGACTCGAGCTGTCGTAAAACCAGCCGAGCTTTGGAAATACACCACTGTTCTGAAAAGATTTCAAAATCTCTCTACAAATTCAGATAGTACATGTTTTTACCTGCAGTCCAGTTTGTTTTTAAAAGTAATTTGTGTCACGGTATTTTTAACACAGCGCTGAAAACTCGCTCACTCACTCAAATATGGAGACAGTAAGACCAA